>NC_090925.1:241459116-241787799 GCF_040938575.1 Ambystoma mexicanum
GACTGCGCCTGATTCTTGCACACAAGACTTATTTTTTTTATATTTTTTATTTTTTATTTTTTATTTTTCAGAAAATTGCCCTTAACGTTGATGACACGTGTTTCGGTCCTCCAAGGACCTTTTTCAAATCAGGGCTATTGATTAGTCTTAATCATAATAAAGTCATAAAAAGACAAAAGATAAACACATAAACAATCACAAAGGAAAATATGTGCATGTATCCAAAAAATAAAGTAACGGTTTGAGTATTGAAGTTAGATCAGCATAGAAAAATAAACATTTTTAGGTGAGATGCATACACACAAAAGTACATAGATGTAAAAATAATAAAAATAAAAATAAAAAGCCAGACAATAAATGGATGGGGAAAAAGGGTAGGAGAGAAGGGGTGAGATTCAAAGAAAGATAAGTACAAAATCTCCATTAGTTATTGTACACAATAAATTAGTAAATCAAGCAATTTGTAATGGTCATTGTATGTCTCAGAAAAAAAAAAAAAAAAAACGTTACTTTATTTTTTGGATACATGCACATATTTTCCTTTGTGATTGTTTATGTGTTTATCTTTTGTCTTTTTATGACTTTATTATGATTAAGACTAATCAATAGCCCTGATTTGAAAAAGGTCCTTGGAGGACCGAAACACGTGTCATCAACGTTAAGGGCAATTTTCTGAAAAATAAAAAATAAAAAATAAAAAATATAAAAAAAATAAGTCTTGTGTGCAAGAATCAGGCGCAGTCTCCTTCCAGGTCACCTATACTTCATACTATTCAGCAAGGGGTCTTGTACTTGGCTAAACCCCCGACTTGGTGAGACGCGACTCTAAGGACCTATTGGACTACTTACGTTTACGACATTCAGTTTTTTACCACTATCGGATGTCGCCAGTTTAGACCAAACCTTCCAAGCCAAGGGTTTTTTATGAACATATTTACATTGGTTGTGGTCAACGGCTGACACTACATAGAACGCAATGGCAGAATATCTTAGGAACAGACAGGAAGAAACGGAAAATCTTTTTACACCAAAGGGCAGCAATAAACACGCATTCTTCAACCCCATACAGAAGCATGAGGACTTGAGAGCACTATTCTTCAAATTGGAACGACTTTCTAAAAAAGAAATCGACAAATACTGGGAGATAGTCTCCTTGGAAAATTATACTAAAAATGAACTTATACCCAGAGGATTACGTATTCTGATCTTCCCCAATTTCAACAATGATTTAGATAATGATTTAGCAGAGATGTGGGAACAAAATCTAAATGGAAGTTCCCAAAA
The DNA here is from genome assembly GCF_040938575.1 of Ambystoma mexicanum. Lineage (NCBI taxonomy): Eukaryota > Metazoa > Chordata > Amphibia > Caudata > Ambystomatidae > Ambystoma > Ambystoma mexicanum. The sequence goes on from NC_090925.1 coordinate 241,460,401, forward strand.
GATGTTAGAACTTCTTATTGAACATGCAACGCGAGAACACAAGAGGACGATCGAACTAATTGACAAAACCAAAAAAGAAATTGCAGATAAAAAATCACAAGAAACGACAAAGGAGAAAAACTATAATACCATGCATGACATTTTAAAGAATTATCACGATGAAGTGAAACTGAGAAAATTGAGGAAACACTATCGGGACGAAAGAGATTACCGAGATGATAGGGTATACACTTTCCAGGCAAAATATAATTCAACGACGAAATTTGGGTCTAAAACCAGTACACCCAACACATCATCGGCCAGTTCGGATGCTGATTCGGAACCTGAAACACAGAATACAGAAGAACCAACCAATATAATTGATCCATCAGGGGTTAAAGCGAGTTCAAGTGGAAGATCATCCTCGGGATTCATGAATCAAATCAAGAGATACAAAAAAGGCAATAGAAATCCCATATTGAAACAGGTCCGTTTTCAGGTGCCACAGAACATTGGAGTAACACCCAGCACACCAGGAGGAGAGGAAGGAGGGGGGGTTCAAGATCTAACCAGTCAAGAATCACAAGAAAATGTAAACAAAAGGCTTACAAGAGCAACCTCAAGAGAAGTGAACAGAGTGAAATAGGGCCAAACTTAATTCTCAATTTATCATCTAGACCGATTTCTACTGAAGAAAGTATGCTTCTTAACAAAGGACTGTCTTTTGCGCCATCTACAATTCATAATGAGACAGATTTACATATCGATCTTTTCAAGTTTGTTCGAAAATTGAAACTAAAAAAGTTTTTTGCCACTAAGGCACCAGGCATGTACACACATCAACCTAAAGCCATTCAGAGTGACCTAAGCATTAAAGAGATTGAAGAGATTTACTTACTAAGATCAATCGCAGAACCTATGGATTACGACATCACTAATGTATTAAGAGACTTCAATGTGCAACCTGATTCCTTATCAATGAAGGAGCTGAAACCCACATCTAAATTTGTACCTCAATTAGCAACTGACAATGTCATTGACACCTTTTACAAGGCAGTATCTCAAGATCTGTATAAAATGGATTTTAGAAATCATCAATCCAAAACTAAACCCAATCTCACCCTCAGGGAACAAGAAGCTTTACATCAATTGGAAACCGACCGCTCAATAATCATCAAAGAAGCGGACAAAGGAGGGAACATTGTTATTATGGACCGAGATAATTATTTGAAAATGGCCAGCAATCATCTCAACACCCCAGGTTGTTATGAGAAATTACCAGTTAACCCTACAAATGAGTTCACACAAAAAGTGGAACTCTACATTTCGGAATGGTATCGAAAAGGTCTTATTTCGGACAATGAAAAGAGCTTTCTTACTATCAAGAACCCAACCATACCTATAATATATTTCTTACCGAAAATCCACAAGCAATATGATTTAATACCAGAGGGCCGTCCGATTGTCAGTGGGATAGGTTGGGCAACAGAGAATATCTCACAGTATTTGGACAATATTCTGAGACCCAGGGCAACTCAATTAAAGGCATACATTAAGGACACTACAGATGTCATCACTAAGCTACAATCTTGGAACTGGGAACATGATTGTCTTTTAGCAACCATGGATGTGAAAGCACTATATACCTCAATTCAACATACATGGGCTCTGAAAACTATTGATTATACCTTCAGGGAGGAGTCAGCCTCGATGTACCATCAAATTGTCATGATCAAGGAAATGTTAGAGCTTTCCCTACAATGCAACATTTTCAATTTCAACAATGTCTTTTATAGACAAACAAGAGGGGTTGCTATGGGCACCAAATATGCCCCTGCCCTAGCAAACCTCTTCATGGGACTGTTTGAGGATTCATTCATATACAAGGATAAAGTGTATCAGAAGGATCTTATGTATTGGTTAAGATATATTGATGATGTGTTGATACTATGGAAAGGCACAGAAGTAGAATTCACGGCATTTTTAAACAGAATCAATGTTAATGAAATGGGTATACAATTCACGGGTGCCTGCGATGCTAATAGTATTGATTTTTTGGACCTCACAATATATATTGAACAGAACCAGATAATAACGCGCACATTTCGTAAACCTACGGAGGTCAATGCCACCTTACATGCTACTAGTTGCCATCATCGAACAACGATTCTCAACATACCAGCAGGTGAATTTATAAGAGCAAGAAGAAACTGTCAGACCAAAGAATACTTTGAGAAAGAATGTAGGCTTCTACAATCAAGATTTCTGGCAAGAGGATATTCAAACAATTGTGTCGCTAAGGCACTGGATAAAAGTATACTACTAACTCAGAAACAGACTCTAGCAAGTAAGAACAGATCTGCGGAGCCATCCACCATAGGATTCATCACTAAATTTGGTAACGACCACAAACATGTGAGAAAAATATTGGCCAAACACTGGAATCTCTTGAAATTGGATGACCATATTTCTAATTTTATTGACAACAAACCAAGAATCATCTTTAAGAGAGCACAGACACTAAAAAACAAACTAAGCCCTTCAGACTTACCAGACCTACCAGAGGGAACATCGAATTGGCTACAATCTACCCATGGCTTCAGGAAATGTGGAACTTGCACCATTTGCAAATTTGCACATGAAAAAACTGATTGTTTCAAGGGCAGCAATAATAAGACTATAAAAATCAAGCAATCTATAAACTGTAGGACAAAATATGTGGTTTATGCGATTGTATGTGTGTGTAAATTAATATACATTGGAAGCACCATCAGGGAACTCAGGACTAGAGTACGTGAACATCTTGCCAAAATTGGAAGCCAGGACCCTAGACTGCCTCTTGCCTGTCATTGGCAAGAGAAACATCAATTGGATAACAAAGCTGACATTAAGTTCATTGGCCTTCAAAAAGTTACCCTTGGAAGACGTGGAGGTGACAGAGAAAAGAGACTCAGACAAACTGAGGCGAAAATGATTTGCAAATTCAATTCAACTGTACTTGGACTTAATTCTGATAATGAAATGGTGTCCTTTTTATAGTTACAACTGTGGTGTAACTATAATGAAGAGTAACATTCTTACCAGTTCATGTACACTATTCCATATTATTGCCTTTCTTATTAAGACGTTATTCCATTCATACACTTACACATATGTTTTTTCTCTGCAATTCTGCCTTTTTTGATAATAATATCAAAAGTTCATGACGTGCAGACTTTATCTGAATACATATTACTTCATAATTTGCCACTCAACATATACCTTTATGGCATTTTCACTCCATTACAATATGGCCACCAGTGAACATACGACTAAACATGAAGGAAGGACATTCTATGAGAATTGTTCCCTTAGCAACATATAAAACAACAGGGAGGACGCATAATGGCGCCCCCTTGAGACTTGTAGCAACTTTGCGATTGTACGCGCTTAATCTGAACAGCAGGTAAGAGAGCGTCTTAATTTTCACGCATCCACATTCTCATGCGATTTTCGCGTACGCGAACGCGTGTGAATCGACTACCACGTTTTCACGCTAAGATTCTGGAATTTCACGCGCACGCGAATGTGCATACTCACCCTGTATAAAACCACTCTAACGCTTTATCATGTAATAGGCGCACGCGATCGTGCGCATCCATTATAGAATACGTCTCTATTCATAACTAAGATTTCACGCGATCACAATTTCACGCGGTCAGATGAGATAAGAGCAATTTTTTCACGCGCACGCGAATGTGCGTATTATAACTGTATAGATGTACTTTTACGCTTCAACATGGATTATCGCGCACGCGTTTGTGCGCTTAGAGTTCAGTATACGTGGCAAGCCAGCATTACGTTTTTACGGGTTGACATTCACACGCGGTTAATATTTAAGGCACTAGGATCCTGTCATTGCATCATATTTTCTCACGCGGGACTACTTTGCAAGTACTCATACGTGAAATACGTCTATCCACGTATATTTTCACACGCGAAAGCGTACCATCAGTTATTAGGAGTGCGAAGCTAATTTTTTCACGTGTAATTTTGTTTTCAACTAATAATCCTCAATATTCAAGAACACACGCTATTTGGTAACCCAATACCCAGTGCATTTTTCATTTTTTGAGCTTTACATTAGGGTAAGATAAGAGTTTATTCATTATATATATAAAAAAAATTTATTTTTGCTTTTTCAGGGATTTATCCCAATGACATATGGAAACTCATCTTTCACATTATGTGACAGGGGCCTCTTACATGACCATAAGGTAACATGTTTCCACTTTTTTTTTTTTTTTTCTGAGACATACAATGACCATTACAAATTGCTTGATTTACTAATTTATTGTGTACAATAACTAATGGAGATTTTGTACTTATCTTTCTTTGAATCTCACCCCTTCTCTCCTACCCTTTTTCCCCATCCATTTATTGTCTGGCTTTTTATTTTTATTTTTATTATTTTTACATCTATGTACTTTTGTGTGTATGCATCTCACCTAAAAATGTTTATTTTTCTATGCTGATCTAACTTCAATACTCAAACCGTTACTTTATTTTTTGGATACATGCACATATTTTCCTTTGTGATTGTTTATGTGTTTATCTTTTGTCTTTTTATGACTTTATTATGATTAAGACTAATCAATAGCCCTGATTTGAAAAAGGTCCTTGGAGGACCGAAACACGTGTCATCAACGTTAAGGGCAATTTTCTGAAAAATAAAAAATAAAAAATAAAAAATATAAAAAAAATAAGTCTTGTGTGCAAGAATCAGGCGCAGTCTCCTTCCAGGTCACCTATACTTCATGCGATACACAGGGGCACCCGCAGTGGGAAAAATAGCATGTGCGACTCACCGTCTGACTAGCGCGATGCAGAAAAACACGCGTAACCAATACCCCCGCCAAAAGAAGAGATACGTCCTTGATAGCTGTGAAGTTGTGATGGCGCGCGAAACAACAGGAAGCAGCAACACACATCGGTCTCCACGAAAGGCACGTACGGCGAACTGCTGCCCCGCTCACCTTTAACCCGTGCTGAGTGAAACGCCCGCGCGCGTCACGTCACTTACACACATGGGTCCTTTCCTCGGATTACACGCATTCACACGCGGACATGCAGTTTTTTCACGTGCGCTGAACCACTATGCTAACGTCACGAGGGAAACGCCCACGCACGCCCGCGCGCGTCACGTCACAGAGGCGCTTACGCTTGAAGGGCCTTTGGTCCAATGAAAGCGCGTACGAGTGCTGATGCGCTTACCCGCTAGGGGCCTTTCCTCGAATTACACGCTGATGTGCACATTTTTCACGTGCCAAATCACTCTGTATCAAGCTGGCCACGTGAAAACACACGCAAGACCACGCTCCTGACCAAAAGGCGAAATCACTGCCCCCCAGATCCCTGAGCACGCTCCCACCTGCCACCTGCTGCTGCCTGACTGCCTGCTGCCCACGTGCCCTGCTATTTGCTGCCTGCACATCAGCCAGGGGTGCAGTTGCTGTGACCACCCCTGCTGGAACTTAAGACTCCTGACTGGGATACCATCGCTCCACAGCCCAGCCCCAGGACCCAGTTGCCCACTCACACCTGCCTCTGGGGTTGCCATGTCGGGCACTACACCATCTGGCACCACTGGCAACCCCCAGCCAGAGAGGCAGAGGGGCACCAGCTTCACTGCCACCAAAGTTGGTGTCCTGGTGGAACAAGTCCTGGGGCAGTATGATGCCCTCTTCGGAACAAGATGCGCCAACAAGGAAGGACGGATTCGGATCTGGACGGACATCATGACTGCCATCAACGCAGAGGGGGTGGCAGTCCACGACTACCAACATGTCAAGAAGCTCTGGGAGGACTTCAGGTCCAGGACCCTCAACAAGGCCCGGCACCTCTTGAATGCAGCGGATGCTAAGGGGTGCCGGGGCCACCTGTCGGAACATCAGATGAGGGTCCTGGAACGCATATGCCCAGCGCTCCACGTCCAGGTCCTTGATAGGCAGACCCGTCTGGAGTTGAGCGGTAAGTGTACATGCATACTGATCGGAAGCTGTGCGTGTGGTGGTGTGCCAGTAGTGTGCAGTTTGCATATGTGGTTTTCTAGGGCCATGTATGGATGTGTATGTACAGGGCTGTGAGGCTGACACATGCAAGTCCTTTCATATGTGAGACACATGGATTGTGTATGTGTGGGTAAGCATGCAAGCCAAATGCAGATGTGTGAGCACACATGTTTGGATTACTGTGTATGTCAGTTGGCATGGTTGTGGTGTCACACATGGATGTTGGTTCCAGCTGCATCTATCTGCACCGTGTACATGTGCATGTGTGTGTATTTGACAAGGGTGCAACAGTGATGCAACATTGATGCATGTGACACTGATATGTGGAAGACTGATTGGCAGATGTGACATGGATCCCGATCTCAACACTGCAACAGTTGGCGGAGGTGTACACATGCATGTAAGTCTGGTGGCGTGTGTGCATGTGTAGTGCACTCCCTGTGTTTCATGTGATGTCTGGCTCAACTTTGGCTGCTCATGCTGTTGTATGTTTATGGATGGTGCTGGCTGTTGTGATAGGGATGTGGAATAGCTCATGTTTGTGAGTCGAAATGACATGTGTGTTGGGGATTGTGATGCCATGTCTGAAGTTTGACAATGCCACTCATGTACAACTGTCATGTGTGTATGAGTCCATTGTACAGTGCCCTGATGCCTGTGTTTTATTTCTCCCTGTCTGCAGCGTCAACTGATGAAGAGGGCGGAGAAGGTGCTGTGGAGCACAGCGGCAGGGATCGCACCGCCAGCCGGAGACGCAAGGCTTGGCTCCCCTCCCAGGTTGTCATCTCGTCGGGGAGTGAGAAGTCCGGTGCCGCGTCCCAGGCCGCAGCTGCCGAGGGGACGTCCAGGAGGCGGAGGTCGGAGTTGGACTCCTCGGCAGCAGAAGGGGCAGCTGAGACCCCACAGGGCCCAACGGAGGAAGATGGCATGGAGTCATCCAGGTTGGTTGGGGGTTTGGTGGAGAAGGAGGCCGTGCAAGGGACAGAGACAGGGTCTGGAGGTGGGGATTCCACTCGTGCTAGTGGTGCAGTGCAGGACCAGGGACAGGAGACAGCACAGACCGCCGCGGAGGTGCCTGTGTGCAATCCTGTCCCTGATCTTGTCACTGCATCATCTCGCACCAGCAGGGATGCCTACGTCCAGACCCGTTCTCAGGGAGGGGATTGGCTTACTCCAACTGGCCTTCCTCTCCCTGCGGATGTGGCTATCCGGCACCGGATTGAGCCTGTCCTGGGAGGGGTGGCGTTGCGTCAACGTGCCATGCGAGGTGACCTGCAGTCTTTTCATGAGGAGATTACATGTCTTCTCGCATGGCTCGTTCACCGCAGTGACCCACTGGGACAGCTCACCAGGGCCGGATTCCTCCGTTTCCTGGACCTTGTTCCGACCACCTCCTCAACTCAACCCCCTATGCCCCAGTCATCCTCCATGCCATCTTCCCACCCATGTATCACCTGGGTGCCCTGTGGAGCTGCCTCTGACCCTGCGGCCAGGCTGGTGGACAACAGATCCCTGCCACAGTCGGGAGTCGGACGTCCAGCAGGGGTGGCCACCTCAACAACTGCACCCCAGCTGGAGGAGGATGTGCAGGCAGCAGGAGCCAGGGCACAGGCAGCGGCACAGCAGCAGCAGCAACAAGGTGGGAGCCATGATGGCTCGGGGCCTTCATCATCGGAGGGGCAGGCATCGGCCGGAGGGCAAGAGGACCCTGGACGGGAAGTGTCTTCCGTGTGGCAGCGGTTGGGCCATGCGATAGATGCGGAGTGGCAGCGGGCGGAAGAGGCACGGCTCACAATGGACAGGGCGGAGAACTCCATGCGTAGGGCCCTGAGGCGGGCCGAGTGCCTCGAGGCCATTCGCAGGGACCTGGAGATCCAGATGTCATCGTCCCTGCGAACCCTCAGGCCATGGAAGAGGACCATCTCCGGGACATCGAGCATGAGTTCGATGATGCCCTGGCCCGGGACATCAACATGTGAGCCGTTAGACTTGCCCGCTGCCCTTGTAAATAGTTGAATAGTATTAGGTTTCCTTTGGTTTTTTTCTTTATTTTGGTTGCGCTTGGACAATGCACCACGTTTCTGTATATAGTTTTTTTATTAGGTAGTTTTTGGTAGGTTTCATTTCTTCAGTTGGGATCATGGACCCTGGATTGTTCATCTGTATATAGTTCACTATTGGATTCATCTTTTTTTTTTTTTTTTTTCGGATTACCCCATGGAGCAATGGTTTTCACTTTTGTTTTTCCCTTGGATTTGCTTTGTTGGACTGTGACTATGGACACCTTTCCTTTGGATTATGATTTCTTGTTTTTCATTATTTTAACTGACATGCAGCTTTTCTTTTTTTATTCACATTGTTGTTTGTTTGATTTTAGTTGCATTCATGTTGCCTTTAATACATTCTTTTCTTCATACTTTGATGCGTGGTATTATCTCATTGTTTTCATGCATGTCATGATATGTGTTTTGGCATTCACTTGCACCCATTGTGTGTGTGTGACGGACATGTGTTCATTTACATACTTGCCATTGGGGTTGTATCATGTAATTGGCATTTCTATGTGGGTGGATGCAATACTTGGGTGGGTCTTTGGCATGTGGAGGCAGCCCATAAGGGCCAGGGATCTAGATTGTGATGACGTGTTGGCTGGGGGACATGTGTCGGGGCCTGCTGGCAGGTGCCCCGCACTGCTGGGGGGTGGGGGTGCAAGGAGACATGAGTGGGACATGAGTGGGGGCCTACTGGCAGGTGCCCTGCACTGCTTGGGGGGTGGGGGTGCAAGGGGACATGAGTGGGGGCCTGCTGGCAGGTACCCTGCACTGCTGGGGGGTGGGGGTGCAAGGGGACATGAGTGGGGGCCTGCTGGCAGGTACCTTGCACTGCTGGGGGGGTGGGGTGCAAGGGGACAGGAGTGGGGGCCTGCTGGCAGGTACCCTGCACTGCTTGGGGGTGGGGGTGCAAGGGGACATGAGTGGGGGCCTGCTGGCAAGTACCCTGCACTGCTGGGTGGTGGGGGTGCAAGGGGACATGAGTGGGACATGAGTGGGGGCCTGCTGGCAGGTGCCCCGCACTGCTGGGGGGTGGGGTTTCAAGGGGACATGAGTGGGACATGTGTGGGGGCCTGCTGGCATGTGCCCTGCACTGCTTGGGGGGGGGTGGGGGCGCAATGGGACATGAGTGGGGGCTTGCTGGCAGGTACCCTGCACTGCTGGGGGGTGGGGGTGCAAGGGGACATGAGTGTGACATGAGTGGGGGCCTGCTGGCAGGTGCCCTGCACTGCTTGGGGGGTGGGGGTGCAAGGGGACATGAGTGGGGCCTGCTGGCCGGTACCCTGCACTGCTGGGGGGTGGGGGTGCAAGGGGACATGAGTGGGGGCCTGCTGGCAGGTACCCTGCACTGCTGGGGGGTGGAGGTGCAAGGGGTCATGAGTGGGGCCTGCTGGCGGGTGCCCTGCACTGCTTGGGGTGGGGGTGCAAGGGGACATGAGTGGGGGCCTGCTGGCAGGTACCCTGCACTGCTGGGGGTGGGGGTGCAAGGGGACATGAGTGGGACATGAGTGGGGGCCTGCTGGCAGGTGCCCTGCACTGCTTGGGGGGTGGGGGTTCAAGGGGACATGAGTGGGGGCCTGCTGGCAGGTACCCTGCACTGCTGGGGGTTGGGGTGCAAGGGGACATGAGTGGGACATGAATGGGGGCCTGCTGACAGGTGTCCTGCACTGCTTTGGGGGTGGGGGTGCACAGGGACATAAGTGGGGGCCTGCTGGCAGGTACCCTGCACTGCTGGAGGGTGGGGGTGCAAGGGGACATGAGTGGGGGCCTGCTGGCAGGTACCCTGCACTGCTGGGGAGTGGGGGTGCAAGGGGACATGAGTGGGGGCCTGCTGGCAGGTACCCTGAACTGCTGGGGGGTGGGGGTGCAAGGGGACATGAGTGTGGGCCTGCTGGCAGGTGCCCCTGACTGCTGGGGGGTGGGGGTGCAAGGGGACATGAGTTGGTGATCAGTGGTGCAAGCGGACAGGTGGCTTGTCTGGGGTGAATGGCCATGGTGGATGGGCTGCCTGCGGGACATGACCAGGGGTGCAGGGTAGTCCCCTGTGGTGTGGTCTGCCTGCAGGGGCCGTGGAGGGTGTAGAGGGAACACCTGGGAGGACCCACACTGCCAATTCAGTGTAGGACTCCCCACGCACCCCCGAAATTCACGTACCCCGCTCTGACAGCTAAATCGCGTGTGAAACTTCCCGCGAACCCCTGAAATACACGTACCCCACTCGCACAGGGCCTATCGCGGGTGAAACTTCCCGCGAACACCAGTAATACACGTACCCCATTCGCACATGGCGTATCGCGTGAGAAACTTCACGCGAACCCCAGGAATGTTGGCCCTGTGCGAGCGAGCAGGGTACGTGTAGTTCTGGGGTACAGCGTGAAGTTTTACACGTGAAAGACCCTGTTGAGCGGAGTACGTGTATTCCTGGGGTTCGCGTGCAGTTTCACCCGCGATTTCAGCAGGGTACGTGTATTCCTGGGGTTCGAGTGAAGTTTCACCCACGTTTTCAGCAGGGTACGTGTATTACGGGTTTCGAGTGAAGTTTCACCTGCGATTTCAGTAGGGTACGTGTATTCTTGGGATTCGCGTGAAGTTTCACCCGCGATTTCAGCATGGTACGTGTATTACGGGGTTCGCGTGAAGTATCACACGCGAAAGGGCCCTGGTCGAGGGAGCACGTGAATTTCAGGGGTGCGCGGCAAGTTTTACACGCGAAAGGCCAACGCCCGTGCACAATACGTCACAGACGCGCTTACGCGCTAAGGGCCTTTGGTCCAATGATATCATGTACGTGTGGGAACGCGTTTACGCGCTAAGGGCCTTTCGTCGAATTACACCCTGATGTGCAAGATTTTCATGTGCCAAATCACTCCGTATCATGCTGGCCACGTGTACACACACGGAAGACCACGCTCCTGCCCAGAAGGCCATTTTCCTGCCCCCCAGAGCCCCGAGCACGCTTCCACCAGCCATCTCCTGCTGCCTGTCTGCCTGCTGCCCACATGCCCTGCTATTTGGTGCCTGCACGTCAGCCATCTGCAGGGGTCCAGTTGCTGTGTCCACCCCTGCTGGAACAGAAGACTCCCAACTGGGATTCCATCGCTCCACAGCCCAGCCCCAGGACCCAGTTGCCCACCCGCTCCTGCCCCTGGGGTTGCCATGTCAGGCACTACACCATCTGGCACCACTGGCAACCCCCAGCCAGAGAGGCAGAGGGCCACCAGCTTCACTGCCACCGAAGTTGGTGTCCTGGTGGATGATGTCCTGGGGCATTATGATGCCCTCTTTGGAAGATCACGTGCCAACAAGGAAGGACGGGAGAGGATCTGGGACGACATAGTGGTTGCCATCAACGCGGAGGGGGTGGCAACCCACGGCATCAAGCACGTCAAGAAGCGCTGGGAGGACTTCAGGTCCAGGACCTGCCACAAGGCCCGGCGCCTCGCGGAGGGGGGCTGGGCACGCCTGAGTGCCATCCATATGAGGGTCCTGGAACGCGTAGGCCCAGCGCTCCACGCCCAGATCCTTCTGAGGCAGACCCGTCTGGAGTTGAGCGGTGAGTGGCCAAGCATTGCTGTGTGAGACAGGGCATGTTGCAGTGTGCTGGTAGTCTGATGCTTGCCTGTATGTGTGACATAGGCCATGTATGGATGTGTGTATGCAGGGACATCATGGTCAGGCATGTGAGACCAGTTATGTGTGAGCCACATGGTTGGTGCATGTGTTTTAAAGCAACATGGGGAGTTCTATGTGGAATGCACACATGAATGCATGGCTGTCTCTGTTCCTGGACATGGAAGGGGGGGGTGAGGAATGGGTGCTGATGTCATGTACATGTATGGTGCACATGTGTGTGTGTGTGCCTGAGAAGTGTGTGTGTGACTTTGAAACGCCATGGATGCATGTGACTTTGAAGGCAACATCTTGGTTTACAGGGGCCCTTCTACATGGATGTTGATGTTGATTGCAGGCGCCCGGACTGTTTCTGCATGTGTGTTGTGTGCATTCACCCATGTGTTGTGGAATGACAGGATGGAAGTGACATTTCACAGTGCCATTCATGTGTTATTGCTTACTGTCTAGGGTATTTTGTACTGTACCCTGATGCTTGTGTTCTATGTCTCCCTCTACGCAGCGTCAAGTGAAGAAGAGGGCGGAGACGGCGCTGTGGAGCCAAGCGGCGGGAATGCCTACACTGGGTGGCGACGCAAAGCCCAGCCACCTTCCCAGGAATTACCATCATCCGGGAGCGAGGGGGCTGGTGCTGTGTCTGCCACAATGGCTGTGGCAAAAGGGCCGGGTGAGCCCCCACAGGGGCTTCCAATGGCGGATGACTGTGTGGAGACATCCAGGTTGGTGTTCTCCACAGAGGAGGAGGAGCCCGCTACTGAGCCGCACATGGGGCCTAGTGGGGGTAGTACCACTGGAGCAAGTGGTGCAGTCCAGGGCCAGGGTCAGGTTGCAGCACAGGTCACTGTGGAGGGGCCTGTGCATGTCGCTGTCCTTGACCCTCTGACTGCACCATCATGCACCAGCAGGGAGGCCCCGTCCCAGGCCCGTCCGCAGGTAGGGGAGAGTGCCTTATCACCTGCCTCTCCACTACCTGCGGGCGAGGCGTCCTGCGACCATTTGGGATCTGTTCTGGTGGGTGTCGCATTGCGCATGTGTGTCATTCGTGATGACGTGTGTTCTTCCTGGGCGGAGAATGCACGCCATCACGAAGAGCAGCATCGTGACGTGGCACTGCTGGGAGGGGCCCTGGTCGGTGGGTTCCTACATGTGTCATGCACTCTGGCGGACCTCTCCTCCTCTGTGGAGGCTGTGCACCGGTCGTTCTCCACATCGTCTTCCGGCCCAGATTCCACCAGGGCCCCCTGTGGACCTGGCCTGACCAACACAGCCAGCGTGGTGGAGATCCCATCCCTGCCACAGTCGGGAGTTGGCGGTCCAGCAGGGGTGGACACCACAACTGGAGACCAGCAGATGGAGGATGTGCAGGCACCATCGGACAGGGCACATGGACAGCAGCAGCAGGAGCAGGCTGTAGGTGGGAGCCATGATGGCTCGGGGCCATCAACATCCGAGGGGCAGGCATAGGCCGGAGGGCAGGAGGACCCTGGAAGGAAAGTGTCTTCCATGTGACAGCGGTTGGGCCATGCGATAGATGCGGAGCTGCAGCGGGCGGAAGAGGCATGGCTCACGATGGTCAGGGCAGAGAACTCCATGCGTAGGGCCCTGAGGCGGGCCGAGTGCCTCGAGACCATTCGCAGGGACCTGGAGTTCCAGATGTCATTGTCCCTGCGAACCCTCGAGGCCATGGAAGAGGACCGCCTCCGGGACATCGAGCAGGAGTTCGATGATGCCCTGGCCCAGAACATCAACATGTGAGCTGTTGGACTTGCCCGCTGCCCTTGTAAATAGTTATTTAGTTAGTATTAGATTTCCTTTGGTTTCTTCTTTATTTTGGACCATATTTTTGAATATAGTTTTTTATTAAGTAGGAGTTTTTGATAAGTTTAATTTCTTCAGTTGGGATCATGGACCCTGGATTGTTCATCTGTATATAGTTAACTGTTGGATTCTACTCTTTTGTTTGGATTTCCCCATGGAGCAATGGTTTTCACTTTTGTTTTTCCCTTGGATTTCATTTTTGGAACTGTGACTTTGGACACCTTTCCTTTGGATTATGATTTGTTGTTTTTCATTATTTTACAGACATGCAGCTTTTCTTTTTTAATTTCCATTGTCATTTGTTTGATTTTAATTCCATTCATGTTGCTTTTAATACATTTTTTTCTTCAAACTTTGATGTGTGGTATTATCTCATTGGTTTCATGCATGTGATGATATGGGTTTTGAGATTCACGTGCACCCATTGTGTGTGTGTGTGAGGGACATGTCTTCATTTACATACTTGCCATTGGGGTTGTGTCATGTAATTGGCATTTCTATGTGGGTGGATGCAATACTTGGGTGGGTCTTTGGCAAGTGGAGGCTGGCCATAAGGGCCAGGGATCTAGATTGTGATGACGTGTTGGCTGGGGGACATGTGTCAGGGCCTGCTGGCAGGTGGCCCACACTGCTGGGGGGTGGGGGTGCAAGGGGACATGAATGGGACATGAGTGGGGGCCTGCTGGCGGGTGCCCCACACTGCTGGGGGTGCAAGGGGACATGAGTGGGGGCCTGCTGGCAGGTGCCCCGCACTGCTGGGGGGTCGGTGTGCAAGGGGACAAGAGTGGGGGCCTGCTGGCAGGTGCCCCTCAGTGCTGGGGGGTGGGGGTGCAAGGGGACATGAGTGGGGGCCTGCTGGCCGGTGCCCCTCAGTGCTGGGGGTGCAGGGGGACATGAGTGGGGGCCTGCTCACAGGTGCCCCACACTGCTGGGGGGTGGGGGTGCAAGGGGACATGAGTGGGGGCCTGCTGGCAGGTGCCCCGCACTGCTGGGGGGTGGGTGTGCAAGGGGACATGAGTGGGGGCCTGCTGGCCGGTGCCCCTCAGTGCTGGGGGGGCAGGGGGACATGAGAGGGGGCCTGTTGGCATGTGCCCCACACTGCTGGGGGGTGGGTGTGCAAGGGAACATGAGTGGGGGCCTGCTGGCAGGTGCCCTGCCCTGCTGGGGGGTGGGGGTGCAGGGGGACATGAGTGGGACATGAGTGGGGGCCTGCTGGCAGGTGCCCCACACTGCTGGGGGGTGGGGGTGCAAGGGGACATGAGTGGGGGCCTGCTGGCAGGTGCCCCTCAGTGATGTGGGTGCAAGGGGACATGAGTGGGGGCCTGTTTGCAGGTGCCCCACACTGCTGGGGGGTGGGTGTGCAAGGGGACATGAGTGGGGGCCTGCTGGCAGGTGCCCTGCACTGCTGGAGGGTGGGGGTGCAGGGGGACATGAGTTGGACATGAGTGGGGGCCTGCTGGCAGGTGCCCCACACTGCTGGGGGGTGGGGGTGCAAGGGGACATGAGTGGGGGCCTGCTGGCAGGTGTCCCGCACTGCTGGGGGGTGGGTGTGCAAGGGGATATGAGTGGGGGCCTGCTGGCAGGTGCCCCTCAGTGCTGGGGGGTGGGGGTGCAAGGGGACATGAGTGGGGGCCTGCTGGCAGGTGCCCCTCAGTGCTGGGGGTGCAAGGGGAAATGAGTGGGGGCCTGCTGGCAGGTGCCCTGCACTGCTGGGGGTGGGGGTGCTGGGGAACATGAGTTGGGGCCTGCTGGCAGGTGCCCCTCAGTGCTGGGGGGTGGGGGTGCAAGGGGACATGAGTGGGGGCCTGCTGGCAGGTGCCCCTCAGTGCTGGGGGTGCAAGGGGAAATGAGTGGGGGCCTGTTGGCAGGTGCCCCACACTGCTGGGGGGTGGGTGTGCAAGGGGACATGAGTGGGGGCCTGCTGGTAGGTGCCCTGCACTGCTGGGGGTTCAGGGGGACATGAGTGGGGGCCTGCTGGCAGGTTCCCCACACTGCTGGGGGGTGGGGGTGCAAGGGGACATGAGTGGGGGTCTGCTGGCAGGTGCCCCACACTGCTGGGGGGTGGGTGTGCAAGGGGACATGAGTGGGGGCCTGCTGGCAGGTGCTCCTCAGTGCTGGGGGGAGGGGGTGCAAGGGGACATGAGTGGGGGCCTGCTGGCAGGTGCCCCTCAGTGCTGGGGGTGCAAGGGGACATGAGTGGGGGCCTGTTGGCAGGTGCCCCACACTGCTGGGGGGTGGGTGTGCAAGGGGACATGAGTGGGGGCCTGCTGGCAGGTGCCCTGCACTGCTGGGGGTGGGGGTGCTGGGGAACATGAGTTGGGGCCTGCAGACAGGTGCCCTGCACTGCTGGGGGGTGGGGGTGTAGGGGGATATGAGTGGGCCATGAGTGGGGGCCTGCTGGCTGGTGCCCCACACTGCTGGGGGTGGGGGTGCAAGGGGACATGAGTGGGGGCCTGCAGGCAGGAGCCCCTGACTGCTGTGGGGTGGTAGTGCTGGGGGACATGAGTGGGGGCCTGCAGACAGGTGCCCTGCAAAGCTGGGGTGTGGGGATCCAAGGGGGTAATGCGTTGGTGATCACTAGTGCAAGGTGACATGTGGCTTGGCTGGGGGGGCATGCCCATGGAGGATGGGCTGCCTGCGGGACATGCCCAGGGGTGCAGGGTAGTCCCCTGTGGTGTCGTCTGCCTGCAGGGGCCGTGGAGGGTGTAGAGGGAACACCTGGGAGGACCCACACTGCCAATTCACGTGTAGATATCCCCTGCACTCCTGAAATACACATACTCCACTCGCACAGGGCCTATCGCATGTGGAACTTCCCGCGCACCCCAGTAATACATGTACCCTGCTGAAATTGTGTGTTAAACTTGCCCACACCCCAGAAATACACGTACCCTGCTGAAATCACATGTGGAACTTCCCGCGCACCCCAGAAATACACGTAACCTGCTGAAATCGCGTGTTAAACTTCCCCGCACCTATAGAAATACACGTACCCTGCTGAAATCACGTGTTAGACTTCCGCGCACCCCAGGAATACACATACCCTGCTGAACTTCCGTGTGAAACTTGCCCGCACCCCAGAAATACACGTACCCTGCTGAAATCGCGTGTGGAACTTCCCGCGCACCCCAGAAATACACGTACCCTGCTGAAATTGCATGTTAAACTTCCCCGCACCCCAGAAATACACGTACCCTGCTGAAATCGCGTGTTAGACTTCCCCGCACCCCAGGGATACATGTACCCTGCTGAAATCGCTGGTGAAACTTCCCGCGAACCGCAGTAATACACGTTCCCCGCTTGCCGTGTGCTGTGTGGCAGCCCTGTATACTGGTCCAGGCTTAGCGCAGTCCTTTGCGCTGGATTGGGGATTTTGATGGCTTTTCCTTGCGCGAGGGGCGTTACTGGCGCTGCTGCAGGGTTGCTGCGCCACTCTGCGCCGCGGCTGCTTTTGGTGGCTAAAATCCATGAATAGACTGTGCGCCGAAATGGATTTTAGCGCAAGCGGCTGGCGCAGACTATCGCACGCGCACAATGTGCGACAGCTGCGTGCTCCACTTCTGCGCTTAATTCTATGAATTACCCCTAAGTGTTTTATCCCTGGTGTCAACTTTGTTCCAGACATTCTAAACTGAGCAGCAGCCTGACAAGCAACACAGAAAGAAATGTCTTCAGTTGAGCAAAGGTAAATCGGGGCAGGGGGGCATGCGCAATTCTATTCCCCAACCTAGCAAGTAGCAATCAAACACACCATGTGTAATGTGTATTGATCCTGATTCCATGTTCATTAAAATAATGTTACAAGTAATTTTCTTTTACCGACACATCCATGTACTAATAGCTTTATATACCTCTAAGGGGGGGGGGCATTATCAATTTGTATAATGACCTTTTCCCAAACCTATTAACCTCTGCTTTGCCTTGGCAGTCATTTGGGGATGAATATTATCCTGCAAACATGCCACCTCCCCTTTGTCTATGAATCCAATGTCATTAGATCATTGGTTATTTTTACCAAAGCTCTTTACAGTGTTATAGAAGGGGAGTGTGGAGGAAGTAAAACACATGAAGACAAGTTGAATAAGTCGTTAGATATGGAGTGAATAGTAAAGCTAACATGTTATAGTTAATTTGCGACCTGCACTCGCGAACAACTGAGCAACACGCTCTGGAGCTTCGATTTCAGCGGAGGAAAGCTGAGCAATTGATGTTTGCACCAGGTCAATAGAAGACTTTGTTTTGGCTCGGGGACACATAGAGTGTCAATGGTGTTCTTCTGTTATGCAAAGCCCAAGACAAAAGGACTTTCTTGCTTCTGCCCCAATAGGCAATGTCATAATTGGACATTTGCACATTTGCAAGCACTCCTTTCACAGAAGCAAACAGGGAGTAATTGACATCTGTCCTGCCGGAGTACAAGGATGAATAGAGGCTAAAGCACACACTCAGCCCTCACACTCCTATAAACCAAGAGCCAACACAATCATAAAGGTAAAACAGGCACAGTTAAAAGATATACCTCCTTTGTCTTTTGTGGTGCTCTGGGCCAGGGGAAGGCTATACCCACAAGAGGGCTGTGAATGTCGGTCAGTCACAATCCAAACAGCAAAGTATAATGGTCCAAAATAAAATAATTTCCATTCAAGGTTCTATATAAAATACTGAATAACAAATGGAAATGTCTAATCATGGGAGCCTGGGAAATATGTACGGTAGAATGTTAAATAGAACACCCACATACTTTCCTTGCCAGATGCAAAGAAATGTATTTCTTCGATTCAAGATGAATGTGATTCATACAAAAGAAGTTCTTCACGCAAGGAAACAGGAAGGATTTTTTTATGGAATATGCAGATTTTGTGCCATACACACAGAACATTTGAAACACCTTCTCCTGAGATGTGAGGCTGTGAAAACACAAAGAACAAAACATCTGGGACAGATAATATCAAATACCCCATGGATTGATGCTGAAGAGTAGTGGGAGAGTTTCTACTGTGGAAATTATTTAAAATTAATTTTTGGTGTAGCACATTTCGTAACAGATATTTTCCCAAAGACAAAGTAATTTAAAGGCTAAACAAATGGATCATGTGCATATTTCTTTAAAGATTATCAAATGTTGTGATGGAAATTTATCATGTGGGGTTACCTCTTTTTTTCCTCTTCCTTTTTTTAATGCTTTGTCCTTTTGTTTTTGTCTTTTATATACTGCTTATCTTCATGAGTTGAAGTGTATTTGGTAAAAGTGTGTTGATCCTATATACCAATAAAATAAAACAAATAAAAATGATGAAATATATACTTTAATCAAGCACATCATGTGCAATAATAACTTACTTAAAAACACTGTAAAAAAACCAAACCTTTACAAGGAAAACAGAATATGCATGGATAGAATAGATGCAGTACTCTGGTTAATGAGACATGGGAGAAAAGGCAATTAAAATACCACAATATTCAAAATGACATGTCTTTTGAGCTTGCAAAAAGGGATTAAAACAGCCTTTCCAGTCCATAGGGCTAAAGGATGGGTTAAGGGGGCAGATAGCAATCAATAATATATGTTCAGGCAATTTGGTGGTTGACATCAAGCTGGACGTCTGGCTGCAGTTTGAAGGTTCAATTTGGTTCGAGGATACAAAAGGTGTGGTGATCCAGTGGCAAGTAAATGCCGAGCCAGGGTCAAAGGTGAAGGTAGCAGCAACTTGAAGCATAATTCCAGTAATGCCGATTGGGAGGTTACCGGGTTTGGTTCGATGGTCGAACTGGTACCACACTACGAAGGTGAGTCAGATCAATGCTGAATTTTCAAGGTTGCGCTTCAAGGGACCCCAGGTTTGATCGAGTTACAGCGGTGGATACCTTGAAGCAGATGGCGGTGAAAGCGTTTTGATGGTATCAGTATAAGGATCCTTGTTGTTCTAGCTTTCAGGTGTTGTGAATCCCTTTCCAGGGACTAAGGACAAGATTGGTCATTATTGTGGTGCTCCAAAAACCCAGAGGAGGCTGGCACACAACTGGTAGGGTCCTCCAGCATGGTGAGGTCCTGGTTACTGCTCTGCTTGGGAGAGAGGTAGGTCTTGTTTCTTCAGCAGGTCACCCCCAATGGTCATTGGGGATGGTTGGGGGACACAGCTCTCTTCTATCTTGGAAAACCTGCCTTTACCTCACAACTGGAGAAATCTCCAAACATTGTCTATAAAAATCTTCTCAAGTGATGATTTGAGGATGATTGATTCCCCGGAAGTGGTGGGTGACCCCTTCTTTTAAAGTTAAAAGTCACAGTTATTTAAATGAAAAATAAACTGCTTTAGTGGTCCAATCCCTGTTCTTGAAATGAGTGGACCTTGCCTTCCGACATCACACCCAAAGTGCTTTGCCCCAGAGGAAGTAGAGGGGACAGGAAGGAGAGAGAAGCAGACAGAAACAAGATGGAAGAAGTCTTCCTCTATTGTACAGAGCCCACTTGTCCATGCTAACACCTACCCCTGCCCTTCTCACTAGGAACAAAGGCCTTTAGCAATGCCGCAGCCTGGTGTGAGGCTAGTTCCTCTGAATTTGTGTGCTCCTTTGAAGTCTGGGCCCAGAACAGCTGCCAGTTGTATGGCCGTCTTTGGCTAAGGGTGTTACCTGCCCTCACAGAGAGATCAAAGAAGAGGAATGGCATTTCAGGTTCCTGTCCTGTCACTTGGCATTGTTGGATACTTTTGGCTAAGATCAAAATAAATGCCTTCAGCCAAGTTGGGCCTAAAAAGTGTGGAACCTGGGAAACACACTGCTGCCTGACAGAAGCCTAAAAGTGTAGGATCTAGAAAGGCACATTGTGAGCTGATAGACAAAAAGGCAGCATTTCATTTTTTTTAAACATCCACATCAAAATGCTATTTCCTGGAACTAAAATCAAAGGGCTGTGTGTGGATGACAAAGAACTAGAAAAAGAAAGCCTACCCTTCATTAACTTATGAAGAAAAATGAAAAGGGGCATTTCATTTGCCTCTGGCAGATAACCAAATGTTGTTTGTAAATAAGGAGAAATTCACTTCGGTAATGGGACAATTCAACACTGGCAGCCTTGCTGAAAAAAGAAAAATGCAGACATTCTACTATTTGGAAGGAAAGGGACTGTTTAACAGTGAAACTCCCTGGTCTAACCCATTCACATGTAGATCATAAAGTGAAGTGGACGTTGATGTCATGATCAGAGATATTAAAAGGCTTCACATGAAAAGTAAATGCAACAGATTGAAAAGGTAGCATTTCTTTCCAGATGCAATATTAAAAAGGCCTCATGTGCCAAAGGAAATATAACATTTTCAAATATAAGTGTCTGTTGCTAGAGGCATGACTTTTAAGTTTCTATTTCCTGAGAAGGGCCCAGTTTCTATTAAAAAGACTTAAGTTACCTGGAAGACATTTTATTGGGGGCTGTTCTCTGAGATAAGCAACAGGATCACCCATTAGCCTTGTGAGAACAAAGGCTAATGACTTTACAGCAGGCTAAATCCAACAATTGAGTCACAAACCTGGGGCATATGTTTCAAGAGAACTGCGACCCTGGACAAGATATGAAACCTAGAGGGCTGTTGGATGGTCAGAATCATACGTTAGGAATTATGTGGTCATTGGTTTGTATTAGGAATCATGTTTTGCCCATTAACTTTAGAAATATAATACTTACAGAAATGGGATGTGTATCCTTGTGAAGCTTATCTCAATGCCATTTAGTTGTCACACATTCCATTAGAACTCAACCGTGAGGAAAAGAGTTACAACCCAAAATGCTTTTCTAGCTCCCCAGAAAATATCCTGAAATTGAAACTGGGGGAGGTAGTAGATTAGTGAATGATGTAACTGTATAATAATTGGTGATACTGGGCCTCATTCAGACATTGCCGGTCCCGAAACAATGGTGCCAGTAAGCTTACCAGCACTTTTGTTTTTTCCGGACTGGCTTATTACAGGTCTGCCTGCCAGAGCCACCATGCCCGACAGGTCGCACCCTGCCGGGCACAGCGGCGATCGGTAGGCATACCCATCACAGAAGCACCAGCACTGTTAACAACAGGAGGAACAGCATTTTACCGGCGCCTGAATTTCTTGGCTGCCGGGGTTGTAAACTGCCAGCAGCACCGGGAAGTCAGGTGCCTATAAATACTTATGGGTCTGGTGGCAACCCACCGGTCACACCAGCACGGTTACCGCCGGACCCATAATGAGCCCCCCTGACTTTTTATTATGTGTGTTTAAACTGCAAAAAATGTGATGTACGCACCAGCAACCTCCTGCCGAGATGGGAGTCATCTTAATGATTAGCTGGATTGGAATATACATATATGTTGTTATATTTATTTGCAAAACAAATGTTTTCACCACTTAGGACTTTTGGAGTGCAAAACTGACATTTAAAGCATGTAAATGCAAGTAGGTTTGTTCATTCTCACATGATTTAAGTTTCATAACTCCAACAGCCTATAAGAATAAAGGGGCTTGGGCTTGAGGAGGAGAAGATAATACATGTCCAATGAAAAGTCAGAAGCAATAAGATGGCCAATTTAATGTTAATATTTCAGAGGTGTGGCTTATAGAGTAAAAAAAGGCATTGCACAATGGGAAAATGACACAGCTGTCTAAACATCATCTCAGTTTAACTATTGAAAGCTGGATGGAGAGTTAGCATTGCCTGGGGGATTGCCTGCTACTACCTGGGTGGATTGACTAAAACATTGCAGCAGGATTAACCTTGCCTGGATGACAGCAATTGGGAAAGACTGAAAACTGACTGGGTATGACCAAGGAGAGACCAACAGAGGTGTGAATGCATGAGGGTGATGACTGAATCTGGAGAGGCTGTTTGACCAGACCCCGGTTTTACACTGAGCAAGCACTCTTGATGCCTTTCATTAGCACCAGAAATCGAGATTTTCAATGTAAGTAGCTTGTCCAACAGAACCAAAGGTGGGCATTTGTTTGATTTCAGTGAATGGGTGAGGGTAGGGAAGTAGACCTGCATTATCTTTGATAAAGAATAATTCAATTAATTCCCTAATAACAAAATAAAACTGGGTGGTTTTGTTTACATTCAAAATTAACAAAATTAATTTATAATTGAGTACACCTATTTTCCTTGCCAACTCCAGAATTCCCTAAATGGAGGTGGTATCCTTGTCCAAAATAGAAATTCCATACTGCCACCATTCCTCAGGTCTGGCCTTTAAGAAGAGGGCTGCTGAATGCAACAAAGGTCTGGGTTTGGCGCTGGGTAAGAAAAGTGCTTGGCTAAATGAAGCAAAGTGTACTTCATAGATGAAAAATGCCCACTCTCTCCTGAGAGTGAGAAAGGGGCCCTGATTAAAGAGAGATCTTGTATTGCTTCAGGGTGAAGGAGGAAGAATTATTCTATCAATCCAAAATATTATTAAATGTGTGTTGTGCTTTCAAAACTGCTAGCATTTTTCAGTGCACAGGGAAATTAAACCTACATAATGCTGCATGTGTGAAATTGCTTTTGAAAAAAGAAAAACATGTTGCATTTGTGTGGAATTTAAACCTTATCAAGGAATGCTAATGCTGATGTTCATGATTTTGTAATGTTCCAAGGTATGGTTTACATTCTGGGTTTTTGTGTGACAGGAGAGTTTAACTGTTGCTACTGCCTAGGCTATATCCTTCAGCTGCCCAGCATGGCTTCCTCATAATTTCCAGGCGTAACTAGACCCCAGGCCTCTTCAAATTGCTACTGCCATGGGTCACCAAGCCCTCCATGCTGCAGCTGGTGGTCCCAGACCCCTTAAGCAATCAGTCTCTGGGCCCTCAGCCCCTCCTCAGTCTCTTGCTTTCCTCTTTCCCTGACCTGTCCTTCTAGTGACAGGCCAGCTGGCCCCTGGCTCTGGCGCAGCCCCTTACTTTCTGCCCCTAAGCTCCATGCGCTGGGCCCTTCTGCGCCTACAGTTTTAAGCGCTCGCCCTACCTGGGAGGTCTTCTTCTTGGGTTGGGGGGAGGTGTATGTGCCATCTTCAATGCTGTCCCCCCAGCACAGCCAGCATCCTCATCGCCAATGTAGAACTCCTTGTTCCCCACAGATGACCATGACCTCAGGTGAAGTTCAGTAACTTCTTTATTTAGTTCCAGTACATTATGATGGTCATATAATGTCAGGTACATCTGGGTTCAGGGCAACATACACCTGCATCCTCTCAGGTAGGCTTACATCTCCCAACTGACCACATAGAACCCCAGTCACACATAAACATTCTAACCCTTAACACTCCATTGTCAATCAATACACTGACCAAAGGTTCCATTAGGATGCAGGATAATACCAAATCCCTACATGTTCCATGTACATAAGACCCAAAAGTGGAATCCCAAAAAGGTTTTTGTTTTAAAGCTTTATGTTTGGCCACTGTGATGGTGGTGTGTGTAATCATGGGTTGCACCTATTCATGCACCTATTATTTAATAAATATGTATTCTTCTGTACCCCGGCCTGGTTCCTGGCTTATTGTTGGCTCCGAGGGAGGTATCTCATTGGCTCTCTAGGATTCATAGACAGGGATAGCAGAATAAAACAATAACATATCAAGTAGCACTTGTATCTGGGAGCACATTCCCCATTTTAAGTGCAGTCTCTAAAGATATTGTTACAGCAGGCTCATCATGTCTAATAAGAATACTTATCACCTTCCAGAGCTGAGGTTCGCTCACGTGTGCTATTAAGTTGAATGTGGCTGTGATGATTATAAGTAATGCATTGCACCGTGCCTTAACTCAGGCAAAGTTTATATATAATGTTAACCCTGCCAACAGTTGGGGCTACTTATGATGCAACAGAAATTCAAATATTTTGCATTCACGTAAATGCATGACAGTATTTACAAGTAGATAAATGCACAACAACTAGTAAAACATTACCAGTTACTCATCATTAACATGCCATATTGAACAGTGAATCATAAACACACGACACATTAGTTATAGACAGAAAAATGCACGTAATAAAAAAACAACAGAAACAGTTGTTCCTAGCTAACGTAGTGTATCGAGTGGTAAATCTAATGAACAGTTCATTAGCTGAGACGTTCAGCCATGTGTCTTCAATTGAGTCTTCTGGCTGAAATGTGTATGAGGACCCTCATTATATAGTTTCAACCAAAATCCATGGCTAATGGCTAAACTGTCTTCGTCAGGACAAACATTCTTTTGTATTAATCAAAGAGGGTCCATTTTAGGTTTTGCTTTTCTTATTTAACTGGCTGCATTGAAGAAGATTGCTTTTCTGATTCAAGTATTGACTGTAAGTGCCATTATTTTATCATTGGAATCGCCTTATCATAGTTGTAGTTAAAAGAGTACCTTGTGGAATATGGCCCCTTCTGATGATTCTCAACAAAAGTTGTATCACTGAAGAGAATATCTTCAAGTAACTTGATGAATTCCAAGGCAATACGCAGACGTTATCTTGAGGTTAGTAACCATCAGCAGGCAATGAAGCAACTACGCTGTGACCGTCTGCCACCTCTCATGCCTTCTTACATGTTAATATCACTCTCTGCTCCCGCTAGTCTCCCCGCATTGACTCTAGAGCTTCTAAGTCTGGCTTCTCCTGCCTCCTCGCTCTTTGCTCTGCCACTTTTAGAGTGGGGGCTGTGGATCCCGATACTGATGCAGCAGGACACAGATACACACTATGGTTTTGGCAAGGAGCTTATGGAAGGGGTATCAGAACAGAGGATAACCCCTTCAGGGATGGAATTATCCACATCATTGTGTTATTTACTAAAAATAAAAAACAGGGTTTTACACACCTGACAAGTCAATTTATCACACAGTTTAAATGAACAATTGCACTAGTGCCAGCGCAAATACACTATTGGCCCTGAAGTTTTTTTGAGTGTTTATGAGCTAAGGTATCATAATACTGTCCTTAAATGTGTCATACTATATATGTGGAGCATGTGCACATGCTACTTAGGAAGGGCTGTCTGTGCCTAGTGTGTGTTTGCATCCGCTGCTCTGCATCTGTATTTGTTCCTGTTTATATCCTAGTTGTGATAAATACGCTCCCTCAGATGCTTAAGAGGCCTGGCATGGCATCGGCCACAGCAGGCAGTGTCGAAGGAATGAGAACAGCTGTGGGGAAAGACTGATAGGCCAGGAATATGGAATGCAGCATGTGTGCCCTGCAGCAATGATAATTTGCAGCCGCCCCCTCTGCATGGCCCGCGCTACCCCCCACTTTGATACTTCAGGCAAACCAGCCACTTTCTGCTGCACGAGATGGGATATATATTATTTATGGGACTATTATGCACAGCCACACTTCATATCTCCTAAGTGTAAGCTATCGTTTTATTTCATTGATATTGCACATCTGTCTAAATGCTGGAAGCAGCATGGCCTTTACTCCTATACGGGAAACAGGAAACCTTTTTGATCCAGTAATGGAGAAAGGACAAGATGGCCTCTCAGTGTAGGCCACTGCAATGTTGTGTAGATATCTAGCTTGTCTCCTATCTCGGCTATGACTTAATGTTACATCTTTATGTATGTACCGCTGCAGGGATCACTATTTAAAATTATTCTCATTTATTCAGTTGCAGGATAAGGTAGAAGTGGAAGGCAAAACGCAGCAGACTTGCATGGAGCATATCCAACAACTTCCCATGCCTGACTCTCACAGCCACGACTGAAACTAGACCCACCTACCACGCACCCAGATCCACCATTCCAACACACACACACACACAAACCCCCCCCCCACACACACACACCCCCATGTCCACACACCCATACACTCACACACACACCCACACCCATTCATACGCACACCCATGTACACACCCCCATGTACACATATCCATAAACACACTTGCACACACCACACAGACCCATACACAGCCATACGCACACACACACACATACACGTACACACACCCATGCACCGACACAAACACACACACACCTCCAATTCGACAAATGCCACAACATCATACCACTCTTAAAGCAGTATCTCCAGTATTGGCCCATCCAAGATAGACCGTTTTCCAGGTCCGGTATTCAATGTTGGGCCGGGGGAGTGTGACTGTATTGCACAATAGAGAAGGGAATCGCCTACCTAGAACCTTCTAGTAGCTGGCCGGCTTCTGCAGTACAGTGCTCACCGATCTGTTGTGGATCTCATTGAAATGGATGAGCTGGTAAATTCCTGTGCATCAGATTACAGTGAGGCAAGAGTGCTAAGGTTTGGAATTGATTTCTTACAGAGTCAGGTGTCGATTTTCAATCAAAGACCCTTGCAGATGTGGTCAGGTGGAGTGCAAGAATGGGTCTGCAAGAGAAAAGCCTCCCCTCCTACAGGTGATCAATCAAGCCCTTCATCATGGACACCGAAACATCAGGTTTCGGTCCACGGATGATTGTCATCCTAGGGATAAAGAGTGTCAAAGAGGAGGGTGTGATAGGAGTATTAGTGCAAGATGCATTGGTGTTGAGGAGCCGAGGTCTTTCTCACTGCCTTCCAACATCTTGCTCCGATGCACTAGAGAAGAGTCACCTTTGTCCAAATTTATAGCACCTGGGGATGAGAAAGTAAGGTTGCTTGCTCTCTCCTCCAACCACAAAGCCCTAGAAATATGGCGATCTCAATATTGCTTCTGCTACACCCAGACTCAAGGCACTGTGTGAAGTGTCCAGTTACACGGTTTTCATAGGTTTGTAGTGAATTCATGTAGACAATATTGAGGCTGAGTTTTCTCTGTGTTATCAAATAAGAGAAAAGACAATCTGCATCACTGAGGCATCCACAGCTCGTTTCATAGACCATTCACACTCCCCCAACACACACAAAGAAAGAGATTCTCGAAAGTCCCTGCTCATCCTATCACACCATCACATGTGGAATACCATCAGACAACGATCTGCCACCAACCCTATGCGTAGGAATGTAGTAAGTTCCATAGCCACCATGGGGTGCTCCATAGGGATCCCCTGCAGAGGCACATATTTACTATGGATCATGAAGTGAAGGGGAAGGAGGAAGATCAAGCCAACCACAGGGCATTCCTCAAAAGGAATTCTACATCAAGCAAATGTTTCACATAATTGAGACTCCACAACATAACATGTTGATGCATCTGGCCCTTTAGCTTACTTACTACATTGCAGATGGGGAAACTGATGAAGCAGCCTGCCACCGCCCTAATCAGCAACTCCACAGTACTGCCGCAGTGGATAGCGATGATGTATCAGCCTCCCTCGTGCCACTGGAGAAGGGAATATCATTGTTCTATGCTTCTGCTCGACCATTTCAGCGCTCAAGAGGTAGTGATCAACACTCTCCCAATTCCGAGCAAAGGGAGAGTGGAGACTCAGTTTGTTTGAAACTCCCATAACCACTATTATATGTACCACCATCACCAAACAGCATTGTAGAGGGGGCAGGAGGCGTGAGTCACTGGCACTTTCCAGGCCTCATCTAGATTGAAGTTCCACCGATGAATGGTTCCTATGGAGCTAAGGAATCAAAGGCTTCCCCACACAGCGTCCTAGTCTTCTGGAAGCTAGCGTCTGTGTTGGCCTCAATGATGCAACTATATTCCCCTGACTTCCTATTGGCAACATTCTTTATTACGTGTCTATTTGTTAAAGGTTTATTTCATTGAAGATATATTTACAAGAATGTACGAGGCAGTTCATAGTGGGCCTCTATTAAAGGAATCACATCTAGTTGATGGAATTCAAAGTGGATGGCCACATTGCATCAAAAGTCTACAAGCATCAAAGAGGTTAATGCAATTCTGCTCCATTAAAGGTCAGAGGCAATTGGATCAGAAATGAATGTATGTAGGTGGAACAATTTGTGCAGGAATGCGAATTTGACATTGCTAGACCGGGGGAAAGAGTATGGCAGATCAAAATACTGAACAGAGTGTATTGGACTTCACAAAAGCTCTATGAAAGGGGTTTGCTTGTCTTTTTGTTGTAGATGCAGACACAGAGTTGGTTCATTTGAGCATATGATTTTGGAATGTAGCAGGTTGAGAGTGTTCTGGAATAAAATCACAATGACAATGAACAAGGTATTGATGCTAGCTGTTGATTAGGATTTTCCGGTCATTATCTTGGGGGAGGATGATCTGATAGACGATTTGTCATTCCCGCAGAGGTGTTGGTTCTTCAGGGCATCATTGTCTGCAAAAAAATTGTATTGCCGGAATGGAGGAGTGAGAAGTTGCCCTCTGCCTCTGTATGGTTGGAGGATTTACATAGAATGTCTTTACTAGAAAAGGTGATTTTGTACAGGAATTAGAAAAGCAACCTTCATGAGGAGATTTGGGGGAGGGTTATGGAGTTGTAAATGGTTGGACCGCTCAACAAGCAATTGGGGGGGGGGCGTATGTTTAAAAATATATTGTTATGTTGGTCATTTGTGAATTCATGTTTTCAATAAATATGTGAATGCAAACAAAAAATACAATCTACACCCTGCTGACATGTCAATCTCCATTCAAATATGGATTTATCTTTTTTCTGCCTCAAAAGACTTTTCACAAATGTGAAATCACCTTTCCGCAAGCACATCACTAAGTGGATATCAATCAGGCTTTAGCTGTGGCAAGATGTCATCCTCACTTTGATTGGTCAATGGGGCTATGCAGATGTTGGATTGTGAAGGTGCATTCTTTTTGTCTTCCTCCTTTCAGGGGCTTTTGACTCTGTAGACCAGGGGGTTCCAATAGAAATTTCACATTCCTGTATGGGATTTGTTGGTCAGATCCTGAAATAGCTTTCCAATTCATTGGAGGAATTCTCACACTGCGTTAGCTTGGGCCAGTGAATGTTATGCGCCATTTCCTTATGGTATGGGGCTCCCCGGGGGTTGGTGTTGTTACATGCAGACATTGGGACATTGGGACATCTGGTCGAAGATACCAGCATCTACATCCACCAGTATGTGAACAATACACAATTATATATAATAGTTGCATCCAGCACCTGGGGTAGCTTTGGTGTTTAGAGAACTGGATGTCAACTAATTTCTTTAAATTCAAACCTTCTAAAATTACATTTCTGTTAATTCATTCACTGATTTGTTCAGTGTCAAATACTCAAATTTGGAGTCATACACTCTTGCATTTAGAAATGTTTTCTACGCTTATCTCCCAACGTTCACTAGGTAATATTTTGGACCTGTCTCTCAATTTCCAACCCCATATCGTGAAAATGGGTCATTTCTGTCATCTATGTATCCTAAAATGATTACACAAATGGATACCTGCAGCCAATTTCCGTACAGATGTTCAGTCTCTAGTTAGTCAGACATTGGATCGAGCAATTAATACTCTTTGTGGTCTTCTTTCTTGCTCTGTGGCTCCACTTAAAATAGTTATACACGTGGCATATGATTTAGCGGTTTGTGCATGACATTCTTTCCACATTACTCCTATTTTATTCCAACTTCACTGGCTAGCTTTGGCTTTCCGGATTCAGTTTAAGTTAGTTTGCATGGATTCCAAGGAACCTGCATGGGTACAGCAATATGCCTTTCTGAGAAATTGATGTTTGCTGTTGGCTGTAGAGTCACACATAGCAAATACATCAGGAAACTGGGGATCAAGAAACTCAATCGTGCAGAATTATCAAAGTAAGTGTTTTATGGCATAGACCAAAAACGGGATTTTTTTCCTACCACTTTCTTGTTAAAACTCATTAATTTACACTTGCTTTTCGTGTTTGATTCCGGCATGGATGATTATTCTTGTGTGACCATTCTTCTCCTTTTATGAGTTTAATTGTATCACATTTTTCTTTTTTTTAATTGTATTCACTCACAATCATCAATTGCTGTTTTGGTAATTTTTGCACACAGCTCAGCCGCCTTCAGGTAAGGCAGTGTTCTAAATGTACTCTTAAAAAAGGAAATGTATATATAATTGTATGCATTTGTCAACTCTTTTTCAGCAGATTTCTTTCTTGTCCGCTTTTACGATCAAGCTTTTTTTTCCTAAATTTTCACCATACAATTTCTCTTTTGATATTTTGCTCATAGCCTGAGTCCAATATTGAGATGTGAGTTGTCCTCACTTCATTGAATAAGTCCTAACATATTGAAACTGGAGATACCAAACACATTGAAGTCTAGCTTGAAGATAGCAGGGCACATGTGACTCCGAAATGGGGTCATGTGATCATAATGTTTGCTGCCCAACATTCAATCAAGCAGTCAGATTCTGACACATCTAAAGGAGTCCAAACGTTGTCTGGCAGGTGGGCATGGTACATTTTGGATGTTCAGTCCTGACATGGGAGTAGAAGTGGTCCAAAAGCCATTATCATATTTTCAGCCCGTGGAGTTACGACAATGGAATAACATTCAGTAAAGAGTACATGCTTAGCCATTGTGAACTCTACCTTTCGCTCTCTGATCAATACTCTAAAAGTTCAATAAATAGAAATGTTGATATGTGTGTCCTCCTTTCCCCGGATATTGATGGATTCCATTGACTGCCCACTTTCCCTGTTGATATCAGAGCTATGCCAGCATTATGCCCAGTGCTCAAAGAGAACAAATCGATCAACAGGGCATGCAACCATAGTTGGGGGGTGGACGGGCATGTGCAGGTGGTTGTTAAAGAAATGGCTTTTTGTTGACATTTGTTTTTGGCCAAACTGATCTGTTGGTGCTTCTAGTATGGGAGAAACATAACTTTTTCATCGATGTTGAACAATCACATATTCCTTTTGCAGGTGCCCCCAGAGCTGGTGAGTTTTTCAGCCAGGTACACTGTAACATAGTTTGGAATGCTTTACAGGTAAACCAGGCTGTTTTGAAGGTAGCTCTCATATGGTTGGGGCGATGTGGTCATATTTCTTAAAACCTGTGATTAGACAGGCTGCAACATGCTGGGCAGCTTTGAGTGAGGCCTCATAAGTGGTCCATATTCTGTTGAGGATAGTGGATCTGGTAGATCGTTCTGAGTTCAAAGCTTGGAAGTAGGTCTTGATTTTATTTTCCAATGGCTTGTCTACATCAGCCTTAAACTGGTATCTTCTAACCAGGACTTTTTGGAATGATGTATTCATGTTTATAATGATGTATTGATGTCCACAATAAGTTGCATTTATTTTTTCTTGCATCAATATGCACATGATGATGGCTTAACTTCACTGATTAGCCAGGGACATTCAGCCAATTCAGCTGTATTTTCTGTTTTGCAAACACATATATCCCTGTTCGGACTAATATTGTTTCAAATTACTTTGGATGTGCTTTTCCATTTCTTGTTGAAACTGTTTTCGTACTTACTGTTTGTGTTTCCTCATAACAATGTTGTCTCTGTTGCTAGCTATTCCCCATATGATTATGTTCAAATGTACATTTATATTTTTTCACAATCTCTGTTTAATTCTTGAAATAATTGCAAGATGCTCTATTTTATTTAGCTTTTGTATTACTTTTTGATTTGTCAGTGCTATATTAAGCCAAAATGTCTATTTCATGAATCTGTGACAATTTTCTTTTGCACTAAAAATATATAAAAACAATTTGTTGTACACTCTATTTACTTTTTCTTTTCTTTTTTTCAATTTTGGTATTATTGAGACCCTGAATACTCACAGGGCTTATGTTACAATATATATACAGGTACCATAGATCTGTGAAAATATGTGATTAAATCACCACTTAAGGCAACGTCTAAATAGCATAAATTGCACTTACAAAGTTAACTGATTTTATACACGGGAACACCTTTTTGTGTAATTTATTTTCCAATGAGACAGAGATGGCCCAAGGCTGCCTGGGCTTAGTATGTGGTGTGGCCCTTGAGGGAGAGGTTGCTGTTGATGAAGAAGCTGAGGGGTTTAGTGTTGCATGTCCACTGAGGAGATAAGCCACCTGGTTGCATTGCCGTGAGCTAGTTCTGTACTTTACTTCTTAGAGGCACAGAAGAGGATGCATTCTATCTTTCTTGGATCTTGCTTGTAAAATGGTCCTTGGGCCAGATTATCTAACATTTGCATGAGTTCTAAAAAGTGAGCAAATGCTTTGACAATATATGGAGGAAACATGTTTTGTCACAATTGGTAAAAAAAAAACATTTGCACCGTGGCGTAAATAAACCATGCTTTTTTTGTACTGTGTTTGCTGCATAACATACACATACATTTGTTTACTACATTTCTTTTATGTGACTCATCAAACATAGTAAATAAAACAGTTTGATTTTTGCCCTTGTGAAAACATGTTTAGATAATACACATTGGGGCTAAATATGTTTGCTCATTCCCAATTATCTAGGCAGTAACATCTGGGGTCAAATTATCAAAGCTTTGCACTGCTGCAAAAAGTGGTGCTAACTTCATTTGCTCCACTTTTTGCAGCAGTGCAAAGCTTTGATAATTTGACCCCAGATGTCATAGTTGGCATTGGGTTCCCCCATGTCACAGGCATGGATGTTGTGAGACAGGCATGGTATCAAGAGACAAAGACTAGAAAGTAAGTGTTTGAAAGCCTTTATTATCGCACATTGTGGGATTTGTGTAATGCCTATCTGGCCCTAACTCTAAGGGGGTTGTTCCCTCAATTGATGTTTCTAAGGGCCAGCGATATTTGTAAGTCCAAAACCAAAGTTTGCCTGTGTCCAAACCTATGCTTGTCCTCACTCTTAAACCAAATGTGGTAGGGGTCTTCTTAACCCTTTAAGTGCCAAGGACGAGTATACTCGGCCTTTTTACATAGACTTCAATAATAGCCTGGCACTTGTGATTCAAAAGGAAATGTAAACCACAGTTGGTTTCAAGTAGTCTTACCAATAGGTGTAGTTCTGCCAGTTCAAAATAGTTCAACTCAAATGGGTTGCCTGTGGAACCTTCCACATAGGGCTCTTGTATTAAGTTGATAGAGGTCACAATGTCTCTGGGTCTCTGTGGTTTCCTTTTCCCAAGTTCGGTCCTTCCAGTTCCAAACAAAAAAAACAGTTCCTGTTAGGACTCTCAGGGTTCCTTTCCCCAAGTCTAGGTCTCGCTTTACGAAGTTCAACAATGTCTCTTGTGGGCCTCTTACGGTTACCTTCCCCAAGCTTAGGCCGCTCTGGCTCTCAAACAAAAAAAAGGTTCCTCTTGTCAGCATGTACCTTTCACTGTACAGTTCTTTCATGGGTGTAGTATCAAGACTTTTGAGAACGCTGAGTTCATTGTTCCTCCCAGGAGTTACCAATCTGAACTCAAACCCCTCTCCTTATTCTTTGGCACCTTTTCCTCTTCTGTGCTTCTTTCACTCTGTCCGTTTCCAGTTCATTGTGTTTCCTGCATACCTTCTTTTTCTGTCTTGCACACTACACCTACTTCCACCTTTCTGTGCCTATTGCACATTTCTCCTTACTTTTCACCCTGCTCTCTTGGACCTTCATTTGCCCTTTAACGTGCAACTTGCACTCTCTGTATTTATTTTCCGGTTGCTTGCACCCTCTTTCTCACTTTCAGGTTGCTTGCACCCTCTCATGACTGTCCGTTTTCCTTCTCATTGTGTCTTTGCTGTCTCACTCGGTTCCGGTCACTTGCAACCCTCTCCTTACTTTTGGGTCTCTCTCGCACCCACTCTTAAGGCCTGCCAGCACACTTTGCTGTCTTTCATTACTTCCATGCCTCTAGCGCACCTTTTTCTGTCATTCTGCTTTGCTTTCTTTCACTGCTTTCCAGCTTTTCTTGCTTTGCTTTTATCCTTCTCTTCCTTTGCTTTGCTTTCTCTCCGCTTTTGCTCACCAGGCTCTTTTTTCAACAATGCTCCTGCTCCAGCTACCCACACGCTACTGGGTTTCCCTCCGTCTCATGAAACTCACCAACTGTAGCGCAGCACCATCAGGCAGGTCAAATGGTTTTGGTTCGAAGTCAGGGTCTCACCACCTGCCCCTCAGACATCCTTGGGACAGGCACACGTCCCAAGGGAACGAGCATTTCCCTGAACACCGCGGCAGGATAAAGGCTGCCTCGCTCTGGCTGCCTGGAGACACGGCTCCCTAGCTATGCTGCAGCTCCTCACGAACACTGGGCCAGTGTCTTGGCACACCTCTCTCCTCCAAATCCTTCATGGCATCTCTTCCTGCAACTTCCTGCTCTTTGGCTCCTCTGGTCCAGTCAGCATCCACAGCTTGCTCAATGATTCTGGCAGAACCACCGTTTTTATAATGCGGGTTAGAGTTGTAGTCAGGTGTGCACAGTTGGAGTAAATTGCCTGACCTTGCCTGACTCTATTATTGGGACAATTCAAAGGTGTTATATGGTAGGCCTCACTTTGTATTCCTATGTTGTTTCTATGGGTAATGCTCATTGCTCCAGATTGCCTCTTCTTCGTCCGAGTACTTATTGAAATGGGGGTGTGACTGGAAATACCTCATTAAGACATAGGGAGAGTCGGTTGGTGTATAATTGGGAAAGGGGGAATACCATGTCTCACCTTGGGGATTCTCCTCCCAATTCCCTATGGCCCTCCACTCAGGTGATCCTTCCTCGCTTGTCCACCCCCAGGCTAGGGATCCAAAATTGATGTCCCTTCCCTGGCCACCTGAATGGAAGATACTGGTGGAGTAGGTGGGAGAATATCGTCAGGTTACCCAGACTGTTTAAAGAAATGAAAAGGGGATGACATTAAATTGTGTCTGTGAGCTGTTGGAGAGTCTTTCTTCCCCATTAAAATTCCTCCTGGTCACAACAAAGGTCACAGTAGGACTGGTGATGATGGCGTAAGGCAACAATGCCCCAATGGTCATATGTCCAAACACACCCTTCTTTGGGGGCCGTATCTGCCTCAACCATCACCTAGCTAAAATAAAAATAAAAATGTAAACTATTGTTAAATGCACTGAAATACATTGGCAATTGGTGAATATTTGAGTAGGAC
Source organism: Ambystoma mexicanum (assembly GCF_040938575.1). Taxonomy (NCBI): domain Eukaryota; kingdom Metazoa; phylum Chordata; class Amphibia; order Caudata; family Ambystomatidae; genus Ambystoma; species Ambystoma mexicanum. Next base: position 241,495,827 of record NC_090925.1, read on the forward strand.
CTGAGCTTGAACCACTCAAAGAATACTGCATTTTACAGCACAATCTTTTTCTGAATTTGGAAAGAATACATAAGATTTACAGAAAATGCTGCACACAAGCCCTTAACATATTCCAATATTTTAGATGCCACATCACCAACTATGCAAATAAGCATTTTGCTTTAGTAAATTATGCATGTGCCAGTAAAGTATTGTAAATCACGCATTGAGGCAATGCATTTACAGTAGACACGTTTATATATTTGTACTACATCATTGAAGCAGTGCCTGATACAGTGTGCCACTACCACCATTTAAAAAATGTAATTAGAAATGATGTGCAATTAAAAATGCACACATTTTGAATACTGGCCAGGAGATGTGTGAGTCAATGCACATCATTCTTCCAGTGACAGTTAATAAAATTGAATCAGAATAGCCAGATAATTCAAATAAAAATCAGAATTAGCTGCAAGTGTAATTCCTCCACATGCCAGATGGTTGCAAATGCCAATATTCACCCCAGCCTGTATACCTTTAATCATGTAGCACAATTTTTCAGAAAGGCTGGCTGCATTGCTCTAGAGAGAAGTGGTAGCCATCTCCAAACTGCAATGCCAGTCTTCTCCTTTTAAAATGCTAGGGTCTGCATTGCCCTCATATAAATATAATTCTGCGTTCATCAATGCTATTTCAGTGCCACAGTACAACACATTATCATGTTGCTTGCTTATACATCACCCTCCAAAACTTGTGATGGCATTTTTTAATGTTTTATTTATTGTATGGATTATATTCAGATCCAATGGGATAACATAATCAATTATAAAAATAACACTTTACAAAAGATTAAACATGTATAGTACTGAAAAAAAGAAAACCTTTAACACAAAGTCATAATATACAAATTAAGATTTGAGTACGGATCTGAACAGATTTCATAACTACAGAGTCTTGACAGGCATATATTAGGACAAGAATATCAACGAAAGGGAAAAAGGAGGGAGAAACATTCGATAGGTGATAAATATGATCCCAAATTTCAAAGTAGCTTCACAAGATGTATCATCAGTTTATTGTAAAATTATATAATAACCATCAACAATTCTATTAAGACGAGATTAAAAAAATAACACAATAAATATGATAAATATCAGACACTGATGAGGTGTTAACATTGGTGATAATAAGGTGTCTTTGGTCAAAGACCAATTCTCTAAGAGTATTGTCTAGACTATATGGCAGCTGTGATTTACTCAGACGTGAGGCCTTAACTGGAATGGATTTAGGTTTTCCAGAAGGCCGGAAGTCAGCCAGGGAAATACTTTGTTCCAGTTCAGTGCCAGATACTGGAGACCCAACATGAGCCTGTCTCACGGTTGCTCCAGATACAGGTGGGATTGGATCATATTTTGGGATTTCAGCAACTCCAGCATATTAGCAGAATTCAATTCAGTCTGACTAGCTCTCTCTTCAGACTTTAGACTTTGCTCTGCCACCTAAAGTTTATTAACAGCTCGGATTTCAGGAGGCTGCAATGAGAGATATTATTAAGAACCTCCATACCCATGTGTGCATCAGCTTGGCATCAGTTGCCCACTATAACAGGGTGCACTTGCATCACAACATTGTCCACCAGGTCCACCCACAAACCAAAATCATTAATATTTCTGCACTGGAGAAGATCAGCAGCAAAAGCATCCCTAACTTACTGCCACTGAACAGAACTGACCCGTTCCATTTCACTGGATTGCTCATCATTTGGCCCCGATATATCTCCAGGCAAAGTTGTGGCCGTCCCCCCAGAATCCATACCCGGCTGTGAGGACATGACAAAGTAAGAGGTCAACACTCTGTGAGGGGGCTTGCAAAACAGGTACAACACCGGAGTACTGGGAACACATAATAAACCAGCCAGCACAGAAAAAGGGGCTGGCACGCTGGGGGATCACTTGTCACTTAGCAGGTCAATCTTTTAGTTTCTTCAATAAAGTTCTAACAAAGGCTCAATGAGAATAAAGAGGAAAAATGACCATTCATAAAAAAGAGGTATTACGATTTAGGAGTTTAAAAAGGAAAGAAAACCATTTCCAAAGCCATGCCACTTTAGCGCCTAAAACATATAATCCATCTTAACTTGGTCAAAAGCTTTTTCAGTGTCTCGGGCTATGGACATATAACAGTCCAAGTTGTTTTTCATTTGATAAATGAGATGAAGAACATGAATAATCTGACATTCTATGAAATATTCCTTCCCTTGGCAAATCCTACTTGGTCACTCTTGATCAATGTATGAGTAAGTCGTTCAATTGTATTAGACAATATTTTAACAAGAATCATACAATCTGAGTTGATTTGGGATATAGGCCTATAATTGTTAGGAACTTCAATGTCTTTATCCTGCTTCTGAAAAAGAATCAGGAGTGATAGCCCAATCTCTATCATTCCTTTCCTGGGCAAACTCATGGAGAAGCTGGCTATCTCTCAGGTAAACCTCCACATGGAATCAATCAGTTGTATCCGCGACCATCAATCTGGCTTCAGAGCATTCAGAGGCACAGCAACTGCTCTTCTGAACACCTATGAAGACCTGCTCTCAAATCTTGACACTAACACTTCCTCGGGCCTCATTCTCCTGGATCTCTCCTCCACCTTTGACACAGCATCCTGATATCACAGCTTCCTGACACCCTGGGAATCACAGGTCAGGCTCTGGCTTGGTTACCCTCTTTCCTCTCCGACCACTCATCCCTGGTCGAACTTGGTGCCTTTCTCTCAACTCAATCTGCGGCATTCCCCAAGGTTCTAACATATCCCCCTGGTTCTTCAACACCTACATGGCTACCCTAGCATGTGTGATTGCCACTTTCACCTCTAATTTCAGTGCTATATGCGGATGACATGCGACTATCCTTCAGGCTACCCTCAGTGGGCTCCTCCTCCTCATTCATACCTGACTGCCTGTCTGCTATTCAGTCATGGTGTGCTGCAAACAACCTTTGTCTCAATGCCAGTAAAACTGAGACTGTTCTCATTGGGATGCCTGCTCCTGCTTTCCCCCTCTCACTCTGGCCAGCCTCCCTTGCCCCCGTGCCCACCCCCACATGTGAGGCCAAAAACGTTGGTGTCAACCTCGACTCCACTCTCTCCTCCTCCTCTCACATTTCTGACATCTCCAAAAAGTCTAAGCTACACTACACCTCCTCAGAGGCACTCTACTATTTCTCACTTTCACCCGGTGGCTCACTCTCTCCAGAGCCCTAGTTCTCTCTAGGCTGGACTACTGCAACAGCCTCTTCCTCAACCTCCGTGATTCTGCCCAGTGCTCTCTGCAACTCATCCAGAACAGAAACGCAAGACTTATTCTTGGCCTCGAGCCCAGGGACCGCATCTCTCTGGTGCTGAAATCCCTTCACTGGCTCCCCGTGGCTGCAAGGATCAAATTCAAGACTCTCTGCATTTTCCACAAGGCTTTCTGGAGCCTAGGACCTACTTACCTTCAATGTTGCCTTTCTAAATACTGTCCCTCTCGAGCCCTCCACTCATCTACCTCCAACCTTCTGCGAGTGAGCCGGTTCTCCAAGCAGTGATTTGGAGGGAGATCCCTTTGGAGGGCGTGACGGTCTGTAACACTGCTTACGAGCTTGTGTTCTCAGAATGCCTTGATACTAATGATCTGCTAAGAAATCTATCCAGGGCCATTGCTGCTTCCCACCCCTCACTGCATTTACATGTATCTTGATGAAATGTGCTCTGGTTGTGAGCACTGGTTGTGAGCACTGGGAATCAGGAACGTGATTTGGGGATCGCCAGGGGTCTCAGTTGCGACCCCTTAGGTCTCCCTTGCTACTCCCTGTGGTCTCCCTTGTTACCCCTGTGGTCGCCCTTACTACTCCTTGAAAAGAAAAGATTTGTTTTAAACCTTATTTTTTTTAACTTTTTTGCATGTAAGCCCCTGGGCTGTGGCCAGTGTCGGGTGTCACTTTATTTTTGGAGGGGATGACTTTCTTGTTCAGGCCTTACATTAATGTGAACCTGTTGTGGATGCCCCTTATAGCTGGGTCCTCTCTGGACATCCCCACCTCTATGAGCACAGTCAACGTTAGAACTTGCCTACTATGTGCCTTTTAAAACAAATAGCCGCCTCTGTCCCCCACGATAAAACAACGTGTTGATGGACTGAAGCTTGCATGAGGCAGTCCACCTCCATCCACAGCACATCACACGTAAGTAGCTGGGGTTGTCCGGCACCGGCTACATCACTGGGATTTAACCTATTTACAGACAATGTCCACGCACTAGAGGTAGCTGAAAAAAAAATCTACATTATATTTCTATATATTTACCCAGATATGTTCATGAACCCATAGAGAATGGCTACACCGTTCTTCATTTAACGCAGTCTATTGTTAATTTCCCTCCACGAGGCCCACACACTTGATGACATACACCTAGGATGCCAAGGCTTGCAGACTAGCTGCAAATGATGCTTGCAGAACTAGCTGCAATGATGCTTGCAGAACTAGCTGCAATGATGCTTGCAGGACTAGCTGCAATTATGCTTGCAGAAATAGTTGCAATGATGCTCTTGCAGGACTAGCTGCAATAATGCTTGCAGAACTAGCTGCAACGATGTTCACAGAACTAGCTGCAATGATGCTTGTGGAACGAGCTGCAATGATGCTCGCTGAACTAGCTGCAATGATGCTTGCAGAGCTAGCTGCAATGTTGCTTGCAGAACTAGCTGCAATGGTGCTTGCAGGACTAGCTGCAATGATGCTTGCAGAGATAGCTGCAATGATGCTTGCAGGACTAGCTGCAATGATGCTTGCAGGACTAGCTGCAATGATGCTTGCAGAACTAGTTGCAATGATGCTTGCAGGAATAGCTGCAATGATGCTTGCAGAACTAGCTGCAATGATGCTCACTGAACTAGCTGCAATGATGCTTGCAGAACTAGCTAAAATGATGCTTGCAGAACTAGCTGAAATGATGCTTACAATCCTCCAGGTTTCGGTTCACTTCCCCCTTTCACCCAGTTCACACTGGGCAGGACCTCGCACTGCCCTCTTGGATGGAAATCCCAGTATTCGAATGCTTGTGTTTCTTCACTTGGAGACATAGGGCCTGATTCACAGAAGCGTTTCCTATGGGATTGCACCATTATAAAATGCTTCTATGAATCAGGCCCAAAATGTTTTCTCAGACAACATAAGCCTCAAGCCTGTAAGGGATCATTTGAGCACTTCTGGAATCCATCATGCAGCCACACAATACACTTTCCAAAAGCCTGTATTTAAACTGCCCTTAGATAAAATAACTTTGGTCCACAGGCACGTTTGAATGGTCTTCTCTCCTCCAATACTATTTATTCACACTGCGCTTTTTGGAGTTGCATGCATATAAGGTACGACAATGACCCCTCACCTCTTTACCTTACTTACCGGTCTTAACCCGTGTGTCCTTTATTTGGTAATCCCCTTTTTCTTGCCCTCTTCCCTTTCCCCTTCCCACATTCTGCATACTGTGGTGTTGAGAACCCTGGATGGGCACAATACACCTCCATCAGAAAAGCCTAGGATCCCTGAGACTAAGGTGTGGATTTGGAGCAGTAGAATACCTGTGTACCATAGCAAAATCTTTGCTCACCTTTCCCCACAGAATGATGGCTGGAAAGGCCTTTACATCTCTCCACCTAGATGTTGGAGTAGCTTTAGCTTGAAGCAGATGTTGGCCTGCTTCTCCTGCCATAGCTACAGTACACTGGCTTTCAGTGCAAAGGCAAGTCCGACGTGTTGTGTACATAAGGCTGCTTACACATTTCAGATCTGTGACTCCACTAGCCAACTCCAATCGAAACTTGTACCTCCCTGGTGGTACCTAAATACTGCAAAGAAAGGATATGAGGCACACAATGTGTTGCTATGGGTCTCAGTATGTGGAGAATGCTACTGTTATACATCTCTGCCCCTTTAAGGGAGAGACACGAGACGCAGTGGAGGAGAACAAAGGTGGGAGGAAAAGGAGGAGTCACCAAACAAAGTTTCTGTTCTTGTATGTTATTCACTAAAGATAGACGTATGTCCATGTACTCCTGTTGCCCCGTCCTTTATTCAGGTTTGCCCAATCCGGGTGACAAGGCTAGTCCAGAGGAACGGAACCTTCACCGTTGGCGGGTGATCCCATGATGCCATCCTCCTTATTACTGGCGGGTGACCCATTGCGCTGCAGCATCCACCTGCAAACTAATACGCGTCCTGTGTATCTGGCTCCATGTGCACCTCCAGCCATCCTGCAGCACATCACGCACGACTGATCCCAGGCGACCAGGCTACGCCATCCAAGGCATTCATTGTTACGACACTCCACAAAGGGAGCGATTGAATAACCTGTTCTGGTAGGCTGGGGCTTGTGGTGGCTGTCCGTACATCCTGGATTGTGGTTGTGAGTTCATTCTCGGGGTAGTGAATGATCTCCCTTCCCTACAGAATGATTGGAAGTGTCCTGCCTCCCTGCCTCATCTGTTTGAGCGGGCAGGGCAAGCCACTGAATGTGAGAAAACCATTACGCATCAGTAGCATTGCCTTTGCGGGCTGGGTCCAGACAGGTTGGATGTCCTGTATGGTTCAGCTCCTCTGTCTTCTGGACGCTGGGTGGCTGGCTGGATTGCGGCAATGAGTTTGGTGTTGTCCTGCTTCACGGCGGGGGTACCCGTCATGGAAGCTGCTTGCGCATCAACTCTCTCATAAATTCTTTCTTCATCATTTGACAAGGGCTTCTTCAGTAGTTGCTTCTTCAAGGCTGGTGATAGGCAACCCTCTATGACACGTAGTCATATTGCTTTGTCCAGAGAGAATTAATGGAACTGGTAGTGAGTACCTTTTACCCAAAGGCGGGTGATGAATTCGTCGACAGTCACTTACACCCTTTGCGTGCATAGGTTAAACAGGTATCTCTCGTAATCGCGATTTGGCTCAATCACAAGTTTCCTGTTGAGGGTAGTGATTAGCAATGGAAAATCCGGCTGGTCTCCTGGCAGAATAATTTTGACAATGGTCTTTATCTCCCTGCCAACCAGGTTGATAAACATGTCGTGTAGGTTGGGTGAGTTCTCCTCCCCCGCTGTTTTCACAAAATGCTTGAAGTCCACCGTCGACTCCACCCACCTCAGCCCTTTGTCTGCCTGAGGGGTCATAGTGAATGGGAGCGACATGCGCAGCAAAACAGTCATGGGTATGGGTACAGGAGGTGGTGTTCCGTGGTTACTCATGGTGACTGGTGTGGCAGTTGAGGTATGAGGCCCAGATGAGGAAGCTGTAGCACTGACCCTGCAGGCCTCCCTTTCTGTGGGAGTGGCATGTGGTGTTTGTTGCCCGTGGAGGCTTGTTGAATGGTGTGTGTGCTTGGTATTGCTGACCTTTAGTAATCACCCCCTCTTGGGTGGATTGCATAACTTCTTGACCTTGTGTGTGGTTCTTTTTGCTTCCTTTTTAATTATTATTATTTTTTTTTTGAGTGGGCCCCTTCTCTGTTCGGGGCCTGGAGCCCTGCTGGAGGGAGCACTGTTCTGGTGTGGGGACGCTGTCACCTGGAGATGGGTGAAGAGGAGGGCACAGAATATGTCTTTGGGGTCCACAGACCTGATGTGTGTGCTGTGCCGTAGCACAGGACTCCCCCACGTGGGCCGCTGTTGAAAGGAAAGGCGCTGGCAAACAGCCGCGCGGTCGGCATGTGGAAATCCCGTGCCTCGCTCCCTTTGTCGAGCGTCGTAAGAGTGAATGCTTTGGATGGGCTCGGGCGTGCGAGATGTGCTGCAGGATCGCTGGAGGTGCACGTGGAGCCAGATACGCAGGATGCATATTAGTGGACACACATATATCTTTATTCAATACATACAGGAACTGAAAGTTCGTACTGTGACTCTTCCCTTTCCTCCCACCTTCCTTATCCTCCCCTGCGTCTCATTTCTCTCCCTTAAAGGGGCAGAGACGTGTATTGAACCTGAATCAAACAGTTGATGTGTATGAAGAAATTGCAAACATTTCATAATTTCTTTATTTCATTTTAGTATTTGATGAAGTGCAAACCTTGCCCCATGGGCTCACACTGCGCTGTACAGTCAAAGTAACATATAACATAACGAAAAGCTGAGCACATGTGGCAGCACTAGGTGAGAGAAGAAAAAGAAAGAACACCATAGGCACAGTATGGGGTGAAGAGGGCAGAAGAGTGCAATGATGATGTGATGATGTGCCCTGTGTCTGGCTCCCCGACACTTACTAGAATTTGGGTTCGTACCATATCTGTCAACTGGGCAATGAGAGTGGAGGGTGCCCGTGCAAAAAATAAATAAAGTGTTTGTCTAGTTCAAGCAGGGGTGGTTTTCTTATGAGAGTTGGCCATGTTTTAGCATGGCCACCCTGCTCAATCGTACACTTTTGGTTCAAATGGTCCAAAAAGATAGAGATTGGCTAACCTCTAAAACATCTACAAATCTAGTGCTTCTATGTGTTCCCAAATGAATTCGAGCAGGTTTAGGAAATAGTCACAACAAGCTTAAACATTTTGCATTTTCCACTCATACTGAACAATTGATTAGGGGTTATTCCCCAAATCCCAGTAGGCCCTTCTTTTCAATACAATGCTACTGGTGCAATGTATTTACCCCCATCGGCTTCCCATTCATTCATAACATTTATGAACAAGAAATTGTGACATTGATTCCATTACAGACCTCCTCTCAGCCAATACACATGCTTGGAATTAAGGGGTCGATTCATGGAATAAACGTGAGCCGAAAATCCCAGCGCAGGCAGGCGCAAGGTGGCAGAAGTGCGATACAAGGAAGGCGCTGCGCTAGTTTCCCGCTGGTCGTGCGCCAAATCCATGCATGTCGCAAACGAGCACACACGTCATCAAACGGCATGCGCTATGCGCACAGCAAAAGCGCACATAGCTCGGCGGACACAACAAAAGTGGGCGTAACAGTGGGCGTAACACACGGAATGGGGAACAACGCGTGAAAAAGAAGGCGTAACTGGGGAAGTACTGCAGGGAACTACACGGAATGCCCACACGCACGCGAACAACCCGTATTCATGGATTCGAATACGGGAAACCTGCGCACGGCAAAAGACGCGCACAGGCGTCAAAGCGTCTGCCACACGAAGGCAGGCGGAAGCGTCCCCGCGCACAGTATAAAAGTCTCACAGGCCACGCAGTCACGCTGCCTACACCAGGTCTTGGCAATCATGACTGCGCGCCCCTCAGTCCGCAGGCACATATTCATGCCCAGAACACCCGCAGAAAGGCAGGCCGTTGTTCTGGATCTTTACAAGGTGGCACACTTCCCCAAAGTGCTTGGTGCCATAGATTGCACCCATGTGGCCCTACGTCCACCTAGGGCCACTGAGCACATCAACCGAAACCGCAAGCACTGGCATTCCATCAACGTACAGGTGGTATGCGATGCAAAAGGAATCATCACCTCTGTCTATGCCAACTACCCTGGCTCCACCCATAACAGTTTCATATACAGAATGTCCGCCCTGAGCCGGGCCCTGGAAGCTGGGCAGCATGGCGACACATGGCTCCTAGGTGAGTACAAATGCCCTTGCACATGCATGCATGTCACACACACACACACAAATACACAAACCCCAATAATCACAACTATTTTCACCTCCCCAGTAGACAGTGCCTACCCTCTGAGCAACCACATGATGACGCCAATCCGGAACCCCACCACACCACCCCAGGTAAGATACAACGCGGCCCATATTGCAACCAGGGCCATAGTGGAGCGCACATTCGGAGTGCTCAAGTCATGCTTCCGCTCCCGTGACCGCTCTGGCGGGCAGCTACTCTATGCACCCCCAGTAGTGTGCAGGATCATTGTGGCAGCATGTGTCCTGCACAATGTTGCAACACGGCAGGGCGTACCGGTGGACATGGTGGTGCCCCCACATCCCCACCCACAGGCACAGGCGCTGCCCATGGGAGGGGATAGGGCACGTGGCGAGGAAGCCCGGACCCAGCTTGTGGCCACATTTTTCACCTAAACTCCCACCCCTGTGGAGTGCACACAGGCCTTGCACATACCAGGTGACAATCGATGATGACAAAGAGACAGTCAACTGTCACAACCTTACCACCCTGAGATTGTTGCCATGGAAGTGCCACATTGTGTGCATCCCTAGCTACTTAAACACAAGGTATCCTGTGTGACCAAAAGGCACACATATGATATATGATATGATATGATATGGCATTTGTAACGCGCCTATACACAAGTGTTTCAAGGCGCGACGAGGCAGGGAGGGGGGAACAAGGGAAGACAGACAACAATCCTACTAGGCCAGGTGTAATTTAGATCCCGCAAGTGCAGGGGTAGGGGGAAGGGAAAAGTGCAAGGGGAAGGGGAGGGGGGAGTGCAGTACAGGGTAAGTAGGATAAAAAATAAATAAATAGGCCCGCTGGTGGCAAGTGCAAAGGTAAGTGCAGACAAGTGCTGGGAAGGGGGGGCTGTAGGGATACAGAGACAGTCCAGCAGTGCAGGGGTTGCCAGGGAGGCAGTGCAAGTGGAGAGTGGCTGGGCCAGGGACCGAGGTCGGTGAGAGTGGCCCAGTTGCAGATTCAGTGCAGTTTCAGTGAAGAAATTAGCAAGGGAGAGGGAGAGAGAAAGCAGAAGCACAGAGGAAGGTGTTGAGGTGCTTCCGGAAGTGGAGATGGTTCTCCTCAAGTTTCAGGGAGGCAGGAAGGCTGTTCCAGAGGGAGGCCCCTGCCGCAGAGAGAGATCTACCCCCAGCTCGTTGCTTCGAGAAGTGGCTGACCCTGACATGCAAGGTGTGAATCACACACACCTGCAAAACAGGCCATGACCATCACTGTTATGTCACTCAAACCCTCCCAAACCACATGACATGGCAAGCAATAGCCATACACCAACACAGTACCAATACGGTACACATTGCCATGTGAAAAATGTAAATTGGCTTCAGACAATGATGCCTGACATGGAATCAGATGAAATAACTGACCAACAACCTCCCAACCAAAATAAGTCATTCCCAAATGCATCACAAAAGTAGTAGCCGCAGCATAACAATGAATGCCTGTCTACATGCACATTGTGCATTGCAAAATAAACACTGCAGCTTCTGTGTGATGTGTTCAACTCCTGCAACACACTGCTCAGCACACAGCACAGTGAACAGCCATTGTGTGTGATGCACACCCTGAGCATCACATATAAGCGACAAACCACATCAAAAAGCAAATTAGGCATGTACAGGATCCATAATTGGTCACAGAAAATGTGCTGCAGGGACACAGTGGGCATCATAGTGTGAGTGTGCGGGTCAGTAAGGACATGCACTCAACATATGCATGTGCAATCAAGTGACCATCAGTGTCCTCTACACATCACATGTGAACATTCACCATGTGTACACCCCAGCATGTCAAACCACAACTATCCCCTCACACCTGAAAGGTAAACAAAACACATGAACATGCATTGATCAGCAGAACACATCATGTACATAGGATACCACAATTACAATGTCAGGGTTCCCATCACACTGCAGGGCAAGGCAACTATCAACAACAAAACACCCCCCCCTCCCTCACAAATGACCATGACCCACTGAACAACTGCACCTGGGTCATGGAGCCTTCAACCCTCAATTTCACCTTGCCACAGGATCACCCTTCCCCTTTGTCACCATCTCCCATCTTGTGTGTAAAAAGTTGCCGGCACCCTCAGAGTCCACCTTCAATTGCAAAGACACAGGCAGAAAAACAAACCAGAACAGCCTCCATTAGGTGACTTGAAGTAGCACTACCTCACAAAGGCCAAGTACTACCACATTGGTGTAACAACCAAGGTAGCACAGTAAAACAATGTCACAACAGGATGTGAACCATGTGTGGTACATAACATAGAATGATGCACCACAAACGGATGTGTACTGTCACAGCTCCCGTGTACAGGCGCAGGAGTGGCACGAACCAACCACCCCCACCGTGGCCTGTGTGCCTGCAAGGTCAAACTCACACAGGCCTCTGAGACCCTGGTGGGGGAAGGAGGGTCAGGGATATGCAGTCGGGACAGGCGTTGGCATACTAGATAACTGGAATGAGGGGCAGGAGAGGGCAGTAGGAATGACACGTGAAAGTAGGGAATGCACTAAAATGTAGTACTTGCATTAACACATACACAATCATAACAAACTTGTACATCATTGTCAGGGCCTTCCGGAGTCCAGGCGCAGGACTGGCATGAACCAACCACCCCCTCTAGGGTTTTGGCGCCTGCAAGCTTAGGGCTTACACAGGCATCCGCAACCCCAGCGGGGAAAGAGGATTAGGGAACGTTGGTTGGATAGGTATGGGAAGCAGGAACACCGGGTAGAGGGTACAGGGTTTGGAATTGGATAGGACTCGGGGTGATTAGGGAAAAAAAAAACATACCAAATTGAATTACACATTCATCCATGCATCAGTGCACCCCCCAGCAAGCCCATGTAGAGCAGTTTGAAATAAAAACAACAAAACAGCTCTGGTTTTGAGTGCTGGCCTCCTGCCTGCGCACTCTCAGGTCCGGTTACAGGAGCACTTCAATGCTGCAAAGAGAGTAACAGTTAATAATCTGTGTGTGCCCATAACACACAAACACACCACCAAATATGCTCCATAGCAACAAACTACTCTACAAACAGACAATCTGGTGTGGATGCTTCGTACCCATACGTAACATTCCCCCTGTGATGGTTCATACACAGTCAATGCAGTAAGTCAGGCGCCGGTGGGTGCGTGGCAAATGGAACACCAATGTGTCACGATTCACACAACATGCAATGTTCCCTGGGTAAGCAGACAGACGCATATAGCAAGGTATGACTTCAGAAAAAGTCGTGTCCCACCATGACCGAAAAAAAATAGGCAGTGCATGTTTCAAAATGTACATGGAAATGAAATGCACTGCACCAGAGTCTGTCCCTTGCTGTATGTCCCTGTGAGCTGCTCCTTTCCATGTCTCAGAAGGCTACATGGGTGATACAAGTGCCTCAATGGCCCATGGTGGACCGAAGGGTATGTGCCACTGCCCCTGCAGGCGCCCCAGACATCCTTACAATCAACTAGCCATCAGTCCACCAACACATCTGAGCTGTATTGTGCGCTTCAACACCAATATTCATCCAAGCTCACCGTCAGTGCTGCTACTAAGCCTGCATGTGCAACTGGCCTGGTGGAAGCTTTGCTGTGTTGTGACCCCCCTGTGCTGCTCACCTTGCCTGGAGGCCCTTGAAACCCGTCAGCAGTTCTAGGATGTATGCCTGCAATCCCTGTGCCTCTGCTTGCGCACACATGTGCATGTGGGCACCACCAAACGTGTCCAGAATCCAGACGTCCAATGGGCCATGTCTGCTGGAAAAGGTGGTCTGGAGGCTCATCCCCCTGCAGAAAGGGCATGAAACACATGATTAATGCTTTAGAGTCATCTGTGTGTGTCTCTTCAGGCATCTCATTACTGGACCATGTCCGAGACGTACATCAGAAATCACACCATCAGTCCCTCTTTCACATCCAAAGTGTGGAACACACTATCTACGGCATGAATTGCAACAAGCACGTGTGCAGTAAAGATAAGAAACATACTACACAATGCATAGCAATGAATGTACACATTAACCATGAAACACCCCATCTAACAAAAGTCGAACAGTGGTCAATAACACCGCAATCATCCCCACTAGGGGTGTTTACACAAGTTACACAGCACCAGACATGGCACAGATATGACAGTCCAAAGCCCTTGTGTAATAGGCTGTTACAGTGAACCATCCTTGCAAGCCCATGGATAAGGGAAGCAGGAGTGGCATATGGCAGTCAAGGACCCCAAGCAGCAAACACATACACAAGACAAGCCTGAAGGGCCCAGCTGGAACAGACAGTGGATGCTTTCAAAAGCCACAAAGCACTGCACCGTCACATTAAAGCACAATAAACAAGCAATTTTAAACTATATTAACTAATTACACTAACTATGAAAAACCTACATTACCTAATTAAACTAACTATCAAACAGAAACTTAACTAACTAAACTAAAAGAAAAATCAAAAATGGCCACATACGACCCGCGGTGGGGGGAGGGACCCAGGAGGGGGGAGGTACAGGGTGCTGCTCAACACCCACATGCGATGATGCTGAGCCAAAAAAATAACCTCCATGGGCTCAACGCCTGCACAGCCCAACCTAGGTGGGAGATAGATGGTCGTCCGAGTCTGGCTCATCCTGGAAAGGAGGACGTGGCACAGTAGCCTGGCCACGCCTAGCAGCAGCTTGCCCCTCGACGGCAGTAAGTCTGCCAGACGGGTGAGCCTGGTTCTGTGTGGTGATGTGACGTAGGTCTGCATGCAGAACCTCACGTGATACACGTGCTTCCTCTTGTAAGGTAGAACGTGTAACACGGAGTTCCTCCTGCAAGGCCTGGCTGGACAACCGCTGCACCTCCCGGCAAGCCTGTAGCTCAGCCGAGATGGTACGCTCAAGCTGTGCAAACCTCTCCTCTGCCCGCTGTCTCTGGGACATCAGAAGGACACCCAGAGTGGATTTGAGGGAAGCATATTCCTCCCTCAGGGCCTCCATGTGCACCTCTGCGTGAGAGCAATTGCTTGACGCAGAGACGACATTTCAGCCTGGCGTGCCCTGTCTGAGGCCGCCATGCCCAGCCTGAGCGAGCGGGTCGTGGAATGTGCCGCCTGCTGCTGGAGAAGCACCTGCCTAGCAGTGGAGAGCACAGATCGGGCCACACGCTCCATGCTCTCAGCGATGTTCCCCATTGCTGCCCCCTGCAGTTTGGAATCGGCAGTCATGTCTTGCTCCCACTCAGTATACTGCGGTTGTGCGCGGTGACCGCGTTGCTGGGCTTGACCCCTGCGGGACCCAAGGACCGGGTGTCCTCGCTGTGTTGGCACCGCCCGCGGCTGCACGACTACATGCCCCCATCAACGTGATGTCCCGTGATGTCCGGGCGGAGGTACCAAGACTGTCTGACCCCTCAGTGCAGGTGTCGCGGACAGAGGAGTGTCCACATCAGAATCACTCACCCCTGACACATGGACTTGATGCTCATCCAACTCGACATGGATGTCAGAGTCGTCATCAGGGCTGAACTCATAGGCAGCCAGAGCCAAGATGGACTGTAGCACTTGGGGTTTTTCGTGGCCTACCACCCCATGACCCCCACTTGTGCCGGGTTGATGTAGCGGTAACAACCCTGTGTGTGGCATGACAACACCATCCTCCGGCTCCATTGCGTCATCATCTGAAAAATATAGAGAAAAAAGGTCACTACACATGTCAGAAGCACAAAACACACACACACACCAACAACAAACACATCAGGCAGACATGTGACACACAAAATAGAACCTGGCATGCATGCTGGGTCAACTTTGAATTGCTTAGGTGATCATACCTTGTTAAGCAGAAACCTGTGCAGTTCCCTCTGGGACCACTGCAAAAGATTTAGGCCTACAGGTGTTTGGCAGTAAACCCACTTGGTAGCAGTCTGTACCACACAGATTCACTTGGTAGCTGTGGCTGAGCAGTCAGACTTCCCTCAAGAAGAGTTAGGCAGTATGTGGAGTATACAAAATAGGGCAATTTACACAGTAGAACAAGCAGACACGGAACAGAGCTTGGGTGTAGAGATAAAGTTATTTATTTATAAAAACACATCTATGAAAAACACACTGGCACTAATACGGCAAACAACTTCAATTACAATTACTATAAGTATATCACTCCTCTAATAATATTTCGACAAGTCTAGGTTCACCGGCACCACTTATTTGCAGACAGAGGTGAATGCTTTAACCAAGATGGCACTCTAATATTCGTTAGAACGGGAGAGAAAAGGCAGGGTATGAAACAAACTCGGTACCAACACTTTTACGAAGCAAATGCAAGGCAAGTAAGGCAGGGTCTACTGTGGATAACAAAGTTCAGAGGCCAGGCCCACTCGGAGAGAGGCAAGGCGATATGTCCCAAAAAGTATCACAGTGGAAATGCACTTCGAGTCTTTGTAGCAAATTGTCACAGAAAGGTTGGACCAGTTTAGAACAAAAAGTTAACAAGGTCTGGAGGCGACCCGATGGGTAGGCAAGGATTAAGTCTCCTCACGCTAACCGTCACTAGGGAAGCTAGGCGGACACGGTACCTTGTATGTGGAGAGACAGCTCCGACGGGGGCAGTTGTTCCTGGTGGTGGATGCAAGTCGGGGCTTTGCCAAGAGATGAGATGATCTCGTCGTCGAAGGAAAGTTGAAGATCGTTGCACCACCAGGGAAGAGACCAGCCGCGGAGTGCTCCATCACAAGGCACCACCCTTTGGTCGCAGTATGGGCTAGTGGCTATCCGGTTTCCAGGGTGCACAGCATGGGCAATTCGACCACTACGCCCTGGAAGCGAAAAAAAAGCAAAGGGACTGGTTGTTCCCACCAGTCAGGTGAAGAAGACTCTCCAGCCGGGAGATCTCCTCTGTCATTGGGAAGTGGTGAGTCGGTTCAGCAGGGCTCCACCGGAGGTGTCATCGTTGCAGGTCGGCTCAGCTTTTCCCTCGTCGGATTATTAGGTCATGTGGCGACTTCTGAAGATCCAGTCCCAAAAGCCCTGCTTTTATGCTGCAAACCCCCATTCATTCAGCCTAGCTGTCACTCAAAACATGCTAAGTGGTGAGCGGGGTTGCTCACCACTTGGGCCAATCACACCAGAGTGCGACTTGAGTTGGCAAGGCAACTCAGTCCAGGGTGCCTAAACCCTCTCCCACACCCCCTGCGGTACCCAGACAGAATGGCACCACTTTGGAGGGCTTCTGTGTAGAAGCCCGCCAAAAGTGGAACAAAGGGCTCAACCTTTGGTTCGGAGTTACAGAGGTGAACACAGACGCCATTTTAAAAACCGAGTTCTGGCCTGGCAGAAAATACCGACCGGTAGATTTATTTAAGACAAATAAACTGGCGGTATGTTAGAGACTAACGGGAAAAAGTATTAGCCTCCAACAATGGGAAGAATCCCATAGAGTTATATTCGGGGTCGAATATAACAAGTAGTTTCCACTGCCACCAGCCAAAACTCGACGAGGGGGGACGGGACAGTGCCCCCTCGAATAACAGACCCAGGGGTAATCGAATTACTCCTACTAGTACGTCCACAATAGGATGGTTTGTACTAGTTCTGTTAGTAAATTTAGGTCTAGTAAGCCACTGGTGACTTTACATGCCCTGGGAGACAGTAGTCAGTCCCAGGGTATGGAGTCTATGGTGGGGATCCTTTAGGACGCCCCAGTGTTACGGCACGGAGGGTGCGGTGTAACACACATAGCAAAACACATGAGACCCTATGGAGTAAATGACCCCATAGCTCATAGAACACATTGACATTCACAGGAATTAACCACATTCATGCCCAAGAGTGGGAGAAAAGAGTCTCACTCTTGGCAGGATGGACAAAAACAAACTCCAGAAATCCAGCAAAGCTGCTGGGGGACTCACTAGGCTAGGAAATTCAGCCTAAACAGAGAATTCGCCCTAACAGACCTGTTGAAAGGTAGCAGTTTGCATAGAAGTGGGTCTATGCAGTGCAGCAAATGTGTATGTCACTCACTACCTACATGTACAAGGACTTCATGGTGTGTGTCAGGAAATGTAAAGGCAGTGCAAGGTCAAATTCAGGCATCACGTGCAATGTGCATTCAATGGGTAGCATATCTACAAGCAAAGCACCCCTCCACCCAAGTGCAAAAGCAGGGATGCCTAGCATGGTATTAAAAGGCTGACCATAGACCTGTGTATTGACAGGCAGTGTTGAATGGCATCAGCAGCTTAATGTGATTCAAGTGACAACACTGCAATTGATGATGGGTCAGTAAGCAGGACACATGATGAAAACTCTGGAGGCCGCCCACGTGTGAAGAAGACACTACAACAGTCGGACAGAGTCATTGGCCATTAAACAGGCTGAGGCCTGTGACCCACACAGATTGTCAGACCCTAAACATGTGTGCAACTCAGTACTGAGCCACAGTTGACATGGGAAGGCTTATGAGATGCCATGCAATGTATGTCACCCAGACTTGTATTACAGTGATCATCCAGTCAAGTGCACATAGGGGCATGCGTGCAATGCACATGGAGCATGAATGGGCTCTCATGTCCCTGCGGGGAATCTGATCTATGCACAGTACAAGTGAGATACCCTGCATCAAGTACTAAGGCTGTACCACACAGCATATGTCTGGCAGATTGTCAGCTGGAAGTTAGCATGTACACAGGATGCATGAACAGGAAAGTACTCAATGGCAAGATTGAAACAGACCAGTGCAAAGGTGGAACTGGGGTGCAGAGTGGTGGAGGAGGGGCAAGGGAGCCTGCCTACATGGAGTACCCGCATGCAGGCAGAGGACACATGCACGTCAGTCATGCTATGACATTGTGCCTGGGCTGAGAGGAAGGTCACCCCACGCCACATGCAGAAGGGCAAGTGAGCTGGAACATGGACCGGAGGGGTATACTGGTAACCAGCATGTGAGTAGGGTGCAATAGTGGTGATGCGGACACTCCCCGTCTGCTCCACATGTCCACCATCCAGCAGAGCAGACATGCATCACGGAAGCATTGCATTACATGCACATCAGAACCATGTACACGTCACATGTAGTGGCAATCATGCACAACACATCTCACAAGTAAAACACACACGTCCTCAACAAACACGCATCAACACTCACTGGACTGGGCATCAAAGTCCAGCATCTCTCCCACTCCTTCGACCGATTCAGGTGGTATGAACTCTGCAACGAGTGACTCATGCGGAGTGAGCTCTTCCTCCTCTGGTGCAGGCCCACAGCCAGTCACCAGAGTTAAGTTGTAATTTGAGGCACGCTTAGCCTTAGCACTGCGTTTGAGGTCATTCCAATGCTTTTTGCACTCTTGCGCTGTGCGCACCTCATGGCCGAATGAACTGACATGTTCCGTAACTTGCTTCCAGTGGGTGTCATGGTGGGCAGCCGTAGTCTGACTATTGGCACCCACTAGCATGTCACGGCTGTGGCCCCGCACGTAGTCCACGAGGAAGTCCAGTTCCTGCTTGCAGAAAGGCTTCTTCCTCGACGTGCAGGAGGTCGTGGCTGTGTGTGGGGTCCGAGCCTGTGCTGCAGGCGCAACCTTCCTCCTCTTGGACTGTGGCGCAGACCCTGGCTGGCTAATGCCGCCCTGACCAGTATGTTCGGTGGTTCGGTGGATTGAGCCAAGGGAGTGGCAGGTGGAGAGACAACCAAAGGCCTGACTTGTGTCAGTGGCAGCTGGGTGCCCTCTAATGGACCGTGCACAGCAACATCCGCTCTGGCAGGGTCATTGACCGCAACGGTCCTGGTTGGCAGACTCACAACCGGGGTGTTGTTGGGTGCATCTGCCCCTGCACTTGCCAACACCCGGCTGTTCCGGGCAGCAGATGACATAACTGCCCCAGGGACACGTGTCTTGGTCAGAGCAGCCCTGCATGCCCCTACGTTTTCCCTCCTGGCCTGTTGGAAATCTTCCAAGGGCTCCTCAAGTGCCAACGCAGCCTGCGCTGGCAGACCCTGAGCCTGGGTGGCGGTGTCCACAGCTGCACCTGCAGCTACCACTACCCTTGGGCCCATAGCAGTCGATGGAACGGACTGCCGGGTCACACAGGCGCCAGTGCCAGATGCAGAAGATGCATCTCCCGGAACCACAGGGGGTGGTGGCATGACTGCACCGACACATGGCACAACATTGTGCTCAAGTGGCGCACCCCTGCCACTTCCCCCTCTGTGGTCGCCCTGGACACCCTTGAGTCCCCCTACTCCCTGGTCACCACGGCCACATCCCCGACCACGCCTGCCACGAGGAGTACGCCCAGCTGAGGTGCCCTTCACCTTTGCTGGCCTCCCAACCATGGCACAGATGTAGTAGTGCCGGCACAGATGGAGTAGTGCCAATGGGAGGTGTACACCACAATTGACCTGGGCAATTGGGGTGAAGGGGGTGGGTAGCAAGATGTTAACAGCCCCCCTGCACCTGCAAGGCTGTATGTGACTCTGGTGATGTAGTGACGGGTCACGCAACGCTCAGGCACCCCAAAACTACAGTAAAACCGTGCACGCAACCCTGCAGCCTACGTGCGTGGAATCAACCTCCCGCAGTACGCGGTGGCAACCAGTAACACGAATAACGCGTACGCGTGTGACACGCAGGCTACTATGACCTCGAAAATGGGTGCGATACACAGGGGCACCCGCAGTGGGAAAAATAGCGTGTGCGACTCACCGTCTGACTAGCGCGATGCAGAAAAACACGCGTAACCAATACCCCCGCCAAAAGAAGAGATACGTCCTTGATAGCAGTGAAGTTGTGATGGCGCGCGAAACAACAGAAAGCAGCAACACACATCGGTCTCCACGAAAGGCACGTACGACGACCTGCTGCCCCCGCTCACCTTTAACCCGTGCTGAGTGAAACGCCCGCGCGCGTCACGTCACTTACACGCATGGGCCCTTTCCTCGGATTACACGCATTCACACGCGGACATGCAGTTTTTTCACGCGCGCTGAACCACTATGCTAACGTCACGAGGGAAACGCCCGCGCACACCCGCGCGCGTCACGTCACAGAGGCGCTTACGCTTCAAGGGCCTTTGGTCCAATGAAAGTGCGTACGAGTGCTGATGCGCTTACGCGCTAGGGGCCTTTCCTTGAATTACACGCTGATGTGCACATTTTTCACGTGCCAAATCACTCCGTATCAAGCTGGCCACGCGAAAACACACGCAAGACCACGCTCCTGCCCAAAAGGCGGAATCACTGCCCCCCAGATCCCTGAGCACACTCCCACCTGCCATCTGCTGCTGCCTGACTGCCTGCTGCCCACGTGCCCTGCTATTTGCTGCCTGCACATCAGCCCGGGGTGCAGTTGCTGTGACCACCCCTGCTGGAACTGAAGACTCCTGACTGGGATACCATCGCTCCACAGCCCAGCCCCAGGACCCAGTTGCCCACCCACACCTGCCTCTGGGGTTGCCATGTCGGGCACTACACCATCTGGCTTCACTGGCAACCCCCAGCCAGAGAGGCAGAGGGGCACCAGCTTCACTGCCACCGAAGTTGGTGTCCTGGTGGAGCAAGTCCTGGGGCAGTATGATGCCCTCTTCGGAACAAGATGCGCCAACAAGGAAGGACGGACTCGAATCTGGACGGACATCATGACTGCCATCAATGCAGAGGGGGTGGCAGTCCACGACTGCCAACATGTCAAGAAGTTCTGGGAGTACTTCAGGTCCAGGACCCTCAACAATGCCCGGCACCTCTTGAAGGCAGCGGATGCTAAGGTGCGCCGGGGCCACCTGTCGGAACATCAGATGAGGGTCCTGGAACGCATATGCCCAGCGCTCCACGTCCAGGTCCTTGATAGGCAGACCTGTCTGGAGTTGAGCGGTAAGTGTACATGCATACTGATCGGAAGCTGTGCGTGTGGTGGTGTGCCAGTAGTGTGCAGTTTGTACATGTGGTTTTCTAGGGCCATGTATGGATGTGTATGTACAGGGCTGTGAGGCTGACACATGCAAGTCCTTTCATGTGTGAGACACATGGATTGTGTATGTGTGGGTAAGCATGCAAGCTAAATGCAGATGTGTGAGCACACATGTTTGGATGACTGTGTATGTCAGTTGGCATGGTTGTGGTGTCACACATGGATGTTGGTTCCAGCTGCATGTATCTGCAACGTGTACATGTGCATGTGTGTGTATTTGACAAGGGTGCAACAGTGATGCAACATTGATGCATATGAAACTGATATGTGGATGACTGATTGGCAGATGTGACATGGATGCCGATCTCAACACTACGACAGTTGGCGGAGGTGTACACATGCATGTAAGTGTGGTGGCGTGTGTGCATGTGTAGTGCACTCCCTGTGTTTCATGTGATGTCTGGCTCAACTTTGGTTGCTCATGCTGTTGTATGTTTATGGATGGTGCTGGCTGTTGTGATATGGCTGTGGAATAGCTCATGTGTGTGAGTCGAAATGACATGTGTGTTGGGGATTGTGATGCCATGTCTGAAGTTTGACAATGCCACTCATGTACAACTGTCATGTGTGTATGAGTCCATTGTACAGTGCCCTGATGCCTGTGTTTTATTTCTCCCTGTCTGCAGCGTCAACTGATGAAGAGGGCGGAGAAGGTGCTGTGGAGCACAGCGGCAGGGATCGCACCGCCAGCCGGAGACGCAAGGCCCGGCTCCCCTCCCAGGTTGTCATCTCGTCGGGGAGTGAGGAGTCCGGTGCCGCATCCCAGGCCGCAGCTGCAGAGGGGAGGTCCAAGAGGCGGAGGTCGGAGTTGGACTCCTCGGCAGCAGAAGGGGCAGCTGAGACCCCACAGGGCCCAACGGAGGAAGATGGCATGGAGTCATCCAGGTTGGTTGGGGGTTTGGTGGAGGAGGAGGCCGTGCAAGGGACAGAGACGGGGTCTGGAGGTGGGGATTCCACTGGTGCTAGTGGTGCAGTGCAGGACCAGGGACAGGAGACAGCACAGGCCGCCGCGGAGGTGCCTGTGTGCAATCCTGTCCCTGATCTTGTCACTGCATCATCTCGCACCAGCAGGGATGCCTATGTACAGACCCGTTCTCAGGGAGGGGATTGGCTTACTCCAACTGGCCTTCATCTCCCTGTGGATGTGGCTATCCGGCACCGGGTTGAGCCTGTCCTGGTTGGGGTGTCGTTGCGTCAAAGTGCCATGCGAGGTGACCTGCAGTCTTTTCATGATGAGACTGCATGTCTTCTCGCATGGCTCGTTGACCGCAGTGACCCACTGGGACAGCTCACCAGGGCCGGATTCCTCCGTTTCCTGGACCTTGTTCCGACCACCTCCTCAACTCAACCCCCTATGCCCCAGTCGTCCTCCATGCCATCTTCCCACCCATGTATCACCTGGGTGCCCTGTGGAGCTGCCTCTGACCCTGCGGCCAGGCTGGTGGACAACAGATCCCTGCCACAGTCGGGAGTCAGACGTCCAGCAGGGGTGGCCACCTCAACAACTGCACCCCAGCTGGAGGAGGATGTGCAGGCAGCAGGAGCCAGGGCACAGGCAGCGGCACAGCAGCAGCAGCAACAAGGTGGGAGCCATGATGGTTCAGGACCTTCATCATCGGAGGGGCAGGCATCAGCCGGAGGGCAAGAGGACCCTGGACGGAAAGTGTCTTCCGTGTGGCAGCGGTTGGGCCATGCGATAGATGCGGAGCGGAAGCAGGCGGAAGAGGCACGGCTCACGATGGTCGGGCGGAGAACTCCATGCGTAGGGCCCTGAGGCGGGCCGAGTGGCTCGAGGCCATTCGCAGGGACCTGGAGATCCAGATGTCATCGTCCCTACGAACCCTCAGGCCATGGAAGAGGACCTCCTCCGGGACATCTAGCAGGAGTTTGATGATGCCCTGGCCCGGGACATCAACATGTGAGCCGTTGGACTTGCCCGCTGCCCTTGTAAATAGTTGGATAGTGTTAGGTTTCCTTTGTTTTTTTTTTTTTTTTGGTTGCGCTTGGACAATGCACCACATTTCTGTATATAGTTTTTTTATTAGGTAGTTTTTGGTAGGTTCCATTTCTTCAGTTGGGATCATGGACCCTGGATTGTTCATCTGCATATAGTTCACTATTGGATTCATCTTTTTTTTTTTCGGATTACCCCATGGAGCAATGGTTTTCACTTTTGTTTTTCCCTTGGATTTGCTTTGTTGGACTGTGACTTTGGACACCTTTCCTTTGGATTATGATTTCTTGTTTTTCATTATTTTAACTGACATGCAGCTTTTCTTTTTTTATTCACATTGTTGTTTGTTTGATTTTAGTTGCATTCATGTTGCCTTTAATACATTATTTTCTTTATACTTCGATGTGTGGTATTATCTCATTGTTTTCATGCATGTCATGATATGTGTTTTGGCATTCACTTGCACCCATTGTGTGTGTGTGACGGACATGTGTTCATTTACATACTTGCCATTGGGTTGTATCATGTAATTGGCATTTCTATGTGGGTGGATGCAATACTTGGGTGGGTCTTTGGCATGTGGAGGCGGCCCATAAGGGATCTAGATTGTGATGATGTGTTGGCTGGGGGACATGTGTCGGGGCCTGCTGGCAGATGCCCCGCACTGCTGGGGGGTGGGGGTGCAAGAGGACATGAGTGGGACATGAGTGGGGGCCTGCTGGCAGGTGCCCTGCACAGCTTGGGGGGTGGGGGTGCCAGGGGACATGAGTGGGGGCCTGCTGGCAGGTACCCTGCACTGCTGGGGGGTGGGATGCAAGGGGACAGGAGTGGGGGCCTGCTGGCAGGTACCCTGCACTGCTTGGGGGTGGGGGTGAAAGGGGACATGAGTGGGGGCCTGCTGGCATGTACCCTGCACTCCTGGGGGGTGGGGGTGCAAGGGGACATGAGTGGGACATGAGTGGGGGCCTGCTGGCAGGTGCCCCGCACTGCTGGGGGTGGGGCTGCAAGGGGACATAAGTGGGACATGAGTGGGGGCCTGCTGGCAGGTGCCCTGCACTGCTTGGGGGGGTGGGGGCGCAAGGGGGCATGAGTGGGGGCTTGCTGGCAGGTACCCTGCACTGCTGGGGGGTGGGGGTGCAAGGGGACATGAGTGGGACATGAGTGGGGGCCTGCTGGCAGGTGCCCTGCACTGCTTGGGGGGTGGGGGTGCAAGGGGATATGAGTGGGGGCTGCTGGCCGGTACCCTGCACTGCTGGGGGGTGGGGGTGCAAGGGGACATGAGTGGGGGCCTGCTGGCAGGTACCCTGCACTGCTGGGGGTTGGAGGTGCAAGGGGACATGAGTGGGGCGTGCTGGCAGGTGCCCTGCACTGCTTGGGGCTGGGGGTGCAAGGGGACATGAGTGGGGGCCTGCTGGCAGGTACCCTGCACTGCTGGGGGGTGGGGGTGCAAGGGGACATGAGTGGGACATGAATGGGGGCCTGCTGGCAGATGTCCTGCACTGCTTGGGGGGTGGGGGTGCACAGGGACATGAGTGGGGGCCTGCTGGCAGGTGCACTGCACTGCTGGGGGGTGGGGGTGCAAGGGGACATGAGTGTGGGCCTGCTGGCAGGTGCCCCTGACTGCTGGGGGGTGGGGGTGCAGGGGGACATGAGTTGGTGATCAGTGGTGCAAGCGGACAGGTGGCTTGTCTGGTGTGCATGGCCATGGTGGATGGGCTGCCTGCGGGACATGACCAGGGGTGCAGGGTAGTCCCCTGTGGTGTGGTCTGCCTGCAGGGGCCGTGGAGGGTGTAGAGGGAACACCTGGGAGGACCCACACTGCCAATTCACGTGTAGGACTCCCCACGTACCCCCGAAATTCACGTACCCCGCTCTGACAGCTAAATCACGTGTGAAACTTCCTGCGAACCTCTGAAATACACGTACCCCACTCGCACAGGGCCTATCGCGGGTGAAACTTCCTGCGAACACCAGTAATACACGTACCCCACTCGCACATGGCGTATCGCGTGAGAAACTTCACGCGAACCCCAGGAATGTTGGCCCTGTGCGAGCGAGCGGGGTACGTGTAGTTCTGGGGTACAGCATGAAGTTTTACACGTGAAAGGGCGCTGTTGAGCGGAGTACGTGTATTCCTGGGGTTCACGTGCAGTTTCACCCACGATTTCAGCAGGTTACGTGTATTCCTGGGGTTCGAGTGAAGTTTCACCCACGTTTTCAGCAGGGTACGTGTATTCCTGGGGTTCGCGTGACGTTTCACCTGCGATTTCAGCATGGTACGTGTATTACGGGGTTCGCGTGAAGTATCACACGCGAAAGGGCCCTGGTCGAGGGAGTACGTGAATTTCAGGGATACGCAGCAAGTTTTACACGCGAAAGCGCAATGCCCGTGCACAATACGTCACAGACCTGCTTACGCGCTAAGGGCCTTTGGTCCAATGATATCATGTACGTGTGGGAATGCGTTTACACGCTTAGGGCCTTTCCTCGAATTACACGCTGATGTGCAAGATTTTCGCGTGCCAAATCACTCCGTATCAAGCTGGCCACGTGTACACACACGGAAGAACACGCTCCTGCCCAGAAGGCCATTTTCCTGCCCCCCAGAGCCCCGAGCACGCTCCCACCAGCCATCTTCTGCTGCCTGTCTGCCTGCTGCCCACGTGCCCTGCTATTTGGTGCCTGCACGTCAGCCATCTGCAGGGGTCCAGTTGCTGTGTCCACCGCTGCTGGAACAGAAGACTCCCAACTGGGATTCCATCGCTCCACAGCCCAGCCCCAGGACCCAGTTGCCCACCCACTCCTGCCCCTGGGGTTGCCATGTCGGGCACTACACCATCTGGCACCACTGGCAACCCCCAGCCAGAGAGGCAGAGGGCCACCAGCTTCACTGCCACCGAAGTTGGTGTCCTGGTGGATCATGTCCTGGGGCATTATGATGCCCTCTTTGGAACATCACGTGCCAACAAGGAAGGATGGGAGAGGATCTGGGACGACGTAGTGGTTGCCATCAACGCGGAGGGGGTGGCAACCCGCGACATCAAGCACGTCAAGAAGCTTTGGGAGGACTTCAGGTCCAGGATCCGCCACAAGGCCCGGCGCCTCGCAGAGGGGGGCCGGGCACGCCTGAGTGCGATCCATATGAGGGTCCTGGAACGCGTAGGCCCAGCGCTCCATGCCCAGATCCTTCTGAGGCAGACCCGTCTGGAGTTAGGCAGTGAGTGGCCAAGCATTGCTGTGTGAGACAGGGCATGTTGCAGTGTGATGGTAGTCTGATGCTTGTCTGTATGTGTGACATAGGCCATGTATGGATGTGTGTATTCAGGGACATCATGGTCAGGCATGTGAGACCAGTTATGTGTGAGCCACATGGTTGGTGCATGTGTTTTAAAGCAACATGGGGAGCTCTATGTGGAATGCACACATGAATGCATGGCTGTCTCTGTTCCTGGACATGGAGGGGGGGTGAGGAATGGGTGCTGATGTCATGTACATGTATGGTGCACATGTGTGTGTGTGTGTGCCTGAGAAGTGTGTGTGTGTGACTTTGAAACGCCATGGATGCATGTGACTTTGAAGGCAACATCTTGGTTTACAGGGGCCCTTCTACATGGATGTTCATGTTGATTGCAGGCGCCCGGACTGTTTCTGCATGTGTGTTGTGTGCATTCACCCATGTGTTGTGGAATGACAGGATGGAAGTGACATTTGACAGTGCCACTCATGTGTTATTGCTTCCTGTCTAGGGCATTTTGTACTGTATCCTGATTTTGTGTTCTATGTCTCCCTCTACGCAGCGTCAAGTGAAGAAGAGGGCGCAGACGGCGCTGTGGAGCCAAGCGGCGGGAATGCCTCCACTGGGCAGCGACGCAAAGCCCAGCCACCCTCCCAGGAATTACCATCATCCGGGTGCGAGGGGGCTGGTGCTGCGTCTGCCACAACGGCTGTCGCGAAAGGGCCGGGTGAGCCCCCACAGGGGCTTCCAATGACGGATGACTGTGTGGAGACATCCAGGTTGGTGGTCTCCACAGAGGAGGAGGAGCCCGCTACTGAGCCGCACATGGGGCCTAGTGGGGGTAGTACCACTGGAGCAAGTGGTGCAGTCCAGGGCCAGGGTCAGGAGGCAGCAAAGGTCACTGTGGAGGGGCCTGTGCATGTCGCTGACCTTGACCTTTTGACTGCACCATCATGCACCAGCAGGGAGGCCCTGTCCCAGGCCCGTCCGCAGGTCGGGGAGAGTGCCTTATCACCTGCCTCTCCACTACCTGCGGGTGAGGCGTCCCACGACCATTTGGGATCCGTTCTGGTGGGTGTCGCGTTGCGCACGTGTGTCATTCGTGATGACGTGCGTTCTTCCTGGGCGGAGAACGCACACCATCACGAAGAGCAGCGTTGTGACGTGGCACTGCTGCGAGGGGCCCTGGTCGGTCGGTTCCTACATGTGTCATGCACTCTGGCGGACCTCTCCTCCTCTGTGGAGGCTGTGCACCGGTCGTTCTCCACATCGTCTTCCGGCCCAGATTCCACCAGGGCCCCCTGTGGACCTGGCCTGACCAACACAGCCAGCGTGGTGGAGATCCCATCCCTGCCACAGTCGGGAGTTGGCGGTCCAGCAGGGGTGGACACCACAACTGGAGACCAGCAGATGGAGGATGTGCAGGCACCATCGGACAGGGCACATGGACAGCAGCAGCAGGAGCAGGCTGTAGGTGGGAGCCATGATGGCTCGGGGCCATCAACATCCGAGGGGCAGGCATAGGCCGGAGGGCAGGAGGACCCTGGAAGGAAAGTGTCTTCCATGTGGCAGCGGTTGGGCCATGCGATAGATGCGGAGTTGCAGCGGGCGGAAGAGGCACGGCTCACGATGGTCATGGCAGAGAACTCCAATTCGTAGGGCCCTGAGGCGGGCCGAGTGCCTCGAGACCATTCGCAGGGACCTGGAGTTCCAGATGTCATCGTCCTTGCGAACCCTCGGGGCCATGGAAGAGGACCGCCTCCGGGACATCGAGCAGGAGTTCGATGATTGCCTGGCCCGGAACATCAACATGTGAGCCGTTGGACTTGCCCGCTGCCCTTGTAAATAGTTATTTAGTTAGTATTAGATTTCCTTTGGTTTTTTCTTTATTTTGGACCTTTTGGACAATGGACCACATTTTTGTATATTGCTTTTTATTAGGTAGGAGTTTTTGATAGGTTTCATTTCTTCAGTTGGGATCATGGACCCTGGATTGTTCATCTGTATATAGTTAACTGTTGGATTCTACTTTTTTGTTTGGATTTCCCCATGGAGCAATGGTTTTCACTTTTGTTTTTCCTTGGATTTCATTTTTGGAACTGTGACTTTGGACACCTTTCCTTTGGATTATGATTTGTTGTTTTTCATTATTTTACAGACATGCAGCTTTTCTTTTTTAATTTCCATTGTCGTTTGTTTGATTTTAATTCCATTCATGTTGCTTTTAATAAATTTTTTTCTTCAAACTTCGATGTGTGGTATTATCTCATTGGTTTCATGCATGTCATGATATGGGTTTCTAAATTCACTTGCACCCATTGTGTGTGTGTGAGGGACATGTCTTCATTTACATACTTGCCATTGGGGTTGTGTCATGTAATTGGCATTTCTATGTGGGTGGATGCAATACTTGGGTGGGTCTTTGGCATGTGGAGGCTGGCCATAAGGGCCAGGGATCTAGATTGTGATGACGTGTTGGCTGGGGGACATGTGTCAGGGCCTGCTGGCAGGTGCCCCGCACTGCTGGGGGGTGGGGGTGCAGGGGACATGTGTCAGGGCCTGTTGGCAGGTGCCCCGCACTGCTGGGGGGTGGGACTGCAAGGGGACATTAGTGGGACATGAGTGGGGGCCTGCTGGTAGGTGCCCTGCACTGCTGAGGAGTGGGGGTGCAAGGAGACATGAGTGGGACATGAGTGGGGGCCTGCTGGCAGGTGCCCCACACTGCTGGGGGGTGGGGGTGCAAGGGGACATGAGTGGGGGCCTGCTGGCAGGTGCCCCGCACTGCTGGGGGGTGGGTGTGCAAGGGGACATGAGTGGGGGCCTGCTGGCAGGTGCCCCTCAGTGCTGGGGGGTGGGGGTGCAAGGGGACATGAGTCGGGGCCTGCTGGCCGGTGCCCCTCAGTGCTGGGGGTGCAGGGGGACATGAGTGGGGGCCTGTTGGCATGTGCCCCACACTGCTGGGGGGTGGGTGTGCAAGGGGACATGAGTGGGGGCCTGCTGTCAGGTGCCCTGCCCTGCTGGGGGGTGGGGGTGCAGGGGGACATGAGTGGGGGCCTGCTGGCAGGTGCCCCACACTGCTAGGGTGTGGGGGTGCAAGGGGACATGAGTGGGGGCCTGCTGGCAGGTGCCCCTCAGTGATGTCGGTGCAAGGGGACATGAGTGGGGGCCTGTTGGCAGGTGCCCCACACTGCTGGGCGGTGGGTGTGCAAGGGGAAATGAGTGGGGGCCTGCTGGCAGGTGCCCTGCACTGCTGGGGGGTGGGGGTTCAGGGGGCATGAGTGGGACATGAGTGGGGGCCTGCTGGCAGGTGCCCCACACTGCTGGGGGGTGGGGGTGCAAGGGGACATGAGTGGGGGCCTGCTGGATGGTGCCCCACACTGCTGGGGGGTGGGTGTGCAAGGGGATATGAGTGGGGGCCTGCTGGCAGGTGCCCCTCATTGCTGGGGGGTGGGGGTGCAAGGGGACATGAGTGGGGGCCTGCTGGCAGGTGCCCCTCAGTGCTGGGGGTGCAAGGGGACATGAGTGGGGGCCTGTTGGCAGGTGCCCCACACTGCTGGGGGGTAGATGTGCAAGGGGACATGAGTGGGGGCCTGCTGGTAGGTGCCCTGCACTGCTGGGGGGTGGGGGTGCAGGGGGACATTAGTGGGACATGAGTGGGGGCCTGCTGGCAGGTGCCCCACACTGCTGGGGGTGGGGGTGCAAGGGGACATGAGTGGGGGCCTGCTGGCAGGTGCCCCGCACTGCTGGGGGGTGGGTGTGCAAGGGGACATGAGTGGGGGCCTGCTGGCAGGTGCCCTGCACTGCTGGGGGGTGGGGGTGTAGGGGGACATGAGTGGGACATGAGTGGAGGCCTGCTGTCAGGTGCCCTGCCCTGCTGGGGGGTGGGGGTGCAGGGGGACATGAGTGGGGGCCTGCTGGCAGGTGCCCCACACTGCTGGGGTGTGGGGGTGCAAGGGGACATGAGTGGGGGCCTGCTGGCAGGTGCCCCTCAGTGATGTGGGTGCAAGGGGACATGAGTGGGGGCCTGTTGGCAGGTGCCCCACACTGCTGGGGGGTGGGTGTGCAAGGGGAAATGAGTGGGGGCCTGCTGGCAGGTGCCCCACACTGCTGGGGGGTGGGGGTGCAAGGGGACATGAGTGGGGGCCTGCTGGCAGGTGCCCCGAACTGCTGGGGGGTGGGTGTGCAAGGGGATATGAGTGGGGGCCTGCTGGCAGGTGCCCCTCAGTGCTGGGGGGTGGGGGTGCAAGGGGACATGAGTGGGGGCCTGCTGGCAGGTGCCCCTCAGTGCTGGGGGTGCAAGGGGACATGAGTGGGGGCCTGTTGGCAGGTGCCTCACACTGCTGGGGGGTGGGTGTGCAAGGGGACATGAGTGGGGGCCTGCTCGTAGGTGCCCTGCACTGCTGGGGGGTGGGGGTGCAGGGGGACATGAGTGGGACATGAGTGGGGGCCTGCTGGCAGGTGCCCCACACTGCTGGGGGGTGGGGGTGCAAGGGGACATGAGTGGGGGCCTGCTGGCAGGTGCCCCGCACTGCTGGGGGGTGGGTGTGCAAGGGGACATGAGTGGGGGTCTGCTGGCAGGTGCTCCTCAGTGCTGGGGGGTGGGGGTGCAAGGGGACATGAGTGGGGGCCTGCTGCCAGGTGCCCCTCAGTGCTGGGGGTGCAAGGGGACATGGTTGGGCCTGTTGGCAGGTGCCCCACACTGCTGGGGGGTGGGTGTGCAAGGGGACATGAGTGGGGGCCTGCTGGCAGGTGCCCCTGACTGCTGTGGGGTGGGAGTGTAGGGGGACATAAGTGGGACATGAGTGGGGGCCTGCAGGCAGGTGCCCCTGACTGCTGTGGGGTGGGAGTGCTGGGGGACATGAGTGGGGGCCTGCAGACAGGTGCCCTGCACAGCTGGGGTGTGGGGGTCCAAGGGGGTAATGCGTTGGTGATCACTAGTGCAAGGTGACATGTGGCTTGGCTGGGGGGGCATGCCCATGGAGGATGGGCTGCCTGCGGGACATGCCCAGGGGTGCAGGGTAGTCCCCTGTGGTGTCGTCTGCCTGCAGGGGCTGTGGAGGGTGTAGAGGGAACACCTGGGAGGACCCACACTGCCAATTCACGTGTAGAAATCCCCTGCACCCCTAAAATACACATACTCCACTCGCACAGGGCCTATCGCATGTGGAACTTCCCGCGCACCCCAGTAATACATGTACCCTGCTGAAATCGCGTGTTAAACTTGCCCACACCCCAGAAATACACGTACCCTGCTGAAATCGCATGTGGAACTTCCCACGCACCCCAGAAATACATGTACCCTGCTGAAATCGCGTGTTAAACTTCCCCGCACCCCAGAAATACACGTACCCTGC
Source organism: Ambystoma mexicanum (assembly GCF_040938575.1). Taxonomy (NCBI): domain Eukaryota; kingdom Metazoa; phylum Chordata; class Amphibia; order Caudata; family Ambystomatidae; genus Ambystoma; species Ambystoma mexicanum. Next base: position 241,527,966 of record NC_090925.1, read on the forward strand.
TGAAATCGCATCTTAAACTTCCCGCACCCCAGAAATACACGTACCCTGCTGAAATTACGTGTTAAACTTCCCCGCAACCCAGGAATAAACGTACCCTGCTGAAATTTTGTGTTAAATTTGCCAGCACCCCAGTAATACACGTACCCTGCTGAAATTGCGTGTGGAACTTCCCGCGCACCCAGAAATACACCTATCCTGCTGAGATTGCGTGTTAAACTTCCCCGCACCCCAGAAATACACATACCCTGCTGAAATCGCGTGTTAAACTTCTCCGCACCCCAGGAATACACGTATCCTGCTGAAATTGCGTGTTAAACTTGCCCGCACCCCAGAAATACACGTACGCTGCTGAAATCGCATGTTAAACGTCTCCACACCCCAGAAATACACGTACCCTGCTGAAATCCCATGTTAAACTTCCCTGCACCCCAGGAATAGACGTACCCTGCTGAAATCGCGTATGAAACTTGACCACACCCCAGAAATACACGTACCCTGCTGAAATCGGGTGTGGAACTTCCCGCGCACCCCAGAAATACATGTACCCTGCTGAAATCGCGTGTTAAACTTCCCCGCACCCCAGAAATACACGTACCCTGCTGAAATCGCGTGTTAGACTTCCCCGCACCCCAGAAATACACGTACCCTGCTGAAATCATGTGTGAAACTTGCCCGCATCCCAGAAATACATGTACCCTGCTGAAATCGCGTGTGGAACTTCCCGCGCACCCCAGAAATACACGTACCCTGCTGAAATCGCGTGTTAAACTTCCCCGCACCCCAGAAATACACGTACCCTGCTGAAATCGCGTGTTAGACTTCCCCGCACCCCAGGAATACACGTACCTGCTGAAATTGCGTGTGAAACTTCCCCGCACCCCAGAAATACATGTACCCTGCTGAAATCGCGTGTTAGACTTCCCCGCACCCCAGGAATACACGTACCTGCTGAAATCGCGTGTGAAACTTCCCGCACACCCCAGAAATACACGTACCCTGCTAAAATCGCTTGTTAAACTTCCCCGCACCCCAGAAATACACGTACCCTGCTGAAATCGCGTGTTAGACTTCCCCGCACCCCAGGAATACATGTACCCTGCTGAAATCGCTAATGAAACTTCCCGCGAACCGCAGTAATACACGTTCCCCGCTTGCCGTGTGCTGTGTGGCAGCCCTGTATACTGGTCCAGGCTTAGCGCAGTCCTTTGCGCTGGATTGGGGATTTTGATGGCTTTTCCTTGCGCGAGGGGCGTTACTGGCGCTGCTGCAGGGTTGCTGCGCCACTCTGCGCCGCGGCTGCTTTTGGTGGCTAAAATCCATGAATAGACTGTGCGCCGAAATGGATTTTAGCGCATGCGGCTGGCGCAGACTATCGCACGCGCACAATGTGCGACAGCTGCATGCGCCACTTCTGCGCTTAATTCTATGAATTACCCCTAAGTGTTTTATCCCTGGTGTCAACTTTGTTCCAGACATTCTAAACTGAGCAGCAGCCTGACAAGCAACACAGAAAGAAATGTCTTCAGCTGAGCAAAGGTAAATCGGGGCAGGGGGGCATGCGCAATTCTATTCCCCAACCTAGCAAGTAGCAATCAAACACACCATGTGTAATGTGTATTGATCCTGATTCCATGTTCATTAAAATAATGTTACAAGTAATTTTCTTTTACCGACACATCCATGTACTAATAGCTTTATATACCTCTAAGGGGGGGGGGCATTATCAATTTGTATAATGACCTTTTCCCAAACCTATTAACCTCTGCTTTGCCTTGGCAGTCATTTGGGGATGAATATTATCCTGCAAACATGCCACCTCCCCTTTGTCTATGAATCCAATGTCATTAGATCATTGGTTATTTTTACCAAAGCTCTTTACAGTGTTATAGAAGGGGAGTGTGGATGAAGTAAAACACATGAAGACAAGTTGAATAAGTCGTTAGATATGGAGTGAATAGTAAAGCTAACATGTTATAGTTAATTTGCGACCTGCACTCGCGAACAACTGAGCAACACGCTCTGGAGCTTCGATTTCAGCGGAGGAAAGCTGAGCAATTGATGTTTGCAGCAGGTCAATAGAAGACTTTGTTTTGGCTCGGGGACACATAGGGCCTCATTACGACCCAGGCGGTAAGTTACCGCCTGGGCCGTGACTTTACCACCATGGCGTAAACTATGTTTACGCCATGGTGGTTGGCGGATTTACCGCCCCATTCCGAGGTTTGCGGGGCGGTAAGTCCCCAATCCCCATTTACCCTTCCCCATTCCCATTTTTGCCCCATAGGGCATAATGGGAGTGGGGAAGACGTTAATTATGCCACCGTAAATTACGGTGGCGTAATTAACTCCATGGTCCCTTAGCGCCATGGATTTTAACACCTGCTAAAAGCAGGTGTTAAAAGCTCCATGGCGCTATGGGACCTCGTACTCAGGCGGTAAGGGTCGGCGCTGTTTACGCTGCCGTAAACCCCTTACCGCCTGGGTCGTAATGAGGCCCATAGAGTGTCAATTGTGTTCTTCTGTTATGCAAAGCCCAAGACAAAAGGACTTTCTTGCTACTGCCCCAATAGGCAATGTCATAATTGTGCTTTGCACATTTGCAAGCACTCCTTTCACAGAAGCAAACTGGGAGGAATTGACTTCTGTCCTGCCGGAGTACAAGGATGAATAGAGGCTAAAGCGCCCACTCAGCCCTCACACTCCTATAAACCAAGAGCCAACACAATCATAAAGGTAAAACAGGCACAGTTAAAAGATATACCTCCTTTGTCTTTTGTGGTGCTCTGGGCCAGTGGAAGGCTATACCCACAAGAGGGCTGTGAATGTCGGCCAGTCACAATCCAAACAGCAAAGTATAATGGTCCAAAATAAAATAATTTCCATTCAAGGTTCTATATAAAATACTGAATAACAAATGGAAATGTCTAATCATGGGAGCCTGGGAAATATGTACGGTAGATTGTTAAATAGAACACCCACATACTTTCCTTGCCAGATGCAAAGAAATGTATTTCTTCGATTCAAGATGAATGTGATTCATACAAAAGAAGTTCTTCACGCAAGGAAACAGGAAGGAATTTCTTATGGAATATGCAGATTTTGTGCCATACACACAGAACATTTGAAACACCTTCTCCTGAGATGAGAGGCTGTGAAAACACAAAGAACAAAACATCTGGGACAGATAATATCAAATACCCCATGGATTGATGCTGAAGAGTAGTGGGAGAGTTTCTACTGTGGAAATTATTTAAAATACATTTTTGGTGTAGCACATTTCGTAACAGATATTTTCCCAAAGACAAAGTAATTTAAAGGCTTAACAAATGGATCATGTGCTTATTTCTTTAAAGATTATCAAATGTTGTGATGTAAATTCATCATGTGGGGTTACCTCTTTTTTTCCTCTTCCTTTTTTTAATGCTTTGTCCTTTTGTTTTTGTCTTTTATATACTGCTTATCTTCATGAGTTGAGTTGTATTTGGTAAAAGTGTGTTGATCCTATATACCAATAAAATAAAACAAATAAAAATGATAAAATATATACTTTAATCAAGCACATCATGTGCAATAATAACTTACTTAAAAAACACTGTAAAAAACCAAACCTTTACAAGGAAAACAGAATATGCATGGATAGAATAGATGCAGTACTCTGGTTAATGAGACATGGGAGAAAAGGCAATTAAAATACCACAATATTCAAAATGACATGTCTTTTGAGCTTGCAAAAAGGGATTAAAACAGCCTTTCCAGTCCATAGGGCTAAAGGATGGGTTAAGGGGGCAGATAGCAATCAATAATACATGTTCAGGCAACTTGGTGATTGACATCAAGCTGGACGTCTGGCTGCAGTTTGAAGGTTCAATTTGGTTCGAGGATACAAAAGGTGTGGTGATCCAGTGGCAAGTAAATGCCGAGCCAGGGTCAAACATGAAGGTAGCAGCAACTTGAAGCATAATTCCAGTAATGCGATTGGGCGGTTACCGGGTTTGGTTCGTTGGTCGAACTGGTACCACACTATGAAGGTGAGTCAGATCAATGCTAAATTTTCAAGGTTGCGCTTCAAGGGACCCCAGGTTGGATCCAGTTACAGCGGTGGATACCTTGAAGCACATGGCGGTCAAAGCGTTTTGATGGTGTCAGCACAAGGATCCTTGTTGTTCTAGCTTTCAGGTGTTGTGAATCCCTATCCAAGGACTAAGGACAAGATGGGTCATTATTGTGGTGCTCCCAAACCCAGAGGAGGCTGGCACACAACTGGTAGGGTCCTCCAGCATGTTGAGGTCCTGGTTACTGCTCTGGTTGGGAGAGAGGTAGGTCTTGTTTCTTCAGCAGGTCACCCCCAATGGTCATTGGGGATGGTTGGGGGACACAGCTCTCTTCTATCTTGGAAAACCTGCCTTTACCTCACAACTGGAGAAATCTCCAAACATTGTCCATCAAAATCTTCTCAAGTGATGATTTGAGGATGATTGATTCCCCGAAAGTGGTGGGTGACCCCTTCTTTTAAAGTTAAAAGCCACAGTTATTTAAATGAAAGATAAACTTCTTTAGTGGTCCAATCCCTGTTCTTGAAATGAGTGGACCTTGCCTTCCGACATCACACCCAAAGTGCTTTGCCCCAGAGGAAGTAGAGGGGACAGGAAGGAGAGAGAAGCAGACAGAAACAAGATGGAAGAAGTCTTCCTCTATTGTACAGAGCCCACTTGTCCATGCTAACACCTACCCCTGCCCGTCTCACTAGGAACAAAGGCCTTTAGCAATGCCGCAGCCTGGTGTGAGGCTAGTTCCTCTGTATTTGTGTGCTCCTTTGAAGTCTGGGCCCAGAACAGCTGCCAGTTGTATGGCCGTCTTTGGCTAAGGGTGTTACCTGCCCTCACAGAGAGATCAAAGAAGAGGCATGGCATTTCAGGTTCCTGTCCTGTCACTTGGCATTGTTGGATACTTTTGGCTAAGATCAAAATAAATGCCTTCAGCCAAGTTGGGCCTAAAAAGTGTGGAACCTGGGACACACTGCTGCCTGACAGAAGCCTAAAAGTGTAGGATCTAGAAAGGCACATTGTGAGCTGATAGACAAAAAGGCAGCATTTCATTTTTTAAACATCCACATCAAAATGCTATTTCCAGGAACTAAAATCAAAGGGCTATGTGTGGATGACAAAGAACTAGAAAAAGAAAGCCTACCCTTCATTAACTTATGAAGAAACATGAAAAGGGGCATTTCATTTGCCTCTGGCACATAACCAAATGTTGTTTGTAAATAAGGAGAAATTCACTTCGGTAATGGGACAATTCAACACTGGCAGCCTTGCTGAAAAAAGAAAAATGCAGACATTCTACTATTTGGAAGGAAAGGGACTGTTTAACAGTGAAACTCCCTGGTCTAACCCATTCACATGTAGATCATAAAGTGAAGTGGACGTTGATGTCATGATCAGAGATATTAAAAGGCTTCACATGAAAAGTAAATGCAACAGATTGAAAAGGTAGCATTTCTTTCCAGATGCAATATTAAAAAGGCATCATGTGCCAAAGGAAATGTAACATTTCCAAATATAAGTGTCTGTTGCTAGAGGCATGACTTTTAAGTTTCTATTTCCTGAGAAGGGCCCAGTTTCTATTCAAAAGACTTAAGTTACCTGGAAGACATTTTATTGGGGACTGTTCTCTAAGATAAGCAACAGGATCACCCATTAGCCTTGTGATAACAAAGGCTAATGACTTTACACCAGGCTAAATCCAACAATTGAGTCACAAACCTGGCATGTGTTTCAAGAGAACTGCGACCCTGGACAAGATATGAAACCTAGAGGGCTGTTTGATGGTCAGAATGATACGTTAGGAATTATGTGGTCATTGGTTTATATTAGGAATCATGTTTTGCCCATTAACTTTAGAAATATAATACTTACAGAAATGGGACATGTATCCTTTTAAAGCTTATCTCAATGCCATTTAGTTGTCACACATTCCATTAACCGGGCGGAAAAGAGTAACAACCTAAAATGCTTTTCTAGCTCCCCAGAAAATATCCTGAAACTGAAACTGGGGGAGGTAGTAGATTAGTGAATGATGTAACTGTATAATAATTGGTGATACTGGGCCTCATTCAGACATTGCCGGTCCCGAAACAATGGTGCCAGTAAGCTTACCAGCACATTTGTTTTTTCCGAACTGGCTTATTACAGGTCTGCCTGCCAGAGCCACCATGCCCGACAGGTCGCACCCTGCCGGGCACAGCGGCGATCGGTAGGCATCCCCATCACAGAAGCACCAGCACCGTTAACAACAGGAGGAACAGCATTTTACCGGCGCCTGAATTTCTTGGCTGCCGGTGTTGTAAACTGTCAGCAGCACCGGGAAGTCAGGTGCCTATAAATACTTATGGGTCTGGTGGCAACCCACCGGCAACACCAGCACGGTTACCGCCGGACCCATAATGAGACCCCCTGACTTTTTATTATGTGTGTTTAAACTGCATAAAATGTGATGTACGCACCAGCAACCTCCTGCCGAGATGGGAGTCATCTTAATGATTAGCTGGATTGGAATATACATATATGTTGTTATATTTATTTGCAAAACAAATGTTTTCACCTCTTAGGACTTTTGGAGTGCAAAACTGACATTTAAAGCATGTAAATGCAAGTAGGTTTGTTCATTCTGCACATGATTTAAGTTTCATAACTCCAACAGCCTATAAGAATAAAGGGGCTTGGGCTTGAGGAGGAGAAGATAATACATGTCCAATGAAAAGTCAGAAGCAATAAGCTGGCCAATTTAATGTTAATATTTCAGAGGTGTGGCTTAGAGAGTAAAAAAAGGCATTGCACAATGGGAAAATGACACAGCTGTCTAAACATCATCTCAGTGGAACTATTGAAAGCTGAATGGAAAGTTAACATTGCTTGGGAGATTGCCTGATACTACCTGGGTGGATTGTCTAAAACATTGCAGCAGGATTAACCTTGCCTGGATGACAGCAATTGGGAAAGACTGAAAGCTGACTGGGTATGACCAAGGAGAGACCAACAGAGGTGTGAATGCATGAGGGTGATGACTGAATCTGGAGAGGCTGTTTGACCAGACCCCGGTTTTACACTGAGCAAGCACTCTTGATGCCTTTCATTAGCACCAGAAACCGAGATTTTCAATGTAAGTAGCTTGTCCAACAGAACCGAAGGTGGGCATTTGTTTGATTTCAGTGAATGGGTAAGGGTAGGGAAGTAGACTTGCATTATCTTTGATAAAGAATAATTCAATTAATTCCCTAATAACAAAATAAAACTGGGTGGTTTTGTTTACATTCAAAATTAACAAAATTAATGTATAATTGAGTACACCTATTTTCCTTGCCAACTCCAGAATTCCCTAAATGGAGGTGGTATCCTTGTCCAAAATTGAAATTCCAGACTGCCACCATTCCTCAGGTCTGGCCTTTAAGAAGAGGGCCGCTGAATGCAACAAAGGTCTGGGTTTGGCGCTGGGTAAGAAAAGTGCTTGGCTAAATGAAGCAAAGTGTACTTCATAGATGAGAAAATGCCCACTCTCTCCTGACAGTGAGAAAGGGGCCCTGATTAAAGAGAGATCTTGTATTGCTTCAGGGTGAAGGAGGAAGAATTGTTCTATCAATCCAAAATATTATTAAATGTGTGTTGTGATTTCAAAACTGTTAGCATTTTTCAGTGCACAGGGAAATTAAACCTCCATATTGCTGCATGTGTGAAATTGCTTTTGAAAAAAGAAAAACATGTTGCATTTGTGTGGAATTTAAACCTTATCAAGGAATGCTAATGCTGATGTTCATGATTTTGTAATGTTCCAAGGTATGGTTTACATTCTGGGTTTTTGTGTGACAGGAGAGTTTAACTATTTTTTTGGCCAGTGTTCCATGTACATAAGACCCAAAAGTGGAATCCCAAAAAGGTTTTTGTTTTAAAGCTTTATTTTTGGTCACTGTGATGGTGGTGTGTGTAATCATGGGTTGCACCTATTCATGCACCTATTATTTAATACATATGTATTCTTCTGTACCCCGGCCTGGTTCCTGGCTTATTGTTGGCTCCGAGGGAGGTATCTCATTGGCTCTCTAGGATTCATAGACAGGGAATAGCAGAATAAAACAATAACATATCAAGTAGAACTTGTATCTGGGAGCACATTCCCCATTTTAAGTGCAGTCTCTAAAGATATTGTTACAGCAGGCTCATCTTGTCTAATAAGAATACTTGTCACCTTCCACAGCTGAGGTTCGCTCACGTGTGCTATTAAGTTGAATGTGGCTGTGATGATTATAAGTAATGCATTGTGCCATGCCTTAACTCAGGCAAAGTTTATATATAATGTTAACCCTGACAACAGTTGGGGCTACTTATGATGCAACAGAAATTCAAATATTTTGCATTCACGTAAATGCATGACAGTATTTACAAGTAGATAAATGCACAACAACTAGTAAAACATTACCAGTTACTCATCATTAACATGCCATATTGAGCAGTGAATCATAAACACACGACACATTAGTTATAGACAGAAAAATGCACGTAATAAAAAAACAACAGAAACAGTTGTTCCTAGCTAACGTAGTGTATCGAGGGGTACATCTAATGAACAGTTCATTAGCTGAGACGTTCAGCCATGTGTCTTCAATTGAGTCTTCTGGCTGAAATGTGTATGAGGACCCTAATATAGTTTCGACCAAAATCCATGGCTAATGGCTAAACTGTCTTCGTCAGGACTAACATTCTTTTGTATTAATCAAAGAGGGTCCATTTTAGGTTTTGCTTTTCTTATTTAACTACTGCATTCAAGAAGATTGCTTTTCTTATTCAAGTATTGACTGTAAGAACCATTATTTTATCATTGGAATCGCCTTATCATAGTTGTAGTTAAAAGAGTACCTTGTGGAATATGGCCCCTTTTGATGATTCTCAACAAAAGTTGTATCACTGAAGAGAATATCTTCAAGTAACTTGATGAATTCCAAGGCAATACGCAGACGTTATCTTGAGGTTAGTAACCATCAGCAGGCAATGAAGCAACTACGCTGTGACCGTCTGCCACCTCTCATGCCTTCTTACATGTTAATATCACTCTCTGCTCCCGCTAGTCTCCCCGCATTGACTCTAGAGCTTCTAAGTCTGGCTTCTCCTGCCTCCTCGCTCTTTGCTCTGCCACTTTTAGAGTGGGGGCTGTGGATCCGGATATTGATGCAGCAGGACACAGATACACACTATGGTTTTGGCAAGGAGCTTATGGAAGGGGTATCAGAACAGAGGATAACCCCTTCAGGGATGGAATTATCCACATCATTGTGTTATTTACTAAAAATAAAAAACAGGGTTTTACACACCTGACAAGTCAATTTATCACACAGTTTAAATGAACAATTGCACTAGTGCCAGCGCAAATACACTATTGTCCCTGAAGTTTTGTTTGAGTGTTTATGAGCTAAGGTATCATAATACTGTCCTTAAATGTGTCATACTATATATGTGGAGCATGTGCACATGCTACTTAGGAAGGGCTGTCTGTGCCTAGTGTGTGTTTGCATCCGCTGTTCTGCATCTGTATTTGTTCCTGTTTATATCCTAGTTGTGATAAATACGCTCCCTCAGATGCTTAAGAGGCCTGGCATGGCATCAGCCACAGCAGGCAGTGTCGGAGGAATGAGAACAGCTGTGGGGAAAGACTGATAGGCCAGGAATATGGAATGCAGCATGTGTGCCCTGCAGCAATGATAATTTGCAGCCACCCCCTCTGCATGGCCCGCGCTACCCCCCACTTTGATACTTCAGGCAAACCAGCCACTTTCTGCTGCACGAGATGGGATATATATTATTTATGGGACTATTATGCACAGCCACACTTCATATCTCCTAAGTGTAAGCTATCGTTTTATTTCATTGATATTGCACATCTGTCTAAATGCTGGAAGCAGCATGGCCTTTACTCCTATACGGGATACAGGAAACCTTGTTGATCCAGTAATGGAGAAAGGACAAGATGGCCTCTCAGTGTAGGCCACTGCAATGTTGTGTAGATATCTAGCTTGTCTCCTATGTCGGCTATGACTTAATGTTACATCTTTATGTATGTACCGCTGCAGGGATCACTATTTAAAATTATTCTCATTTATTCAGTTGCAGGATAAGGTAGAAGTGGAAGGCAAAACGCAGCAGACTTGCATGGAGCATATCCAACACCTTCCCATGCCTGACTCTCACAGCCACGACTGAAACTAGACCCACCTACCACGCACCCAGATCCACCATTCCGACACACACACACACACAACCCCCCCACACATACACACACACACACACACCCATGTCCACACACCCATACACTCACACACACACCCACACCCATTCATACGCACACCCATGTACACACCCCCATGTACACATATCCATAAACACACCTGCACACACCACACACACCCATACACAGCCATACGCACACACACACACACACACACACACACACGTACACACACCCATGCACCGACACAAACACACACACACCTCCAATTCGACAAATGCCACAACATCATACCACTCTTAAAGCAGTATCTCCAGTATTGGCCCATCCAAGATAGACCGTTTTCCAGGTCCGGTATTCAATGTTGGGCCGGGGGAGTGAGACTGTATTGCACAATAGAGAAGGGAATCGCCTACCTAGAACCTTCTAGTAGCTGGCCGGCTTCTGCAGTACAGTGCTCACCGACCTGTTGTGGATCTCATTGAAATGGATGAGCTGGTAAATTCCTGTGCATCAGATTACAGTGAGGCAAGAGTGCTAAGGTTTGGAATTGTTTTCTTACAGAGTCAGGTGTCGATTTTCAATCAAAGACCCTTGCAGATGTGGTCAGGTGGAGTGCAAGAATGGGTCTGCAAGAGAAAAGCCTCCCCTCCAACAGGTGATCAATCAAGCCCTTCATCATGGACACCGAATCATCAGGTTTTGGTCCACGGATGATTGTCATCCTAGGGATAAAGAGTGTCAAAGAGGAGGGTGTGATCGGAGTCATAGTCCAAGATGCATTGGTGTTGAGGAGCCGAGATCTTTCTCACTGCCTTCCAACATCTTGCTCTGATGCACTAGAGAAGAGTCACCTTTGTCCAAATTTATAGCACCTGGGGATGAGAAAGTAAGGTTGCTTGCTCCCTCCTCCAACCACAAAGCCCTAGAAATATGGAGATCTCAATATTGCTTCTGCTACACCCAGACTCAAGGCACTGTGTGAAGTGTCCAGTAATACTGTGTTGTTAGGTTTGTAGTGAATTCATGTAGACAATATTGAGGCTGAGTTTTCTCGGTGTTATCAAATAAGAGAAAAGACAATCTGCATCACTTAGGCATCCACAGCTCGTTTCATAGACCATTCGCACTCCCCCAACACACACAAAGAGATTCTCGAAAGTCCCTGCTCATCCTATCACACCATCACATGTGGAATACCATCAGACAACGATCTGCCACCAACCCTATGCGTAGGAATGTAGTAAGTTCCATAGCCACCATGGGGTGCTCCATAGGGATCCCCTGCAGAGGCACATATTTACTATGGATCATGAAGTGAAGGGGAAGGAGGAAGATCAAGCCAACCACAGGGCATTCCTCAAAAGGAATTCTACATCAAGCAAATGTTTCACATAATTGAGACTCCACAACATAACATGTTGATGCATCTGGCCCTTTAGCTTACTTACTACATTGCAGATGGGGAAACTGATGAAGCAGCCTGCCACCGCCCTAATCAGCAACTCCACAGTACTGCCGCAGTGGATAGCGATGATGTATCAGCCTCCCTCGTGCCACTGGAGAAGGGAATATCATTGTTCTATGCTTCTGCTCGACCATTTCAGCGCTCAAGAGGTAGTGATCAACACTCTCCCAATTCCGAGCAAAGGGAGAGTGGAGACTCAGTTTGTTTGAAACTCCCATAACCACTTTTATATGTACCACCATCACCAAACAGCATTGTAGAGGGGGCAGGAGGCGTGAGTCACTGGCACTTTCCAGGCCTCATCTAGATTGAAGTTCCACCGATGAATCGTGCCTATGGAGCTAAGGAATCAAAGGCTTCCCCACACAGCGTCCTAGTCTTCTGGAAGCTAGCGTCTGTGTTGGCCTCAATGATGCAACTATATTCCCCTGACTTCCTATTGGCAACATTCTTTATTACGTGTCTATTTGTTAAAGGTTTATTTCATTGAAGATATATTTACAAGAATGTACGAGGCAGTTCATATTGGGCCTCTATTAAAGGAATCACATCTAGTTGATGGAATTCAAAGTGGATGGCCACATTGCATCAAAGGTCTACAAGCATCAAAGAGGTTAATGCAATTCTGCTCCATTAAAGGTCAGAGGGAATTGGATCAGAAATGAATGTATGTAGGTGGAACAATTTGTGCAGGAATGTGCATTTGACATTGCTAGACCGGGGGACAGAGCATGGCAGATCAAAATACTGAACAGAGTGTATTGGACACAACAGCTCTATGAAAGGGGTTTGCCTGTCTTGTTGTTGCAGATGCAGACACAGAGTTGGTTCATTTGAGCATATGATTTGGGAATGTAGCAGGTTGAGAGTGTTCTGGAATAAAATCACAATGACAATGAACAAGGTATTGATGCTAGCTGTTGATTAGGATTTTCCGGCCATTATCTTGGGGGAGGATGATCTGATAGACGATTTGTCATTCCCGCAGAGGTGTTGGTTCTTCAGGGCATCATTTTCTGCAAAAAAATTGTATTGCCGGAATGGAGGAGTGAGAAGTTGCCCTCTGCCTCTGTATGGTTGGAGGATTTACATAGAATGTCTTTACTAGAAAAGGTGATTTTGTACAGGAATAAGAAAAGCAACCTTCATGAGGAGATTTGGGGGAGGGTTATGGAGTTGTAAATGGTTGGACCGCTCAACAAGCAATTGGGGGGGGGCGTATGTTTAAAAATATATTGTTATGTTGGTCATTTGTGAATTCATGTTTTCAATAAATATGTGAATGCAAAAAAAGGAATAAAATCTACACCCTGCTGACATGTTAATCTCCATCCAAATATGGATTTATCTTTTTTCTGCCTCAAAAGACTTTTCACAAATGTGAAATCACCTTTCCGCAAGCACATCACTAAGTGGATATCAATCAGGCTTTAGCTGTGGCAAGATGTCATCCTCAATTTGATTGGTCAATGGGGCTATGCAGATGTTGGATTGTGAAGGTGCATTCTTTTTGTCTTCCTCCTTTCAGGGGCTTTTGACTCTGTAGACAAGGGGGTTCCAATAGAAATTTCACATTCCTGTATGGGATTTGTTGGTCAGATCCTGAAATAGCTTTCCAATTTATTGGAGGAATTCTCACACTGCGTTAGTTTGGGCCAGTGAATGTTATGCGCCATTTCCTTATGGTATGGGGCTCCCCGGGGGTTGGTGTTGTTACATGCAGACATTGGCACATTGGGACATCTGGTCGAAGATACCAGCATCTACATCCACCAGTATGTGGACAATACACAATTATATATAATAGTGGCATCCAGCACCTGGGGTAGCTTTGGTGTTTAGAGAACTGGATGTCAACTAATTTCTTTAAATTCAAACCTTCTAAAATTACATTTCTGTTAATCCATTCACTGATTTGTTCAGTGTCAAATACTCAAATTTGGAGTCATACACTCTTGCATTTAGAAATGTTTTCTACGCTTATCTCCCAACGTTCACTAGGTTATATTTTGGACCTGTCTCTCAATTTCCAACCCCATATCGTGAAAATGGGTCATTTCTGTCATCTATGTATCCTAAAATGATTACACAAATGTATACCTGCAGCCAATTTCCGTACAGATGTTCAGTCTCTAGTTAGTCAGACATTGGATCGAGCAATTAATACTCTTTGTGGTCTTCTTTCTTGCTCTGTGGCTCCACTTAAAATAGTTATACACGAGGCATATGATTTAGCGGTTTGTGCATGACATTCTTTCCACATTACTCCTATTTTATTCCAACTTCACTGGCTAGCTTTGGCTTTCCGGATTCAGTTTAAGTTAGTTTGCATGGATTCCAAGGAACCTGCATGGGTACAGCAATATGCCTTTCTGAGAAATTGATGTTTGCTGTTGGCTGTAGAGTCACACATAGCAAATACATCAGGAAACTGGGGATCAAGAAACTCAATCGTGCAGAATTATCAAAGTAAGTGTTTTATGGCATAGACCAAAAACTGGATTTTTTTCCTACCACTTTCTTGTTAAAACTCATTCATTTACACTTGCTTTTCGTGTTTGATTCTGGCATGGATGATTATTCTTATGTGACCATTCGTCTCCTTTTATGAGTTTAATTGTATCACATTTTTCTTTTTTTAATTGTATTCACGCACAATCATCAATTGCTGTTTTGGTAATTTTTGCACACAGCTCAGCCGCCTTCAGGTAAGGCAGTGTTCTAAATGTACTCTTAAAAAAGGAAATGTATATATAATTGTATGCATTTGTCAACTCTTTTTCAGCAGATTTCTTTCTTGTCCGCTTTTACGATCAAGCTTTTTTTTCCTAAATTTTCACCATACAATTTCTCTTTTGATATTTTGCTCATAGCCTGAGTCCAATATTGAGATGTGAGTTGTCCTCACTTCATTGAATAAGTCCTAACATATTGAAACTGGAGATACCAAACACATTGAAGTCTAGCTTGAAGATAGCAGGGCACATGTGACTCGAAATGGGGTCATGTGATCATAATGTTTGCTGCCCAACATTCAATCGAGCAGTCAGATTCTGACACATCTAAAGGAGTCCAAACGTTGTCTGGCAGGTGGGCATGGTACATTTTGGACGTTCAGTCCTGACATGGGAGTAGAAGTGGTCCAAAAGCCATTATCATATTTTCATCCAGTGGAGTTACGACAATGGAATAACATTCAGTAAAGAGTACATGCTTAGCCATTGTGAACTCTACCTTTCGCTCTCTGATCAATACTCTAAAAGTTCAATAAATAGAAATGTTGATATGTGTGTCCTCCTTTCCCCGGACATTGATGGATTCCATTGACTGCCCACTTTCCCTGTTGATATCAGAGCTATGCCAGCATTATGCCCAGTGCTCAAAGAGAACAAATCGATCAACAGGGCATGCAACCATAGTTGGGGGGTGGACGGGCATGTGCAGGTGGTTGTTAAAGAAATGGCTTTTTGTTGACATTTGTTTTTGGCCAAACTGATCTGTTGGTGCTTCTAGTATGGGAGAAACATACATTTTTCATCGATGTTGAACAATCACATATTCCTTTTGCAGGTGCCCCCAGAGCTGGTGAGTTTTTCAGCCAGGTACACTGTAACATAGTTTGGAATGCTTTACAGGTAAACCAGGCTGTTTTGAAGGTAGCTCTCATATGGTTGGGGCGATGTGGTCATATTTCTTAAAACCTGTGATTAGACAGGCTGCAACATGCTGGGCAGCTTTGAGTGAGGCCTCATAAGTGGTCCATATTCTGTTGAGGATAGTGGATCTGGTAGATCGTTCTGAGTTCAAAGCTTGGATGTAGGTCTTGATTTTATTTTCCAATGGCTTGTCTACATCAGCCTTGAACTGGTATCTTCTAACCAGGACTTTTTGGAATGATGTATTCATGTTTATAATGATGTATTGATGTCCACAATAAGTTGCATTTATTTTTTCTTGCATCAATATGCACATGATGATGGCTTAACTTCACTGATTAGCCAGGGACATTCAGCCAATTCAGCTGTATTTTCTGTTTTGCAAACACATATATCCCTGTTCGGACTAATATTGTTTCAAATTACTTTGGATGTGCTTTTCCATTTCTTGTTGAAACTGTTTTCGTACTTACTGTTTGTGTTTCCTCATAACAATATTGTCTCTGTTGCTAGCTATTACCCATATGATTATGTTCAAATGTACATTTATATTTTTTCACAATCTCTGTTTAATTCTTGAAATAATTGCAAGATGCTCTATTTTATTTAGCTTTTGTATTACTTTTTGATTTGTCAGTGCTATATTCAGCCAAAATGTCTATTTCATGAATCTGTGACAATTTTCTTTTGCACTAAAAATATATAAAAACAATTTGTTGTACACTCTATTTACTTTTTCTTTTCTTTTTTTCAATTTTGGTATTATTGAAACCCTGAATACTCACAGGGCTTATGTTACAATATATATACAGGTACCATAGATCTGTGAAAATATGTGATTAAATCACCACTTAAGGCAACGTCTAAATAGCATAAATTGCACTTACAAAGTTAACTAATTTCGTACACGGGAACACCTTTTTGTGTAATTTATTTTTCAATGAGACAGAGATGGCCCAAGGCTGCCTGTGCTTAGTATGTGGTGTGGCCCTTGAGGGAGAGGTTGCTGTTGATGAAGAAGCTGAGTGGTTTAGTGTTGCATGTCCACTGAGGAGATAAGCCACCCGGTTGCATTGCTGTAAGCTAGTTCTGTACTTTACTTCACAGAAGAGGATGAATTCTATCTTTCTTGGATCTTGCTTGTAAAATGGTCCTTGGGCCAGATTATCTAACATTTGCATGAGTTCTAAAAAGTGAGCAAATGCTTTGACAATATATGGAGGAAACATGTTTTGTCACAATTGGTAAAAAAAAAACATTTGCACCGTGGCGTAAATAAACCATGCTTTTTTTGTACTGTGTTTGCTGCATAACATACACATACATTTGTTTACTACATTTCTTTTATGTGACTCATCAAACATAGTAAATAAAACAGTTTGATTTTTGCCCTTGTGAAAACATGTTTAGATAATACACATTGGGGCTAAATATGTTTGCTCATTCCCAATTATCTAGGCAGTAACATTGGTGCTAAATTCATTTGCTCCACTTTTTGCAGCAGTGCAAAGCTTTGATAATTTGACCCCAGATGTCATAGTTGGCATTGGGTTCCCCCATGTCACAGACATGGATGTTGTGAGACAGGCATGGTATCAAGAGACAAAGACTAGAAAGTAAGTCCTTTATTATCGCACATTGTGGGATTTGTGTAATGCCTATCTGGCCCTAACTCTAAGGGGGTTGTTCCCTCAATTGATGTTTCTAAGGGCCAGCGATATTTGTAAGTCCAAAACCAAAGTTTGCCTGTGTCCAAACCTATGCTTGTCCTCACTCTTAAACCAAATGTGGTAGGGGTCTTCTTAACCCTTTAAGTGCCAAGGACGAGTATACTCGGCCTTTTTACATAGACTTCAATAATAGCCTGGCACTTATGATTCAAAAGGAAATGTAAACCACAGTTGGTTTCAAGTAGTCTTACCAATAGGTGTAGTTCTGCCAGTTCAAAATAGTTCAACTCAAATGGGTTGCCTGTGGAACCTTCCACATAGGGCTCTTGTATTAAGTTGATAGAGGTCACAATGTCTCTGGGTCTCTGTGGTTTCCTTTTCCCAAGTTCGGTCCTTCCAGTTCCAAACAAAAAAAACAGTTCCTGTTAGGACTCTCAGGGTTCCTTTCCCCAAGTCTAGGTCTCGCTTTACGAAGTTCAACAATGTCTCTTGTGGGCCTCTTACGGTTACCTTCCCCAAGCTTAGGCCGCTCTGGCTCTCAAACAAAAAAAAGGTTCCTCTTGTCAGCATGTACCTTTCACTGTACAGTTCTTTCATGGGTGTAGTATCAAGACTTTTGAGAACGCTGAGTTCATTGCTCCTCCCAGGAGTTACCAATCTGAACTCAAACCCCTCTCCTTATTCTTTGGCACCTTTTCCTCTTCTGTACTTCTTTCACTCTGTCCGTTTCCAGTTCACTGTGTTTCCTGCACACCTTCTTTTTCTGTCTTGCACACTACACCTACTTCCACCTTTCTGTGCCTATTGCACATTTCTCCTTACTTTTCACCCTGCTCTCTTGGACCTTCATTTGCCCTTTAACGTGCATCTTGCACTCTCTGTATTTATTTTCCGGTTGCTTGCACCCTCTTTCTCACTTTCAGGTTGCTTGCACCCTCTCATGACTGTCCGTTTTCCTTCTCATTGTGTCTTTGCTGTCTCACTCGGTTCCGGTCACTTGCAACCCTCTCCTTACTTTTGGGTCTCTCTCGCACCCACTCTTAAGGCCTGCCAGCACACTTTGCTGTCTTTCATTACTTCCATGCCTCTAGCGCACCTTTTTCTGTCATTCTGCTTTGCTTTCTTTCACTGCTTTCCAGCTTTTCTTGCTTTGCTTTTATCCTTCTCTTCCTTTGCTTTGCTTTCTCTCCGCTTTTGCTCACCAGGCTCTTTTTTCAACAATGCTCCTGCTCCAGCTACCCACACGCTACTGGGTTTCTCTCTGTCTCATGAAACTCACCAACTGTAGCGCAGCACCATCAGGCAGGTCAAATGGTTTTGGTTCGAAGTCAGGGTCTCACCACCTGCCCCTCAGACATCCTTGGGACAGGCACACGTCCCAAGGGAACGAGCATTTCCCTGAACACCGCGGCAGGATAAAGGCTGCCTAGCTCTGGCTGCCTGGAGACACGGCTCCCTAGCTATGCTGCAGCCCCTCACGAACACTGGGCCAGTGTCTTGGCACACCTCTCTCCTCCAAATCCTTCATGGCATCTCTTCCTGCAACTTCCTGCTCTTTGGCTCCTCTGGTCCAGTCAGCATCCACAGCTTGCTCAATGATTCTGGCAGAACCACCGTTTTTATAATGCGGGTTAGAGTTGTAGTCAGGTGTGCACAGTTGGAGTAAATTGCCTGACCTTGCCTGACTCTATTATTGGGACAATTCAAAGGTGTTATATGGTAGGCCTCACTTTGTATTCCTATGTTGTTTCTATGGGTAATGCTCATTGCTCCAGATTGCCTCTTCTTCGTCCGAGTACTTATTGAAATGGGGGTGTGACTGGAAATACCTCATTAAGACATAGGGAGAGTCGGTTGGTGTATAATTGGGAAAGGGGGAATACCATGTCTCACCTTGGGGATTCTCCTCCCAATTCCCTATGGCCCTCCACTCAGGTGATCCTTCCTCGCTTGTCCACCCCCAGGCTAGGGATCCAAAATTGATGTCCCTTCCCTGGCCACCTGAATGGAAGATACTGGTGGAGTAGGTGGGAGAATATCGTCAGGTTACCCAGACTGTTTAAAGAAATGAAAAGGGGATGACATTAAATGGTGTCTGTGAGCTGTTGGAGAGTCTTTCTTCCCCATTACAATTCCTCCTGGTCACAACAAAGGTCACAGTAGGACTGGTGATGATGGCGTAAGGCAACAATGCCCCAATGGTCATATGTCCAAACACACCCTTCTTTGGGGGCCGTATCTGCCTCAACCATCACCTAGCTAAAATAAAAAAAAAAATGTAAACTATTGTTAAATGCACTGAAATACATTGGCAATTGGTGAATATTTGAGTAGGACCTGAGCTTGAACCACTCAAAGAATACTGCATTTTACAGCACAATCTTTTTCTGAATTTGGAAAGAATACATAAGATTTACAGAAAATGCTGCACACAAGCCCTTAACATATTCCAATATTTTAGATGCCACATCACCAACTATGCAAATAAGCATTTTGCTTTAGTAAATTATGCATGTGCCAGTAAAGTATTGTAAATCACGCATTGAGGCAATGCATTTACAGTAGACACGTTTATATATTTGTACTACATCATTGAAGCAGTGCCTGATACAGTGTGCCACTACCACCATTTAAAAAATGTAATTAGAAATGATGTGGCAATTAAAAATGCACACATTTTGAATACTGGCCAGGAGATGTGTGAGTCAATGCACATCATTCTTCCAGTGACAGTTAATAAAATTGAATCAGAATAGCCAGATAATTCAAATAAAAATCAGAATTAGCTGCAAGTGTAATTCCTCCACATGCCAGATGGTTGCAAATGCCAATATTCACCCCAGCCTGTATACCTTTAATCATGTAGCACAATTTTTCAGAAAGGCTGGCTGCATTGCTCTAGAGAGAAGTGGTAGCCATCTCCAAACTGCAATGCCAGTCTTCTCCTTTTAAAATGCTAGGGTCTGCATTGCCCTCATATAAATATAATTCTGCGTTCATCAATGCTATTTCAGTGCCACAGTACAACACATTATCATGTTGCTTGCTTATACATCACCCTCCGAAACTTGTGATGGCATTTTTTAATGTTTTATTTATTGTATGGATTATATTCAGATCCAATGGGATAACATAATCAATTATAAAAATAACACTTTACAAAAGATTAAACATGTATAGTACTGAAAAAAAGAAAACCTTTAACACAAAGTCATAATATACAAATTAAGATTTGAGTACGGATCTGAACAGATTTCATAACTACAGAGTCTTGACAGGCATATATTAGGACAAGAATATCAACGAAAGGGAAAAAGGAGGGAGAAACATTCGATAGGTGATAAATATGATCCCAAATTTCAAAGTCGCTTCACAAGATGTATCATCAGTTTATTGTAAAATTATATAATAACCATCAACAATTCTATTAAGACGAGATTAAAAAAATAACACAATAAATATGATAAATATCAGACACTGATGAGGTGTTAACATTGGTGATAATAAGGTGTCTTTGGTCAAAGACCAATTCTCTAAGAGTATTGTCTAGACTATATGGCAGCTGTGATTTACTCAGACGTGAGGCCTTAACTGGAATGGATTTAGGTTTTCCAGAAGGCCAGAAGTCAGCCAGGGAAATACTTTGTTCCAGTTCAGTGCCAGATACTGGAGACCCAACATGAGCCTGTCTCACGGTTGCTCCAGATACAGGTGGGATTGGATCATATTTTGGGTTTTCAGCAACTCCAGCATATTAGCAGAATTCAATTCAGTCTGACTAGCTCTCTCTTCAGACTTTAGACTTTGCTCTGCCACCTAAAGTTTATTAACAGCTCGGATTTCAGGAGGCTGCAATGAGAGATATTATTAAGAACCTCCATACCCATGTGTGCATCAGCTTGGCATCAGTTGCCCACTATAACAGGGTGCACTTGCATCACAACATTGTCCACCAGGTCCACCCACAAACCAAAATCATTAATATTTCTGCACTGGAGAAGATCAGCAGCAAAAGCATCCCTAACTTACTGCCACTGAACAGAACTGACCCGTTCCATTTCACTGGATTGCTCATCATTTGGCCCCGATATATCTCCAGGCAAAGTTGTGGCCGTCCCCCCAGAATCCATACCCGGCTGTGAGGACATGACAAAGTAAGAGGTCAACACTCTGTGAGGGGGCTTGTAAAACAGGTACAACACCGGAGTACTGGGAACACCTAATAAACCAGCCAGCACAGAAAAAGGGGCTGGCACGCTGGGGGCTCACTTGTCACTTAGCAGGTCAATCTTTTAGTTTCTTCAATAAAGTTCTAACAAAGGCTCAATGAGAATAAAGAGGAAAAATGACCATTCATAAAAAAGAGGTATTACGATTTAGGAGTTTAAAAAGGAAAGAAAACCATTTCCAAAGCCATGCCACTTTAGCGCCTAAAACATATAATCCATCTTAACTTGGTCAAAAGCTTTTTCAGTGTCTCGGGCTATGGACATATAACAGTCCAAGTTGTTTTTCATTTTATAAATGAGATGAAGAACATGAATAATCTGACATTCTATGAAATATTCCTTCCCTTGGCAAATCCTACTTGGTCACTCTTGATCAATGTATGAGTAAGTCGTTCAATTGTATTAGACAATATTTTAACAAGAATCATATAATCTGAGTTGATTTGGGATATAGGCCTATAATTGTTAGGAACTTCAATGTCTTTATCCTGCTTCTGAAAAAGAATCAGGAGTGATAGCCCAATCTCTATCATTCCTTTCCTGGGCAAACTCATGGAGAAGCTGGCTATCTCTCAGGTAAACCTCCACATGGAATCAATCAGTTGTATCCGCGACCATCAATCTGGCTTCAGAGCATTCAGAGGCACAGCAACTGCTCTTCTGAACACCTATGAAGACCTGCTCTCAAATCTTGACACTAACACTTCCTCGGGCCTCATTCTCCTGGATCTCTCCTCCACCTTTGACACAGCATCCTGATATCACAGCTTCCTGACACCCTGGGAATCACAGGTCAGGCTCTGGCTTGGTTACCCTCTTTCCTCTCCGACCACTCATCCCTGGTCGAACTTGGTGCCTTTCTCTCAACTCAATCTGCGGCATTCCCCAAGGTTCTAACCTATCCCCCTGGTTCTTCAACACCTACATGGCTACCCTAGCATGTGTGATTGCCACTTTCACCTCTAATTTCAGTGCTATATGCGGATGACATGCGACTATCCTTCAGGCTACCCTCAGTGGGCTCCTCCTCCTCATTCATACCTGACTGCCTGTCTGCTATTCAGTCATGGTGTGCTGCAAACAACCTTTGTCTCAATGCCAGTAAAACTGAGACTGTTCTCATTGGGATGCCTGCTCCTGCTTTCCCCCTCTCACTCTGGCCAGCCTCCCTTGCCCCCGTGCCCACCCCCACATGTGAGGCCAAAAACGTTGGTGTCAACCTCGACTCCACTCTCTCCTCCTCCTCTCACATTTCTGACATCTCCAAAAAGTCTAAGCTACACTACACCTCCTCAGAGGCACTCTACTATTTCTCACTTTCACCCGGTGGCTCACTCTCTCCAGAGCCCTAGTTCTCTCTAGGCTGGACTACTGCAACAGCCTCTTCCTCAACCTCCGTGATTCTGCCCAGTGCTCTCTGCAACTCATCCAGAACAGAAACGCAAGACTTATTCTTGGCCTCGAGCCCAGGGACCGCATCTCTCTGGTGCTGAAATCCCTTCACTGGTTCCCCGTGGCTGCAAGGATCAAATTCAAGACTCTCTGCATTGTCCACAAGGCTTTCTGGAGCCTAGGACCTACTTACCTTCAATGTTGCCTTTCTAAATACTATCCCTCTCGAGCCCTCCACTCATCTACCTCCAACCTTCTGCGAGTGAGCCGGTTCTCCAAGCAGTGATTTGGAGGGAGATCCCTTTGGAGGGCGTGACGGTCTGTAACACTGCTTACGAGCTTGTGTTCTCAGAATGCCTTGATACTAATGATCTGCTAAGAAATCTATCCAGGGCCATTGCTGCTTCCCACCCCTCACTGCATTTACGTGTATCTTGATGAAATGTGCTCTGGTTGTGAGCACTGGTTGTGAGCACTGGGAATCAGGGACATGATTTGGGGATCGCCAGGGGTCTCAGTTGCGACCCCTTAGGTCTCCCTTGCTACTCCCTGTGGTCTCCCTTGTTACCCCTGTGGTCGCCCTTACTACTCCTTGAAAAGAAAAGATTTGTTTTAAACCTTATTTTTTTAAACTTTTTTTTATGTAAGCCCCTGGGCTGTGGCCAGTGTCGGGTGTCACTTTATTTTTGGAGGGGATGACTTTCTTGTTCAGGCCTTACATTAATGTGAACCTGTTGTGGATGCCCCTTATAGCTGGGTCCTCTCTGGACATCCCCACCTCTATGAGCACAGTCAACGTTAGAACTTGCCTACTATGTGCCTTTTAAAACAAATAGCCGCCTCTGTCCCCCACGATAAAACAACGTGTTGATGGACTGAAGCTTGCATGAGGCAGTCCACCTCCATCCACAGCACATCACACGTAAGTAGCTGGGGTTGTCCGGCACCGGCTACATCACTGGGATTTAACCTATTTACAGACAATGTCCACGCACTAGAGGTAGCTGAAAAAAAAATCTACATTATATTTCTATATATTTACCCAGATATGTTCATGAACCCATAGAGAATGGCTACACCGTTCTTCATTTAACGCAGTCTATTGTTAATTTCCCTCCACGAGGCCCACACACTTGATGACATACACCTAGGATGCCAAGGCTTGCAGACTAGCTGCAAATGATGCTTGCAGAACTAGCTGCAATGATGCTTGCAGAACTAGCTGCAATGATGCTTGCAGAGCTAGCTGCAATGATGCTTGCAGGATTAGCTGCAATGATGCTTGCAGGACTAGCTGCAATTATGCTTGCAGAAATAGTTGCAATGATGCTCTTGCAGGACTAGCTGCAATAATGCTTGCAGAACTAGCTGCAACGATGTTCACAGAACTAGCTGCAATGATGCTTGTGGAACTAGCTGCAATGATGATTGCAGAACTAGCTGCAATGATGCTCGCTGAACTAGCTGCAATGATGCTTGCAGAGCTAGCTGCAATGTTGCTTGCAGAACTAGCTGCAATGGTGCTTGCAGGACTAGCTGCAATGATGCTTGCAGAGATAGCTGCAATGATGCTTGCAGGACTAGCTGCAATGATGCTTGCAGGACTAGCTGCAATGATGCTTGCAGAACTAGTTGCAATGATGCTTGCAGGAATAGCTGCAATGATGCTTGCAGAACTAGCTGCAATGATGCTCACTGAACTAGCTGCAATGATGCTTGCAGAACTAGCTAAAATGATGCTTGCAGAACTAGCTGAAATGATGCTTACAATCCTCCAGGTTTCGGTTCACTTCCCCCTTTCACCCAGTTCACACTGGGCAGGACCCCCCACTGCCCTCTTGGATGGAAATCCCAGTATTCGAATGCTTGTGTTTCTTCACTTGGAGACATAGGGCCTGATTCACAGAAGCGTTTCCTATGGGATTGCACCATTATAAAATGCTTCTATGAATCAGGCCCAAAATGTTTTCTCAGACAACATAAGCCTCAAGCCTGTAAGGGATCATTTGAGCACTTCTGGAATCCATCATGCAGCCAAGCAATACACTTTCCAAAAGCCTGTATTTAAACTGCCCTTAGATAAAATAACTTTGGTCCACAGGCACGTTTGAATGGTCTTCTCTCCTCCAATACTATTTATTCACACTGCGCTTTTTGGAGTTGCATGCATATAAGGTACGACAATGACCCCTCACCTCTTTACCTTACTTACCGGTCTTAACCTGTGTGTCCTTTATTTGGTAATCCCCTTTTTCTTGCCCTCTTCCCTTTCCCCTTCCCACATTCTGCAGACTGTGGTGTTGAGAACCCTGGATGGGCACAATACACCTCCATCAGAAAAGCCTAGGATCCCTGAGACTAAGGTGTGGATTTGGAGCAGTAGAATACCTGTGTACCATAGCAAAATCTTTGCTCACCTTTCCCCACAGAATAATGGCTGGAAAGGCCTTTACATCTCTCCACCTAGATGTTGGAGTAGCTTTAGCTTGAAGCAGATGTTGGCCTGCTTCTCCTGCCATAGCTACAGTACACTGGCTTTCAGTGCAAAGGCAAGTCCGACGTGTTGTGTACATAAGGCTGCTTACACATTTCAGATCTGTGACTCCACTAGCCAACTCCAATCGAAACTTGTACCTCCCTGGTGGTACCTAAATACTGCAAAGAAAGGATATGAGGCACACAATGGCCCTCATTACGACCCTGGCGGAAATCGAAAAACGATGGCGGAAATGCAATACCGCCATCGAATAGCGCTCGGTGCGACTATGACCCGTCACCGCAAAGTACGATGCCATTAGCGACACCGTAGTGAACGCCAACGCTAACTGCACCAAGCACGCGCGCGCGCGCCATGCCAAACCGTAAACACCACCATGGCGCAAGGGTACGCCAATTCCGACCCTAGCGGACATGTACCCAACGCCATCAAGCATGGCGGAATGCACCATTCCGCCATGGTGAGAAGTACGGCATCGCGAATCAACCGTAAACGGCCCCACTGAGTGCCCGTACACCGCTCCCTGCCCACAAAGTACAACTCCCCGTAGGTGCAATGAAGTCACAATGCAACCATTGAAATGTACAAGTCACCCATGCATGCCAACGAACAAAAGAAACACAACAGGGGCCAATGGGAGCTGCAGGGCACAGATGGCACGAATACAGAAGCCATGCCAATGGACATGACCACAGTCCCCCACCAAGAAACGCACGCAAACACAGGCACCTGTGACCAGCAATATTCCGAAAATCACATCATTCCACCAGTCCACCTGGCTGACCGGCATCTGGCACACAAAACCCAATCCCCCGCCCCTGAGCATGACAACATTCAAACTGTCATATTGGCAGCCCCCATCCCTGACCTCACGGGCTTCGTAGGCAAACGCGCCCAGTACAGTACCACGCAACTAAACTCCGAAGCTGGAACCCAGTGCAGATCTCCTCACAATACATTGCCCCCCAAATAGGCATATGCCACATCACTTGCAAAGAAGAACGCTACACGGGCCAAATCAGAATAGAAATTTAATGCACATCAAAATCACCAAGCCCATACAGCCATCAGGCCATGAACTCCAAAACACATTTCACCATTGTGGGCTGCATCCGCAAGAAATGACCAGCCACTACTTGTGTGACGCCCTGTTCCCTCATGGTACACAGAGCCACATTCACGTACGAAAAGGCAACATGGAAGCGCACAGAACCGCAGGGCCGTCCCAATGGGGAGGCACTAGTCCAGCTGAAAGGCCGAAATGTTGCTCCGAGCCACCAGTACTGCGTAAGGGCATGTGGCCCATTGGCGATCGTCCCATAAGATCGTAATGCTGCTCCACTGATTAACACGAAGCAGCAGGTGTCGGGAGTAAAACCCATCTGCAGGAGTGGCATACAGATGGCAGTGGCAAAAGGGGAGGAGATACCTGTCAACCAAAAGAAAAGAAAAAGAACAGAATGGCCATCAGTACTACATTCCAACAACTCACTGCAATGATCACACTAAATCCACAGCCACATGCATGCTAGCCCACTCCAAAGGTCCATCACCACCCAAAAACCACTTGCGACTCATAACTATCTATATCGAGGTGTAAACACCATCACAAACGAGTGTACCTGTGCATGTGCCTGTGAAAACAGAATCCATCTGATGGGATTGGTAACGTGCATGGACACAAGTGTCTGAGGGCGCGTCGAGACAGGGAGGGCTCAACAAGGCCAGATAGACGATGGTCCCACTATGGCAGCCCTGCATCACATAGCGTAGGGGAGGCGGATAGATCCCAAGAAGCCCTGTACATGGCAAACTCTGTATCAAATCACCTGCCCATGCATCCATTCATCATTCTCTCATCCCGGGATTAAAACGCCTGAATATTTACTCACATAACATTAGAAATATCCATTGAGTCTGTGCGTTATGCAGCCTGCAAAATCCACAGTGCCCCAGCCCGTAATTCCAGTGTAGTGAAGTAACATGTATATGGGAACGTCCGGCCTCATCGCCCACGTCGCTATTGCGCATCCCAAACCATTCATATCAATCATTGCATTCTCGCCATGGCCCCTGTCCCAAGGACATTGAACAATAGAACGTTATATTTGCAGCCAGACCTGTGGGCATCTCCTCGCCGCTAGCTGAAAACCGAAAGCGCCGCCCTACGAATTCCTCATTTGCAACATCACGTCGAAGAGGCATCTGTGGCCGTTTGAATACACTAATTAATCCATCGAGTGCGGCTGTGTGTGAAAATGGCAACTGCCTTCACCCACGAATGGGATGCCCCGCCCGTCGTTGCAACTCGGTACAGTGATGAATGAGGGCCCACCGTTACTCGAGTACTACGTTCCACTGACCCTTCACAACTCTGTTCGCGACTGCACAGATAGTATGTGAACCAATGGGACCACAGCAGAATGAACATATCAACCACTGTTACACGGCCATCGGGTACAAATACATGATTGCAATAGCAAGATGCCATTCCACGAATTGCAGCGTTGTGCGCGGGACGTGCTCGGCCAAAGGGGAGAGCAGTTTGCACAGGTGGAATGAATCACCACAGGTGGAGGCCATTCAGCCTGAAAACACATAAATTGCACAGCCAGTCTCCTCCCACAACCACACCGAAATGCTACCGGCAGGACTCGCGATGTTGGCCCTGGGGGACCTGATAGCACTGCAAGTACTCCAACTCCAAGAAGAAGACGAACACCAACCACAACCGGCCGCACGGAGGAGACGCAGGAGGAGGAGGAGGCCAAGGCAGGGCCAGCAAGGGCCGCCAGCACAGCCACTACCACCACGCAGGCAGCCCGCAATCCCACGCCTCCGAGCACATCCGTTCAACCTCACTGATGAGCAGATCCACACCCTCTACCGTCTGGACCGGGACACCATAGCCGCCATTGTGGACATGACACAGGCTGACCTTGTCAGCATGATAGATAGCCCAACCGCCATCCCACCCCTACTGAAGGTGGTGTCTGTACTCCACTTCCTGGCCACAGGCACCTACCAGCACACAGTCGGACAGTTGCATGGCATTTCTCAGCCACTGTTCTCACGGACACTATTGCAAGTGCTCGATGCCCTCCTGCAGCACGCAGACGACTACATCTCCCTACCACGCTCGGAGCAGGAAATTACCAACACAAAAGTGGGATTCCATGCACTTGGCGGCATACCGGGTTGCATTGGTGCCATCGACTGCACCCATGTGGAATTGGTCGTCCCACATGCCATGGAGGCCCAGTACCGCAACCGAAAACAATTTCATTCTCTGAATGTACAAATGGTGTGTGACTCCAACAGGATCATTACACATTGTTGTGCCCGATTCCCTGGATCAACCCATGATTCTATGGTCTTGAGGAACTCTACAATACCACGCTACATGGAGCGACACGCAGGGAACAGATCCTGGCTACTCGGTGAGTCTCATTTCATGCATGATAATGTGGGGTATGTGATTCGGCAATGACCTGGCAGGAAGGGGGGGGGGTGTGCGTACGTAGCAATGGCATTCCACATCATACGTTTCTCGTCCACATACAGGTGATGCTGGATATCCACTGAAGAGATGGCTCCTCACACCAGTCCGGAACCCACGGGACCAGCATGAGGAGGACTACAACCATGCCCACTCACGTACCCGTGTAGTCATTGAACAGGCATTCGGCCTACTGAAGGGTCGTTTCCGCTGCCTCAGCAGGTCTGGCGGGGCACTCCTGTACCGCCATGAGAAGGTTGCAAAGATGGTGATGGCATGTGTCATGCTCCACAACATGTGCGTACGTAGAAATGTGCCCATGCCCCCTGACGCAGAACTGCAAGCACCTGATGATGGTCATGATGAGGGTGGGGATGTGGCAGCACCTCAAGGAGTCTGCGAGGCACCGGAGGGCCGTGACATTCGTCAGCATCTCATTGATGTATGCTTCTAGCACTCACGCCTGGTGGCTGATACATGGACACGGGACTCGTGGCACTGTGTGTGTCTGGGACATGCACAATATGGACTGTACGCCTATGATGGCCTAGTACACAAAGATCAATGTCCACACATCTCATTGGTTGATCGTGCACTTTTTATGGCATATGTGATATCATGTTGTACACCCTATCGACCCGCCACCCAAGTGAGCCCAACACACCCCCTCCACCCTCCTACCTCCCCCCCGAACACCAGCGTTCAAAGATGCTCATTGTCAGTGGGCAGTCGCTATTGCAAGCCCCCTCTGCGGGTATCAGGGGCACCCCTGCCTGTGGAGCGCAGGTTCCTCCCAGATCTACGTTGGGGGCTGCCCTGGACGGAACTTGCAACGGATGATGTCTCTGCCTGCTCACGTCCATGCATGTCCCTAAGGGTTTGCGAGAGCTCAGTGAGCACACGGCGCACTGCGGCAAGTTCGGCACATACGTCCTTGGACGTCGCATGCAGTTCCCCCTCAGGCTCTCGGTGCTTCTCTCCATTTGTGCCCTTAGTGTCTCTGTACCTCTCTCCATTTCTGCCCTAAGTGTCTCAGTTGATGTTTCTATGTCTGCCTTAGTGCCCCCACATTCATCGGCATGGTCCTTGAGGAGCGTGGCCAGTTGCTGCTGTTGCACGATTAACTGGTCGAGGGACTGTTGCCTCTGCTGAGCCATGGCCATTTGCGGGGGTGTCACAGAGGGGCTGTTGTCCTCATGTTGCCTTGCCACAGGGCTTGTGGGGGATGGCCAGTCGTCGTCTTGTGGGTGCACCTGCGTGGTATCCTCATGTTGTACGGGATGGGACAGACAGGGGGATTGGGACAGGTCATGGATGGATCTGACTTCGACATCCCCGTCTTCTGTGTCGGAGCATGCTGCCATCAATGGGGTGTCACCTATGGTGCTGCTGCCACCAGAGGCAGTGCCTTCTGTGGCATCCGTTGGGGGGACCTGTGGTGGTGGTGTTGTGGGCATGCTGGCTGCTGGGGTGCCTGTTGATGTTCCCTCCTCTGTGCTGCCACCTGATTTGTGCTGCTGCCGTGTCTTGATGCGTGCAGCTGAGGTGGAGGGTCTTTGGCCGTTGGTCTTGGCCCTCTTTGCAGGTGTGCTGGTAGGGGTGTCCTGAAGCTCGTCGTTTGGATCGGACCCTGTGGTGGAGTAAAGGAGGGCGAGGGTTATTGATGGGTCTGTGGGAATTGGAATGGCATTGTATCACATGCATTGGGGTGGTACCTGAGGGTGATTTGGGTCGGGGCCTTGGAGGTGCTTTCATTTGTGTGTGGAGTGAGGGTGCAGTTGTTTGGCAGCCTGCAGTTAGGGTGTGCCTGCTGCACGTGTAGTGCGTGTTTTAGGGGTTTTTAATTATTTATGTATTTATTGTGGGTTTTAACGTGCGCTATCAGGCCGATGTGTGTGGACGTTCTCCTGGACATGTGTTTCTGTTGCACTATGTGGACGCATGGTACTTCACATGGATGGACTTTGTGGATTTGGCATTGTTTTATTTGGGCCACCTACCTGAATCTTCGGATGTCTGCACTCCTTTCTCCATCCCTCCGACTCCCTCTATGCTCTCCATTCCGATGGTGGAGGCACAGATTTCTTCCCAGGGGGTCAACTTGATGGGTGATTCAGGACCTCCCCCGGTGGCTGTGGCAATGTTGCGGTTGGCAGAGAGTATGCTGCGGACGCGTATCCGCAGGTCGTCCCATCGCTTACGGCATTGCTGTGGGGTGCGGGGTGCGGTCCCCACCGCACTTACCCGCTGTGCCACCAGAGCCCATATGGCCTTCTTGTTTGCAAGTGCCGTCCTGGTCATTTGCGTGCAGAAGACAACGGCAGCATTCTCCTGGAGGGTCTCTGTTAGCACGGTGAGTTCCTCACGGGAGAAGTGGACCTGCCGCTTGCGGTCGCACGCTTTCTTCGCTACTTTTCCCATTTTTCTTGGTTTCGCTAGGGTGGATGACGGGTTGGGGTGTGTCTCAGGGTAGTGATTTTAGTGGTTGTGTGGTTTTAGTGGTTTTATAGGTGTACGGCGGGATGTTTCCCGTTCCGGGCCCATGTTTTAACTTCCGTTTCCGTATATTTCCGGTCACCGTACTTTCCGGTAGGCGCACACTGCGGTGTCCGCTGTGATGGGTGGCGGTATTGCACCTAGGGCGCCGTACGGCGGCGGTGTGGGCCGTTTTGGGGTCATTTCCGCCATCGCGGACTTTGCACTTCCGCCATGCCGTGGTGCTCGTGCCCGATGGGTCAGAATGGGCCGCACTTTGCTCCTTGGCGGAAACGCTATTTACGCTGTGGCGGTCCGGTCAGTCACTTTCCGCCAGGGTTGTAATGAGGGCCAATGTGTTGCTATGGGTCTCAGTATGTGGAGAATGCTACTGTTATACATCTCTGCCCCTTTAAGGGAGAGACACAAGACGCAGTGGAGGAGAACAAAGGTGGGAGGAAAAGGAGGAGTCACCAAACAAAGTTTCTGTTCTTGTATGTTATTCAATAAAGATAGACGTATGTCCATGTACTCCTGTTGCCCCGTCCTTTATTCAGGTTTGCCCAATCCGGGTGACAAGGCTAGTCCAGAGGAACGGAACCTTCACCGTTGGCGGGTGATCCCATGATGCCATCCTCCTTATTACTGGCGGGTGACCCATTGCGCTGCAGCATCCACCTGCAAACTAATACGCGTCCTGTGTATCTGGCTCCATGTGCACCTCCAGCCATCCTGCAGCACATCACGCACGACTGATCCCAGGCGACCAGGCTACGCCATCCAAGGCATTCATTGTTACGACACTCCACAAAGGGAGCGATTGAATAACCTGTTCTGGTAGGCTGGGGCTTGTGGTGGCTGTCCGTACATCCTGGATTGTGGTTGTGAGTTCATTCTCGGGGTAGTGAATGATCTCCCTTCCCTACAGAATGATTGGAAGTGTCCTGCCTCCTGCCTCATCTGTTTGAGCGGGCAGGGCAAGCCACTGAATGTGAGAAAACCATTACGCATCAGTAGCATTGCCTTTGCGGGCTGGGTCCAGGCAGGTTGGATGTCCTGTATGGTTCAGCTCCTCTGTCTTCTGGACGCTGGGTCGCTGGCTGGATTGCGGCAATGAGTTTGGTGTTGTCCTGCTTCACGGCGGGGGTACCCGTCATGGAAGCTGCTTGCGCATCAACTCTCTCATAAATTCTTACTTCATCATTTGACAAGGGCTTCTTCAGTAGTTGCTTCTTCAAGGCTGGTGATAGGCAACCCTCTATGACACGTAGTCGTATTGCTTTGTCCAGAGAGAATTAATGGAACTGGTAGTGAGTACCTTTTACCCAAAGGCGGGTGATGAATTCGTCGACAGTCACTTACACCCTTTGCGTGCATAGGTTAAACAGGTATCTCTCGTAATCGCGATTTGGCTCAATCACAAGTTTCCTGTTGAGGGTAGTGATTAGCAATGGAAAATCCGGCTGGTCTCCTGGCAGAATAATTTTGACAATGGTCTTTATCTCCCTGCCAACCAGGTTGATAAACATGTCGTGTAGGTTGGGTGAGTTCTCCTCCCCCGCTGTTTTCACAAAATGCTTGAAGTCCACCGTCGACTCCACCCACCTCAGCCCTTTGTCTGCCTGAGGGGTCATAGTGAATGGGAGCGACATGCGCAGCAAAACAGTCATGGGTATGGGTACAGGAGGTGGTGTTCCGTGGTTACTCATGGTGACTGGTGTGGCAGTTGAGGTATGAGGCCCAGATGAGGAAGCTGTAGCACTGACCCTGCAGGCCTCCCTTTCTGTGGGAGTGGCATGCGGTGTTTGTTGCCCGTGGAGGCTTGTTGAATGGTGTGTGTGCTTGGTATTGATGACCTTTAGTAATCACCCCCTCTTGGGTGGATTGCATAACTTCTTGACCTTGTGTGTGGTTCTTTTTGCTTCCTTTTTAATTATTATTTTTTTTTTTTTGAGTGGGCCCCTTCTCTGTTCGGGGCCTGGAGCCCTGCTGGAGGGAGCACTGTTCTGGTGTGGGGCCGCTGTCACCTGGAGATGGGTGAAGAGGAGGGCACAGAATATGTCTTTGGGGTCCACAGACCTGATGTGTGTGTTGTGCCGTAGCACAGGACTCCCCCACGTGGGCCGCTGTTGAAAGGAAAGGCGCTGGCAAACAGCCGCGCGGTCGGCATGTGGAAATCCCGTGCCTCGCTCCCTTTGTCGAGCGTCGTAAGAGTGAATGCTTTGGATGGGCTCGGGCGTGCGAGATGTGCTGCAGGATCGCTGGAGGTGCACGTGGAGCCAGATACGCAGGATGCATATTAGTGGACACACATCCATCTTTATTCAATAACATACAGGAACTGAAAGTTCGTACTGTGACTCTTCCCTTTCCTCCCACCTTCCTTATCCTCCCCTGCGTCTCATTTCTCTCCCTTAAAGGGGCAGAGACGTGTATTGAACCTGAATCAAACAGTTGATGTGTATGAAGAAATTGCAAACATTTCATAATTTCTTTATTTCATTTTAGTATTTGATGAAGTGCAAACCTTGCCCCATGGGCTCACACTGCGCTGTACAGTCAAAGTAACATATAACATAA
The DNA here is from genome assembly GCF_040938575.1 of Ambystoma mexicanum. Classification (NCBI taxonomy): domain Eukaryota; kingdom Metazoa; phylum Chordata; class Amphibia; order Caudata; family Ambystomatidae; genus Ambystoma; species Ambystoma mexicanum. The sequence continues at coordinate 241,561,701 of NC_090925.1, forward strand.
CGAAAAGCTGAGCACATGTGGCAGCACTAGGTGAGAGAAGAAAAAGAAAGAACACCATAGGCACAGTATGGGGTGAAGAGGGCAGAAGAGTGCAATGACAAGTGGGACATTCTGTGGGCCGATGCGACTGTGGGGTCCACCACTTGCTGCTCAGCGTTGTCTTGCTTTCAAGACGCGTGCATTGCCTCTGAGCTACCCTCCCCTTGGAATGGTGAAGGTGATACAAGTGCCTTAGGACCCTCATAAAGAAGGCCACCACACGAAAGAAATGAAAGGAGGGCAGCACACTGCTACCGTAAAGTATATGTGAGGCAGAATAACTCCCACTCGTGGCCGCTGAAGACATTGCATTAGGTTATTAGGTCCAACCACGAGATAGGGAGCAGTCATGCTGCCGCTGTAGCTCAGAAAGGCGTGCTCTGGCCGGCCACACAGGGTTCCTCTGTGATGATGTGCCCTGTGTCTGGCTCCCCGACACTTACTAGAATTTGGGTTCGTACCATATCTGTCAACTGGGCAATGAGAGTGGAGGGTGCCCATGCAAAAATAAATAAAGTGTTTGTCTAGTTCAAGCAGGGGTGGTTTTCTTATGAGAGTTGGCCATGTTTTAGCATGGCCACCCTGCTCAATCGTACACTTTTGGTTCAAATGGTCCAAAAAGATAGAGATTGGCTAACCTCTAAAACATCTACAAATCTAGTGCTTCTATGTGTTCCCAAATGAATTCGAGCAGGTTTAGGAAATAGTCACAACAAGCTTAAACATTTTGCATTTTCCACTCATACTGAACAATTGATTAGGGGTTATTCCCCAAATCCCAGTAGGCCCTTCTTTTCAATACAATGCTACTGGTGCAATGTATTTACCCCCATCGGCTTCCCATTCATTCATAACATTTATGAACAAGAAATTGTGACATTGATTCCATTACAGACCTCCTCTCAGCCAATACACATGCTTGGAATTAAGGGGTCGATTCATGGAATAAACGTGAGCCGAAAATCCCAGCGCAGGCAGGCGCAAGGTGGCAGAAGTGCGAGAAATCAAGCGCACGCGTGCGATACAAGGAAGGCGCTGCGCTAGTTTCCCGCTGGTCGTGCGCCAAATCCATGCATGTCGCAAACGAGCACACACGTCATCAAACGGCATGCGCTATGCGCACAGCAAAAGCGCACATAGCGCGGCGGACACAACAAAAGTGGGCGTAACAGTGGGCGTAACACACGGAATGGGGAACAACGCGTGAAAAAGAAGGCGTAACTGGGGAAGTACTGCAGGGAACTACACGGAATGCCCACACGCACGCGAACAACCCGTATTCATGGATTCGAATACGGGAAACCTGCGCACGGCAAAAGACGCGCACAGGCGTCAAGGCGTCCGCCACACGAAGGCAGGCGGAAGCGTCCCCGCGCACAGTATAAAAGTCTCACAGGCCACGCAGTCACGCTGCCTACACCAGGTCTTGGCAATCATGACTGCGCGCCCCTCAGTCCGCAGGCACATATTCATGCCCAGAACACCCGCAGAAAGGCAGGCCGTTGTTCTGGATCTTTACAGGGTGGCACACTTCCCCAAAGTGCTTGGTGCCATAGATTGCACCCATGTGGCCCTACGTCCACCTAGGGCCACTGAGCACATCTACCGAAACCGCAAGCACTGGCATTCCATCAACGTACAGGTGGTATGCGATGCAAAAGGAATCATCACCTCTGTCTATGCCAACTACCCTGGCTCCACCCATAACAGTTTCATATACAGAATGTCCGCCCTGAGCCGGGCCCTGGAAGCTGGGCAGCATGGCGACACATGGCTCCTAGATGAGTACAAATGCCCTTGCACATGCATGCATGTCAAACACACACACACAAATACACAAACCCCAATAATCACAACTATTTTCACCTCCCCAGTAGACAGTGCCTACCCTCTGAGCAACCACATGATGACGCCAATCCGGAACCCCACCACACCACCCCAGGTAAGATACAACGCGGCCCATATTGCAACCAGGGCCATAGTGGAGCGCACATTCGGAGTGCTCAAGTCATGCTTCCGCTCCCGTGACCGCTCTGGCGGGCAGCTACTCTTTGCACCCCCAGTAGTGTGCAGGATCATTGTGGCAGCATGTGTCCTGCACAATGTTGCAACACGGCAGGGCGTACCGGTGGACATGGTGGTGCCCCCACATCCCCACCCACAGGCACAGGCGCTGCCCATGGGAGGGGATAGGGCACGTGGCGAGGAAGCCCGGACCCAGCTTGTGGCCACATTTTTCACCTAAACTCCCACCCCTGTGGAGTGCACACAGGCCTTGCACATACCAGGTGACAATCGATGATGACAAAGAGACAGTCAACTGTCACAACCCTGAGATTGTTGCCATGGAAGTGCCACATTGTGTGCATCCCTAGCTACTTAAACACAAGGTATCCTGTGTGACCAAAAGGCACACATATGATATATGATATGATATGATATGGCATTTGTAACGCGCCTATACACAAGTGTTTCAAGGCGCGACGAGGCAGGGAGGGGGGAACAAGGGAAGACAGACAACAATCCTACTAGGCCAGGTGTAATTTAGATCCCGCAAGTGCAGGGGTAGGGGGAAGGGAAAAGTGCAAGGGGAAGGGGAGGGGGGAGTGCAGTACAGGGTAAGTAGGATAAAAAATAAATAAATAGGCCCGCTGGTGGCAAGTGCAAAGGTAAGTGCAGACAAGTGGTGGGAAGGGGGGGCTGTAGGGATACAGAGACAGTCCAGCAGTGCAGGGGTTGCCAGGGAGGCAGTGCAAGTGGAGAGTGGCTGGGCCAGGGACAGAGGTCGGTGAGAGTGGCCCAGTTGCAGATTCAGTGCAGTTTCAGTGAAGAAATTAGCAAGGGAGAGGGAGAGAGAAAGCAGAAGCACAGAGGAAGGTGTTGAGGTGCTTCCGGAAGTGGAGATGGTTCTCCTCAAGTTTCAGGGAGGCAGGAAGGCTGTTCCAGAGGGAGGCCCCTGCCGCAGAGAGAGATCTACCACCAGATCGTTGCTTCGAGAAGTAGCTGACCCTGACATGCAAGGTGTGAATCACAAACACCTGCAAAACAGGCCATGACCATCACTGTTATGTCACTCAAACCCTCCCAAACCACATGACATGGCAAGCAATAGCCATACACCAACACAGTACCAATACGGTACACATTGCCATGTGAAAAATGTAAATTGGCATCAGACAATGATGCCTGACATGGAATCAGATGAAATAACTGACCAACAACCTCCCAACCAAAATAAGTCATTCCCAAATGCATCACAAAAGTAGTAGCCGCAGCATAACAATGAATGCCTGTCTACATGCACATTGTGCATTGCAAAATAAACACTGCAGCTTCTGTGTGATGTGTTCAACTCCTGCAACACACTGCTCAGCACACAGCACAGTGAACAGCCATTGTGTGTGATGCACACCCTGAGCATCACATATAAGCGACAAACCACATCAAAAAGCAAATTAGGCATGTACAGGATCCATAATTGGTCACAGAAAATGTGCTGCAGGGACACAGTGGGCATCATAGTGTGAGTGTGCGGGTCAGTAAGGACATGCACTCAACATATGCATGTGCAATCAAGGGACCATCAGTGTCCTCTACACATCACATGTGAACATTCACCATGTGTACACCCCAGCATGTCAAACCACAACTATCCCCTCACACCTGAAAGGTAAACAAAACACATGAACATGCATTGATCAGCAGAACACATCATGTACATAGGATACCACAATTACAATGTCAGGGTTCCCATCACACTGCAGGGCAAGGCAACTATCAACAACAAAACACCCCCCCCTCCCTCACAAATGACCATGACCCACTGAACAACTCCACCTGGGTCATGGAGCCTTCAACCCTCAATTTCACCTTGCCACAGGATCACCCTTCCCCTTTGTCACCATCTCCCATCTTGTGTGTAAAAAGTTGCCGGCACCCTCAGAGTCCACCTTCAATTGCAAAGACACAGGCAGAAAAACAAACCAGAACAGCCTCCATTAGGTGACTTGAAGTAGCACTACCTCACAAAGGCCAAGTACTACCACATTGGTGTAACAACCAAGGTAGCACAGTAAAACAATGTCACAACAGGATGTGAACCATGTGTGGTACATAACATAGAATGATGCACCACAAACGGATGTGTACTGTCACAGCTCCCGTGTACAGGCGCAGGAGTGGCACGAACCAACCACCCCCACCGTGGCCTGTGTGCCTGCAAGGTCAAACTCACACAGGCCTCTGAGACCCTGGTGGGGGAAGGAGGGTCAGGGATATGCAGTCGGGACAGGCGTTGGCATACTAGATAACTGGAATGAGGGGCAGGAGAGGGCAGTAGGAATGACACGTGAAAGTAGGGAATGCACTAAAATGTAGTACTTGCATTAACACATACACAATCATAACAAACTTGTACATCATTGTCAGGGCCTTCCGGAGTCCAGGCGCAGGACTGGCATGAACCAACCACCCCTTCTAGGGTTTTGGCGCCTGCAAGCTTAGGGCTTACACAGGCATCCGCAACCCCAGCGGGGAAAGAGGATTAGGGAACGTTGGTTGGATAGGTACGGGAAGCAGGAACACCGGGTAGAGGGTACAGGGTTTGGAATTGGATAGGACTCGGGGTGATTAGGGAAAAAAAAAACATACCAAATTGAATTACACATTCATCCATGCATCAGTGCACCCCCCAGCAAGCCCATGTAGAGCAGTTTGAAATAAAAACAACAAAACAGCTCTGGTTTTGAGTGCTGGCCTCCTGCCTGCGCACTCTCAGGTCCGGTTACAGGAGCACTTCAATGCTGCAAAGAGAGTAACAGTTAATAATCTGTGTGTGCCCATAACACACAAACACACCACCAAATATGCTCCATAGCAACAAACTACTCTACAAACAGACAATCTGGTGTGGATGCTTCGTACCCATACGTAACATTCCCCCTGTGATGGTTCATACACAGTCAATGCAGTAAGTCAGGCGCCGGTGGGTGCGTGGCAAATGGAACACCAATGTGTCACGATTCACACAACATGCAATGTTCCCTGGGTAAGCAGACAGACGCATATAGCAAGGTATGACTTCAGAAAAAGTCGTGTCCCACCATGACCGAAAAAAAATAGGCAGTGCATGTTTCAAAATGTACATGGAAATGAAATGCACTGCACCAGAGTCTGTCCCTTGCTGTATGTCCCTGTGAGCTGCTCCTTTCCATGTCTCGGAAGGCTACATGGGTGATACAAGTGCCTCAATGGCCCATGGTGGACCGGAGGGTATGTGCCACTGCCCCTGCAGGCGCCCCAGACATCCTTACAATCAACTAGCCATCAGTCCACCAACACATCTGAGCTGTATTGTGCGCTTCAACACCAATATTCATCCAAGCTCACCGTCAGTGCTGCTACTAAGCCTGCATGTGCAACTGGCCTGGTGGAAGCTTTGCCGTGTTGTGACCCCCCTGTGCTGCTCACCTTGCCTGGAGGCACTTGAAACCCGTCAGCAGTTCTAGGATGTATGCCTGCAATCCCTGTGCCTCTGCTTGCGCACACATGTGCATGTGGGCACCACCAAACGTGTCCAGAATCCAGACGTCCAATGGGCCATGTCTGCTGGAAAAGGTGGTCTGGAGGCTCATCCCCCTGCAGAAAGGGCATGAAACACATGATTAATGCTTTAGAGTCATCTGTGTGTGTCTCTTCAGGCATCTCATTACTGGACCATGTCCGAGACGTACATCAGAAATCACACCATCAGTCCCTCTTTCACATCCAAAGTGTGGAACACACTATCTACGGCATGAATTGCAACAAGCACGTGTGCAGTAAAGATAAGAAACATACTACACAATGCATAGCAATGAATGTACACATTAACCATGAAACACCCCATCTAACAAAAGTCGAACAGTGGTCAATAACACCGCAATCATCCCCACTAGGGGTGTTTACACAAGTTACACAGCACCAGACATGGCACAGATATGACAGTCCAAAGCCCTTGTGTAATAGGCTGTTACAGTGAACCATCCTTGCAAGCCCATGGATAAGGGAAGCAGGAGTGGCATATGGCAGTCAAGGACCCCAAGCAGCAAACACATACACAAGACAAGCCTGAAGGGCCCAGCTGGAACAGACAGTGGATGCTTTCAAAAGCCACAAAGCACTGCACCGTCACATTAAAGCACAATAAACAAGCAATTTTAAACTATATTAACTAATTACACTAACTATGAAAAACCTACATTACCTAATTAAACTAACTATCAAACAGAAACTTAACTAACTAAACTAAAAGAAAAATCAAAAATGGCCACATACGACCCGCGGTGGGGAGAGGGACCCAGGAGGGGGGAGGTACAGGGTGCTGCTCAACACCCACATGCGATGATGCTGAGCCAAAAAAATAACCTCCATGGGCTCAACACCTGCACAGCCCAACCTAGGTGGGAGATAGATGGTCGTCCGAGTCTGGCTCATCCTGGAAAGGAGGACGTGGCACAGTAGCCTGGCCATGCCTAGCAGCAGCTTGCCCCTCGACGGCAGTAAGTCTGCCAGACGGGTGAGCCTGGTTCTGTGTGGTGATGTGACGTAGGTCTGCATGCAGAACCTCACGTGATACACGTGCTTCCTCTTGTAAGGTAGAACGTGTAACACGGAGTTCCTCCTGCAAGGCCTGGCTGGACAACCGCTGCACCTCCCGGCAAGCCTGTAGCTCAGCCGAGATGGTACGCTCAAGCTGTGCAAACCTCTCCTCTGCCCGCTGTCTCTGGGACATCAGAAGGACACCCAGAGTGGATTTGAGGGAAGCATATTCCTCCCTCAGGGCCTCCATGTGCACCTCTGCGTGAGAGCAATTGCTTGACGCAGAGACGACATTTCAGCCTGGCGTGCCCTGTCTTAGCCGCCATGCCCAGCCTGAGCGAGCGGGTCGTGGAATGTGCCGCCTGCTGCTGGAGAAGCACCTGCCTAGCAGGGGAGAGCACAGATCGGGCCACACGCTCCATGCTCTCAGCGATGTTCCCCATTGCTGCCCCCTGCAGTTTGGAATCGGCAGTCATGTCTTGCTCCCACTCAGTATACTGCGGTTGTGCGCTGTGACCGCGTTGCTGGGCTTGACCCCTGCGGGACCCAAGGACCGGGTGTCCTCGCTGTGTTGGCACCGCCCGCGGCTGCACGACTACATGCCCCCATCAACGTGATGTCCCGTGATGTCCGGGCGGAGGTACCAAGACTGTCTGACCCCTCAGTGCAGGTGTCGCGGACAGAGGAGTGTCCACATCAGAATCACTCACCCCTGACACATGGACTTGATGCTCATCCAACTCGACATGGATGTCAGAGTCGTCATCAGGGCTGAACTCATAGGCAGCCAGAGCCAAGATGGACTGTAGCACTTGGGGTTTTTCGTGGCCTACCACCCCATGACCCCCACTTGTGCCGGGTTGATGTAGTGGTAACAACCCTGTGTGTGGCATGACAACACCATCCTCCGGCTCCATTGCGTCATCATCTGAAAAATATAGAGAAAAAAGGTCACTACACATGTCAGAAGCACAAAACACACACACACACCGACAACAAACACATCAGGCAGACATGTGACACACAAAATAGAACCTGGCATGCATGCTGGGTCAACTTTGAATTGCTTATGTGATCATACCTTGTTAAGCAGAAACCTGTGCAGTTCCCTCTGGGACCACTGCAAAAGATTTAGGCCTACAGGTGTTTGGCAGTAAACCCACTTGGTAGCAGTCTGTACCACACAGATTCACTTGGTAGCTGTGGCTGAGCAGTCAGACTTCCCTCAAGAAGAGTTAGGCAGTATGTGGAGTATACAAAATAGGGCAATTTACACAGTAGAACAAGCAGACACGGAACAGAGCTTGGGTGTAAAGATAAAGTTATTTATTTATAAAAACACATCTATGAAAAACACACTGGCACTAATACGGCAAACAACTTCAATTACAATTACTATAAGTATATCACTCCTCTAATAATATTTCGACAAGTCTAGGTTCACCGGCACCACTTATTTGCAGACAGAGGTGAATGCTTTAACCAAGATGGCACTATAATATTCGTTAGAACGGGAGAGAAAAGGCAGGGTATGAAACAAACTCGGTACCAACACTTTTACGAAGCAAATGCAAGGCAAGTAAGGCAGGGTCTACTGTGGATAACAAAGTTCAGAGGCCAGGCCCACTGGGAGAGAGGTAAGGCGATATGTCCCAAAAAGTATCACAGTGGAAATGCACTTCGAGTCTTTGTAGCAAATTGTCACAGAAAGGTTGGACCAGTTTAGAACAAAAAGTTAACAAGGTCTGGAGGCGACCCGATGGGTAGGCAAGGATTAAGTCTCCTCACGCTAACCGTCACTAGGGAAGCTAGGTGGACACGGTACCTTGTATGTGGAGAGACAGCTCCGACGGGGGCAGTTGTTCCTGGTGGTGGATGCAAGTCGGGGCTTTGCCAAGAGATGAGATGATCTCGTCGTCGAAGGAAAGTTGAAGATCGTTGCACCACCAGGGAAGAGACCAGCCGCGGAGTGCTCCATCACAAGGCACCACCCTTTGGTCGCAGTATGGGCTAGTGGCTATCCGGTTTCCAGGGTGCACAGCATGGGCAATTCGACCACTACGCCCTGGAAGCGAAAAAAAAGCAAAGGGACTGGTTGTTCCCACCAGTCAGGTGAAGAAGACTCTCCAGCCGGGAGATCTCCTCTGTCATTGGGAAGTGGTGAGTCGGTTCAGCAGGGCTCCACCGGAGGTGTCATCGTTGCAGGTCGGCTCAGCTTTTCCCTCGTCGGATTCTTAGGTCATGTGGCGACTTCTGAAGATCCAGTCCCAAAAGCCCTGCTTTTATGCTGCAAACCCCCATTCATTCAGCCTAGCTGTCACTCAAAACATGCTAAGTGGTGAGCGGGGTTGCTCACCACTTGGGCCAATCACACCAGAGTGCGACTTGAGTTGGCAAGGCAACTCAGTCCAGGGTGCCTAAACCCCCTCCCACACCCCCTGCGGTACCCAGACAGAATGGCACCACTTTGGAGGGCTTCTGTGTAGAAGCCCGCCAAAAGTGGAACAAAGGGCTCAACCTTTGGTTCGGAGTTACAGAGGTGAACACAGACGCCATTTTAAAAACCGAGTTCTGGCCTGGCAGAAAATACCGACCGGTAGATTTATTTAAGACAAATAAACTGGCGGTATGTTAGAGACTAACGGGAAAAAGTATTAGCCTCCAACAATGGGAAGAATCCCATAGAGTTATATTCGGGGTCGAATATAACAAGTAGTTTCCACTGCCACCAGCCAAAACTCGACGAGGGGGGACGGGACAGTGCCCCCTCGAATAACAGACCCAGGGGTAATCGAATTACTCCTACTAGTACGTCCACAATAGGATGGTTTGTACTAGTTCTGTTAGTAAATTTAGGTCTAGTAAAGCCACTGGTGACTTTACATGCCCTGGGAGACAGTAGTCAGTCCCAGGGTATGGAGTCTATGGTGGGGATCCTTTAGGACGCCCCAGTGTTACGGCACGGAGGGTGCGGTGTAACACACATAGCAAAACACATGAGACCCTATGGAGTAAATGACCCCATAGCTCATAGAACACATTGACATTCACAGGAATTAACCACATTCATGCCCAAGAGTGGGAGAAAAGAGTCTCACTCTTGGCAGGATGGACAAAAACAAACTCCAGAAATCCAGCAAAGCTGCTGGGGGACTCACTAGGCTAGGAAATTCAGCCTAAACAGAGAATTCGCCCTAACAGACCTGTTGAAAGGTAGCAGTTTGCATAGAAGTGGGTCTATGCAGTGCAGCAAATGTGTATGTCACTCACTACCTACATGTACAAGGACTTCACGGTGTGTGTCAGGAAATGTAAAGGCAGTGCAAGGTCAAATTCAGGCATCACGTGCAATGTGCATTCAATGGGTAGCATATCTACAAGCAAAGCACCCCTCCACCCAAGTGCAAAAGCAGGGATGCCTAGCATGGTATTAAAAGGCTGACCATAGACCTGTGTATTGACAGGCAGTGTTAACTGGCATCAACAGCTTAATGTGATTCAAGTGACAACACTGCAATTGATGATGGGTCAGTAAGCAGGACACATGATGAAAACTCTGGAGGCCGCCCACGTGTGAAGAAGACACTACAACAGTCGGACAGAGTCATTGGCCATTAAACAGGCTGAGGCCTGTGACCCACACAGATTGTCAGACCCTAAACATGTGTGCAACTCAGTACTGAGCCACAGTTGACATGGGAAGGCTGATGAGATGCCATGCAATGTATGTCACCCAGACTTGTATTACAGTGATCATCCAGTCAAGTGCACATAGGGGCATGCGTGCAATGCACATGGAGCATGAATGGGCTCTCATGTCCCTGCGGGGAATCTGATCTATGCACAGTACAAGTGAGATACCCTGCATCAAGTACTAAGGCTGTACCACACAGCATATGTCTGGCAGATTGTCAGCTGGAAGTTAGCATGTACACAGGATGCATGAACAGGAAAGTACTCAATGGCAAGATTGAAACAGACCAGTGCAAAGGTGGAACTGGGGTGCAGAGTGGTGGAGGAGGGGCAAGGGAGCCTGCCTACATGGAGTACCCGCATGCAGGCAGAGGACACATGCACGTCAGTCATGCTATGACATTGTGCCTGGGCTGAGAGGAAGGTCACCCCACGCCACATGCAGAAGGGCAAGTGAGCTGGAACATGGACCGGAGGGGTATACTGGTAACCAGCATGTGAGTAGGGTGCAATAGTGGTGATGCGGACAGTCCCCGTCTGCTCCACATGTCCACCATCCAGCAGAGCAGACATGCATCACGGAAGCATTGCATTACATGCACATCAGAACCATGTACACGTCACATGTAGTGGCAATCATGCACAACACATCCCACAAGTAAAACACACACGTCCTCAACAAACACGCATCAACACTCACTGGACTGGGCATCAAAGTCCAGCATCTCTCCCACTCCTTCGACCGATTCAGTTGGTATGAACTCTGCAACGAGTGACTCATGCGGAGTGAGCTCTTCCTCCTCTGGTGCAGGCCCACAGCCAGTCACCAGAGTTAAGTTGTAATTTGAGGCACGCTTAGCCTTAGCACTGCGTTTGAGGTCATTCCAATGCTTTTTGCACTCTTGCGCTGTGCGCACCTCATGGCCGAATGAACTGACATGTTCCGTAACTTGCTTCCAGTGGGTGTCATGGTGGGCAGCCGTAGTCTGACTATTGGCACCCACTAGCATGTCACGGCTGTGGCCCCGCACGTAGTCCACGAGGAAGTCCAGTTCCTGCTTGCAGAAAGGCTTCTTCCTCGACGTGCAGGAGGTCGTGGCTGTGTGTGGGGTCCGAGCCTGTGCTGCAGGCGCAACCTTCCTCCTCTTGGACTGTGGCGCAGACCCTGGCTGGCTAATGCCGCCCTGACCAGTATGTTCGGTGGTTCGGTGGATTGAGCCAAGGGAGTGGCAGGTGGAGAGACAACCAAAGGCCTGACTTGTGTCAGTGGCAGCTGGGTGCCCTCTAATGGACCGTGCACAGCAACATCCGCTCTGGCAGGGTCATTGACCGCAACGCTCCTGGTTGGCAGACTCACAACCGGGGTGTTGTTGGGTGCATCTGCCCCTGCACTTGCCAACACCCGGCTGTTCCGGGCAGCAGATGACATAACTGCCCCAGGGACACGTGTCTTGGTCAGAGCAGCCCTGCATGCCCCTACGTTTTCCCTCCTGGCCTGTTGGAAATCTTCCAAGGGCTCCTCAAGTGCCAACGCAGCCTGCGCTGGCAGACCCTGAGCCTGGGTGGCGGTGTCCACAGCTGCACCTGCAGCTACCACTACCCTTGGGCCCGTAGCAGTCGATGGAACGGACTGCCGGGTCACACAGGCGCCAGTGCCAGATGCAGAAGATGCATCTCCCGGAACCACAGGGGGTGGTGGCATGACTGCACCGACACATGGCACAACATTGTGCTCAAGTGGCGCACCCCTGCCACTTCCCCCTCTGTGGTCGCCCTGGACACCCTGGAGTCCCCCTACTCCCTGGTCACCACGGCCACATCCCCGACCACGCCTGCCACGAGGAGTACGCCCAGCTGAGGTGCCCTTCACCTTTGCTGGCCTCCCAACCATGGCACAGATGTAGTAGTGCCGGCACAGATGGAGTAGTGCCAATGGGAGGTGTACACCACAATTGACATGGGCAATTGGGGTGAAGGGGGTGGGAAGCAAGATGTTAACAGCCCCCCTGCACCTGCAAGGCTGTATGTGACTCTGGTGATGTAGTGACGGGTCACGCAACGCTCAGGCACCCCAAAACTACAGTAAAACCGTGCACGCAACCCTGCAGCCTACGTGCGTGGAATCAACCTCCCGCAGTACGCGGTGGCAACCAGTAACACGAATAACGCGTACGCGTGTGACACGCAGGCTACTATGACCTCGAAAATGGGTGCGATACACAGGGGCACCCGCAGTGGGAAAAATAGCGTGTGCGACTCACCGTCTGACTAGCGCGATGCAGAAAAACACGCGTAACCAATACCCCCGCCAAAAGAAGAGATACGTCCTTGATAGCTGTGAAGTTGTGATGGCGCGCGAAACAACAGAAAGCAGCAACACACATCGGTCTCCACGAAAGGCACGTACGACGACCTGCTGCCTCCGCTCACCTTTAACCCGTGCTGAGTGAAATGCCCGCGCGCGTCACGTCACTTACACGCATGGGCCCTTTCCTCGGATTACACGCATTCACACGCGAACATGCAGTTTTTTCACGCGCGCTGAACCACTATGCTAACGTCACGAGGGAAACGCCCGCGCACACCCGCGCGCGTCACATCACAGAGGCGCTTACGCTTCAAGGGCCTTTGGTCCAATGAAAGTGCGTACGAGTGCTGATGCGCTTACGCGCTAGGGGCCTTTCCTTGAATTACACGCTGATGTGCACATTTTTTCACGTGCCAAATCACTCCGTATCAAGCTGGCCACGCGAAAACACACGCAAGACCACGCTCCTGCCCAAAAGGCGGAATCACTGCCCCCCAGATCCCTGAGCACACTCCCACCTGCCATCTGCTGCTGCCTGACTGCCTGCTGCCCACGTGCCCTGCTATTTGCTGCCTGCACATCAGCCAGGGGTGCAGTTGCTGTGACCACCCCTGCTGGAACTGAAGACTCCTGACTGGGATACCATCGCTCCACAGCCCAGCCCCAGGACCCAGTTGCCCACCCACACCTGCCTCTGGGGTTGCCATGTCGGGCACTACACCATCTGGCTCCACTGGCAACCCCCAGCCAGAGAGGCAGAGGGGCACCAGCTTCACTGCCACCGAAGTTGGTGTCCTGGTGGAGCAAGTCCTGGGGCAGTATGATGCCCTCTTCGGAACAAGATGCGCCAACAAGGAAGGACGGACTCGGATCTGGACGGACATCATGACTGCCATCAATGCAGAGGGGGTGGCAGTCCACGACTGCCAACATGTCAAGAAGTTCTGCGAGTACTTCAGGTCCAGGACCCTCAACAATGCCCGGCACCTCTTGAAGGCAGCGGATGCTAAGGTGCGCCGGGGCCACCTGTCGGAACATCAGATGAGGGTCCTGGAACGCATATGCCCAGCGCTCCAGGTCCAGGTCCTTGATAGGCAGACCTGTCTGGAGTTGAGCGGTAAGTGTACATGCATACTGATCGGAAGCTGTGCGTGTGGTGGTGTGCCAGTAGTGTGCAGTTTGTACATGTGGTTTTCTAGGGCCATGTATGGATGTGTATGTACAGGGCTGTGAGGCTGACACATGCAAGTCCTTTCATGTGTGAGACACATGGATTGTGTATGTGTGGGTAAGCATGCAAGCCAAATGCAGATGTGTGAGCACACATGTTTGGATGACTGTGTATGTCAGTTGGCATGGTTGTGGTGTCACACATGGATGTTGGTTCCAGCTGCATGTATCTGCAACGTGTACATGTGCATGTGTGTGTATTTGACAAGGGTGCAACAGTGATGCAACATTGATGCATATGACACTGATATGTGGATGACTGATTGGCAGATGTGACATGGATGCCGATCTCAACACAGTTGGCGGAGGTGTACACATGCATGTAAGTGTGGTGGCGTGTGTGCATGTGTAGTGCACTCCCTGTGTTTCATGTGATGTCTGGCTCAACTTTGGTTGCTCATGCTGTTGTATGTTTATGGATGGTGCTGGCTGTTGTGATATGGCTGTGGAATAGCTCATGTGTGTGAGTCGAAATGACATGTGTGTTGGGGATTGTGATGCCATGTCTGAAGTTTGACAATGCCACTCATGTACAACTGTCATGTGTGTATGAGTCCATTGTACAGTGCCCTGATGCCTGTGTTTTATTTCTCCCTGTCTGCAGCGTCAACTGATGAAGAGGGCGGAGAAGGTGCTGTGGAGCACAGCGGCAGGGATCGCACCGCCAGCCGGAGACGCAAGGCCCGGCTCCCCTCCCAGGTTGTCATCTCGTCGGGGAGTGAGGAGTCCGGTGCCGCATCCCAGGCCGCAGCTGCAGAGGGGAGGTCCAAGAGGCGGAGGTCGGAGTTGGACTCCTCGGCAGCAGAAGGGGCAGCTGAGACCCCACAGGGCCCAACGGAGGAAGATGGCATGGAGTCATCCAGGTTGGTTGGGGGTTTGGTGGAGGAGGAGGCCGTGCAAGGGACAGAGACGGGGTCTGGAGGTGGGGATTCCACTGGTGCTAGTGGTGCAGTGCAGGACCAGGGACAGGAGACAGCACAGGCCGCCGCGGAGGTGCCTGTGTGCAATCCTGTCCCTGATCTTGTCACTGCATCATCTCGCACCAGCAGGGATGCCTATGTACAGACCCGTTCTCAGGGAGGGGATTGGCTTACTCCAACTGGCCTTCATCTCCCTGTGGATGTGGCTATCCGGCACCGGGTTGAGCCTGTCCTGGTTGGGGTGGCGTTGCGTCAAAGTGCCATGCGAGGTGACCTGCAGTCTTTTCATGATGAGACTGCATGTCTTCTCGCATGGCTCGTTGACCGCAGTGACCCACTGGGACAGCTCACCAGGGCCGGATTCCTCCGTTTCCTGGACCTTGTTCCGACCACCTCCTCAACTCAACCCCCTATGCCCCAGTCGTCCTCCATGCCATCTTCCCACCCATGTATCACCTGGGTGCCCTGTGGAGCTGCCTCTGACCCTGCGGCCAGGCTGGTGGACAACAGATCCCTGCCACAGTCGGGAGTCAGACGTCCAGCAGGGGTGGCCACCTCAACAACTGCACCCCAGCTGGAGGAGGATGTGCAGGCAGCAGGAGCCAGGGCACAGGCAGCGGCACAGCAGCAGCAGCAACAAGGTGGGAGCCATGATGGCTCAGGACCTTCATCATCGGAGGGGCAGGCATCAGCCGGAGGGCAAGAGGACCCTGGACGGAAAGTGTCTTCCGTGTGGCAGCGGTTGGGCCATGCGATAGATGCGGAGCGGAAGCAGGCGGAAGAGGCACGGCTCACGATGGTCAGGGCGGAGAACTCCATGCGTAGGGCCCTGAGGCGGGCCGAGTGGCTCGAGGCCATTCGCAGGGACCTGGAGATCCAGATGTCATCGTCCCTGCGAACCCTCAGGCCATGGAAGAGGACCTCCTCCGGGACATCTAGCAGGAGTTTGATGATGCCCTGGCCCGGGACATCAACATGTGAGCCGTTGGACTTGCCCGCTGCCCTTGTAAATAGTTGGATAGTGTTAGGTTTCCTTTGGTTTTTTTCTTTATTTTGGTTGCGCTTGGACAATGCACCACATTTCTGTATATAGTTTTTTTATTAGGTAGTTTTTGGTAGGTTTCATTTCTTCAGTTGGGATCATGGACCCTGGATTGTTCATCTGCATATAGTTCACTATTGGATTCATCTTTTTTTTTTTTCGGATTACCCCATGGAGCAATGGTTTTCACTTTTGTTTTTCCCTTGGATTTGCTTTGTTGGACTGTGACTTTGGACACCTTTCCTTTGGATTATGATTTCTTGTTTTTCATTATTTTAACTGACATGCAGCTTTTCTTTTTTTATTCACATTGTTGTTTGTTTGATTTTAGTTGCATTCATGTTGCCTTTAATACATTCTTTTCTTTATACTTCGATGTGTGGTATTATCTCATTGTTTTCATGCATGTCATGATATGTGTTTTGGCATTCACTTGCACCCATTGTGTGTGTGTGGCGGACATGTGTTCATTTACATACTTGCCATTGGGTTGTATCATGTAATTGGCATTTCTATGTGGGTGGATGCAATACTTGGGTGGGTCTTTGGCATGTGGAGGCGGCCCATAAGCGATCTAGATTGTGATGATGTGTTGGCTGGGGGACATGTGTCGGGGCCTGCTGGCAGATGCCCCGCACTGCTGGGGGGTGGGGGTGCAAGAGGACATGAGTGGGACATGAGTGGGGGCCTGCTGGCAGGTGCCCTGCACAGCTTGGGGGGTGGGGGTGCCAGGGGACATGAGTGGGGGCCTGCTGGCAGGTACCCTGCACTGCTGGGGGGTGGGATGCAAGGGGACAGGAGTGGGGGCCTGCTGGCAGGTACCCTGCACTGCTTGGGGGTGGGGGTGAAAGGGGACATGAGTGGGGGCCTGCTGGCATGTACCCTGCACTCCTGGGGGGTGGGGGTGCAAGGGGACATGAGTGGGACATGAGTGGGGGCCTGCTGGCAGGTGCCCCGCACTGCTGGGGGTGGGGCTGCAAGGGGACCTAAGTGGGACATGAGTGGGGGCCTGCTGGCAGGTGCCCTGCACTGCTTGGGGGGGTGGGGGCGCAAGGGGACATGAGTGGGGGCTTGCTGGCAGGTACCCTGCACTGCTGGGGGGTGGGGGTGCAAGGGGACATGAGTGGGACATGAGTGGGGGCCTGCTGGCAGGTGCCCTGCACTGCTTGGGGGGTGGGGGTGCAAGGGGATATGAGTGGGGGCTGCTGGCCGGTACCCTGCACTGCTGGGGGGTGGGGGTGCAAGGGGACATGAGTGGGGGCCTGCTGGCAGGTACCCTGCACTGCTGGGGGTTGGAGGTGCAAGGGGACATGAGTGGGGCGTGCTGGCAGGTGCCCTGCACTGCTTGGGGCTGGGGGTGCAAGGGGACATGAGTGGGGGCCTGCTGGCAGGTACCCTGCACTGCTGGGGGGTGGGGGTGCAAGGGGACATGAGTGGGACATGAGTGGGGGCCTGCTGGCAGATGTCCTGCACTGCTTGGGGGGTGGGGGTGCACGGGGACATGAGTGGGGGCCTGCTGGCAGGTGCACTGCACTGCTGGGGGGTGGGGGTGCAAGGGGACATGAGTGTGGGCCTGCTGGCAGGTGCCCCTGACTGCTGGGGGGTGGGGGTGCAGGGGGACATGAGTTGGTGATCAGTGGTGCAAGCGGACAGGTGGCTTGTCTGGGGTGCATGGCCATGGTGGATGGGCTGCCTGTGGGACATGACCAGGGGTGCAGGGTAGTCCCCTGTGGTGTGGTCTGCCTGCAGGGGCCGTGGAGGGTGTAGAGGGAACACCTGGGAGGACCCACACTGCCAATTCACGTGTAGGACTCCCCACGTACCCCCGAAATTCACGTACCCCGCTCTGACAGCTAAATCGCGTGTGAAACTTCCTGCGAACCTCTGAAATACACGTACCCCACTCGCACAGGGCCTATCGCGGGTGAAACTTCCTGCGAACACCAGTAATACACGTACCCCACTCGCACATGGCGTATCGCGTGAGAAACTTCACGCGAACCCCAGGAATGTTGGCCCTGTGCGAGCGAGCGGGGTACGTGTAGTTCTGGGGTACAGCATGAAGTTTTACACGTGAAAGGGCCCTGTTGAGCGGAGTACGTGTATTCCTGGGGTTCACGTGCAGTTTCACCCACGATTTCAGCAGGTTACGTGTATTCCTGGGGTTCGAGTGAAGTTTCACCCACGTTTTCAGCAGGGTACGTGTATTCCTGGAGTTCACGTGACGTTTCACCTGCGATTTCAGCATGGTACGTGTATTACGGGGTTCGCGTGAAGTATCACACGCGAAAGGGCCCTGGTCGAGGGAGTACGTGAATTTCAGGGATGCGCGGCAAGTTTTACACGCGAAAGGGCAATGCCCGTGCACAATACGTCACAGACCTGCTTACGCGCTAAGGGCCTTTGGTCCAATGATATCATGTACGTGTGGGAATGCGTTTACACGCTTAGGGCCTTTCCTCGAATTACACGCTGATGTGCAAGATTTTCGCGTGCCAAATCACTCCGTATCAAGCTGGCCACGTGTACACACACGGAAGAACACGCTCCTGCCCAGAAGGCCATTTTCCTGCCCCCCAGAGCCCCGAGCACGCTCCCACCAGCCATCTCCTGCTGCCTGTCTGCCTGCTGCCCACGTGCCCTGCTATTTGGTGCCTGCACGTCAGCCATCTGCAGGGGTCCAGTTGCTGTGTCCACCGCTGCTGGAACAGAAGACTCCCAACTGGGATTCCATCGCTCCACAGCCCAGCCCCAGGACCCAGTTGCCCACCCACTCCTGCCCCTGGGGTTGCCATGTCGGGCACTACACCATCTGGCACCACTGGCAACCCCCAGCCAGAGAGGCAGAGGGCCACCAGCTTCACTGCCACCGAAGTTGGTGTCCTGGTGGATCATGTCCTGGGGCATTATGATGCCCTCTTTGGAACATCACGTGCCAACAAGGAAGGATGGGAGAGGATCTGGGACGACATAGTGGTTGCCATCAACGCGGAGGGGGTGGCAACCCGCGACATCAAGCACGTCAAGAAGCTTTGGGAGGACTTCAGGTCCAGGATCCGCCACAAGGCCCGGCGCCTCGCGGAGGGGGGCCGGGCACGCCTGAGTGCGATCCATATGAGGGTCCTGGAACGCATAGGCCCAGCGCTCCACGCCCAGATCCTTCTGAGGCAGACCCTTCTGGAGTTAGGCAGTGAGTGGCCAAGCATTGCTGTGTGAGACAGGGCATGTTGCAGTGTGATGGTAGTCTGATGCTTGTCTGTATGTGTGACATAGGCCATGTATGGATGTGTGTATTCAGGGACATCATGGTCAGGCATGTGAGACCAGTTATGTGTGAGCCACATGGTTGGTGCATGTGTTTTAAAGCAACATGGGGAGCTCTATGTGGAATGCACACATGAATGCATGGCTGTCTCTGTTCCTGGACATGGAGGGGGGGTGAGGAATGGGTGCTGATGTCATGTACATGTATGGTGCACATGTGTGTGTGTGTGTGCCTGAGAAGTGTGTGTGTGACTTTGAAACGCCATGGATGCATGTGACTTTGAAGGCAACATCTTGGTTTACAGGGGCCCTTCTACATGGATGTTCATGTTGATTGCAGGCGCCCGGACTGTTTCTGCATGTGTGTTGTGTGCATTCACCCATGTGTTGTGGAATGACAGGATGGAAGTGACATTTGACAGTGCCACTCATGTGTTATTGCTTCCTGTCTAGGGCATTTTGTACTGTATCCTGATTTTGTGTTCTATGTCTCCCTCTACGCAGCGTCAAGTGAAGAAGAGGGCGCAGACGGCGCTGTGGAGCCAAGCGGCGGGAATGCCTCCACTGGGCGGCGACGCAAAGCCCAGCCACCTTCCCAGGAATTACCATCATCCGGGTGCAAGGGGGCTGGTGCTGCGTCTGCCACAACGGCTGTCGCGAAAGGGCCGGGTGAGCCCCCACAGGGGCTTCCAATGACGGATGACTGTGTGGAGACATCCAGGTTGGTGGTCTCCACAGAGGAGGAGGAGCCCGCTACTGAGCCGCACATGGGGCCTAGTGGGGGTAGTACCACTGGAGCAAGTGGTGCAGTCCAGGGCCAGGGTCAGGAGGCAGCAAAGGTCACTGTGGAGGGGCCTGTGCATGTCGCTGACCTTGACCTTTTGACTGCACCATCATGCACCAGCAGGGAGGCCCTGTCCCAGGCCTGTCCGCAGGTCGGGGAGAGTGCCTTATCACCTGCCTCTCCACTACCTGCGGGTGAGGCGTCCAACGACCATTTGGGATCCGTTCTGGTGGGTGTCGCGTTGCGCACGTGTGTCATTCGTGATGACGTGCGTTCTTCCTGGGCGGAGAACGCACACCATCACGAAGAGCAGCGTTGTGACGTGGCACTGCTGGGAGGGGCCCTGGTCGGTCGGTTCCTACATGTGTCATGCACTCTGGCGGACCTCTCCTCCTCTGTGGAGGCTGTGCACCGGTCGTTCTCCACATCGTCTTCCGGCCCAGATTCCACCAGGGCCCCCTGTGGACCTGGCCTGACCAGCACAGCCAGCGTGGTGGAGATCCCATCCCTGCCACAGTCGGGAGTTGGCGGTCCAGCAGGGGTGGACACCACAACTGGAGACCAGCAGATGGAGGATGTGCAGGCACCATCGGACAGGGCACATGGACAGCAGCAGCAGGAGCAGGCTGTAGGTGGGAGCCATGATGGCTCGGGGCCATCAACATCCGAGGGGCAGGCATAGGCCGGAGGGCAGGAGGACCCTGGAAGGAAAGTGTCTTCCATGTGGCAGCGGTTGGGCCATGCGATAGATGCGGAGTTGCAGCGGGCGGAAGAGGCACGGCTCACGATGGTCATGGCAGAGAACTCCAATTCGTAGGGCCCTGAGGCGGGCCGAGTGCCTCGAGACCATTCGCAGGGACCTGGAGTTCCAGATGTCATCGTCCTTGCGAACCCTCGGGGCCATGGAAGAGGACCGCCTCCGGGACATCGAGCAGGAGTTCGATGATTGCCTGGCCCGGAACATCAACATGTGAGCCGTTGGACTTGCCCGCTGCCCTTGTAAATAGTTATTTAGTTAGTATTAGATTTCCTTTGGTTTTTTCTTTATTTTGGACCTTTTGGACAATGGACCACATTTTTGTATATTGCTTTTTATTAGGTAGGAGTTTTTGATAGGTTTCATTTCTTCAGTTGGGATCATGGACCCTGGATTGTTCATCTGTATATAGTTAACTGTTGGATTCTACTTTTTTGTTTGGATTTCCCCATGGAGCAATGGTTTTCACTTTTGTTTTTCCTTGGATTTCATTTTTGGAACTGTGACTTTGGACACCTTTCCTTTGGATTATGATTTGTTGTTTTTCATTATTTTACAGACATGCAGCTTTTCTTTTTTAATTTCCATTGTCGTTTGTTTGATTTTAATTCCATTCATGTTGCTTTTAATACATTTTTTTCTTCAAACTTCGATGTGTGGTATTATCTCATTGGTTTCATGCATGTCATGATGTGGGTTTCTAAATTCACTTGCACCCATTGTGTGTGTGTGAGGGACATGTCTTCATTTACATACTTGCCATTGGGGTTGTGTCATGTAATTGGCATTTCTATGTGGGTGGATGCAATACTTGGGTGGGTCTTTGGCATGTGGAGGCTGGCCATAAGGGCCAGGGATCTAGATTGTGATGACGTGTTGGCTGGGGGACATGTGTCAGGGCCTGCTGGCAGGTGCCCCGCACTGCTGGGGGGTGGGGGTGCAGGGGACATGTGTCAGGGCCTGTTGGCAGGTGCCCCGCACTGCTGGGGGGTGGGACTGCAAGGGGACATTAGTGGGACATGAGTGGGGGCCTGCTGGTAGGTGCCCTGCACTGCTGAGGAGTGGGGGTGCAAGGAGACATGAGTGGGACATGAGTGGGGGCCTGCTGGCAGGTGCCCCACACTGCTGGGGGGTGGGGGTGCAAGGGGACATGAGTGGGGGCCTGCTGGCAGGTGCCCCGCACTGCTGGAGGGTGGGTGTGCAAGGGGACATGAGTGGGGGCCTGCTGGCAGGTGCCCCTCAGTGCTGGGGGGTGGGGGTGCAAGGGGACATGAGTCGGGGCCTGCTGGCCGGTGCCCCTCAGTGCTGGGGGTGCAGGGGGACATGAGTGGGGGCCTGTTGGCATGTGCCCCACACTGCTGGGGGGTGGGTGTGCAAGGGGACATGAGTGGGGGCCTGCTGTCAGGTGCCCTGCCCTGCTGGGGGGTGGGGGTGCAGGGGGACATGAGTGGGGGCCTGCTGGCAGGTGCCCCACACTGCTAGGGTGTGGGGGTGCAAGGGGACATGAGTGGGGGCCTGCTGGCAGGTGCCCCTCAGTGATGTCGGTGCAAGGGGACATGAGTGGGGGCCTGTTGGCAGGTGCCCCACACTGCTGGGGGGTGGGTGTGCAAGGGGAAATGAGTCGGGGCCTGCTGGCAGGTGCCCTGCACTGCTGGGGGGTGGGGGTTCAGGGGGCATGAGTGGGACATGAGTGGGGGCCTGCTGGCAGGTGCCCCACACTGCTGGGGGTGGGGGTGCAAGGGGACATGAGTGGGGGCCTGCTGGCAGGTGCCCCACACTGCTGGGGGGTGGGTGTGCAAGGGGATATGAGTGGGGGCCTGCTGGCAGGTGCCCCTCATTGCTGGGGGGTGGGGGTGCAAGGGGACATGAGTGGGGGCCTGCTGGCAGGTGCCCCTCAGTGCTGGGGGTGCAAGGGGACATGAGTGGGGGCCTGTTGGCAGGTGCCCCACACTGCTGTGGGGTAGATGTGCAAGGGGACATGAGTGGGGGCCT
This sequence comes from Ambystoma mexicanum, assembly GCF_040938575.1. NCBI lineage: Eukaryota > Metazoa > Chordata > Amphibia > Caudata > Ambystomatidae > Ambystoma > Ambystoma mexicanum. The sequence goes on from NC_090925.1 coordinate 241,584,309, forward strand.
GCTGGTAGGTGCCCTGCACTGCTGGGGGGTGGGGGTGCAGGGGGACATTAGTGGGACATGAGTGGGGGCCTGCTGGCAGGTGCCCCACACTGCTGGGGGGTGGGGGTGCAAGGGGACATGAGTGGGGGCCTGCTGGCAGGTGCCCCGCACTGCTGGGGGGTGGGTGTGCAAGGGGACATGAGTGGGGGTCTGCTGGCAGGTGCTCCTCAGTGCTGGGGGGTGGGGGTGCAAGGGGACATGAGTGGGGGCCTGCTGGGAGGTGCCCTGCACTGCTGGGGGGTGGGGGTGTAGGGGGACATGAGTGGGACATGAGTGGAGGCCTGCTGTCAGGTGCCCTGCCCTGCTGGGGGGTGGGGGTGCAGGGGGACATGAGTGGGGGCCTGCTGGCAGGTGCCCCACACTGCTGGGGTGTGGGGGTGCAAGGGGACATGAGTGGGGGCCTGCTGGCAGGTGCCCCTCAGTGATGTGGGTGCAAGGGGACATGAGTGGGGGCCTGTTGGCAGGTGCCCCACACTGCTGGGGGGTGGGTGTGCAAGGGGAAATGAGTGGGGGCCTGCTGGCAGGTGCCCCACACTGCTGGGGGGTGGGGGTGCAAGGGGACTTGAGTGGGGGCCTGCTGGCAGGTGCCCCGCACTGCTGGGGGGTGGGTGTGCAAGGGGATATGAGTGGGGGCCTGCTGGCAGGTGCCCCTCAGTGCTGGGGGGTGGGGGTGTAAGGGGACATGAGTGGGGGCCTGCTGGCAGGTGCCCCTCAGTGCTGGGGGTGCAAGGGGACATGAGTGGGGGCCTGTTGGCAGGTGCCCCACACTGCTGGGGGGTGGGTGTGCAAGGGGACATGAGTGGGGGCCTGCTGGTAGGTGCCCTGCACTGCTGGGGGGTGGGGGTGCAGGGGGACATGAGTGGGACATGAGTGGGGGCCTGCTGGCAGGTGCCCCACACTGCTGGGGGGTGGGGGTGCAAGGGGACATGAGTGGGGGCCTGCTGGCAGGTGCCCCGCACTGCTGGGCGGTGGGTGTGCAAGGGGACATGAGTGGGGGTCTGCTGGCAGGTGCTCCTCAGTGCTGGGGGGTGGGGGTGCAAGGGGACATGAGTGGGGGCCTGCTGGCAGGTGCCCCTCAGTGCTGGGGGTGCAAGGGGACATGGTTGGGCCTGTTGGCAGGTGCCCCACACTGCTGGGGGGTGGGTGTGCAAGGGGACATGAGTGGGGGCCTGCTGGCAGGTGCCCTGCACTGCTGGGGGGTGGGGGTGTAGGGGGACATAAGTGGGACATGAGTGGGGGCCTGCTGGCTGGTGCCCCACACTGCTGGGGGTGGGGGTGCAAGGGGACATGAGTGGGGGCCTGCAGGCAGGTGCCCCTGACTGCTATGGGGTGGGAGTGCTGGGGGACATGAGTGGGGGCCTGCAGACAGGTGCCCTGCACAGCTGGGGTGTGGAGGTCCAAGGGGGTAATGCGTTGGTGATCACTAGTGCAAGGTGACATGTGGCTTGGCTGGGGGGGGGCATGCCCATGGAGGATGGGCTGCCTGCGGGACATGCCCAGGGGTGCAGGGTAGTCCCCTGTGGTGTCGTCTGCCTGCAGGGGCCGTGGAGGGTGTAGAGGGAACACCTGGGAGGACTCACACTGCCAATTCACGTGTAGAAATCCCCTGCACCCCTGAAATACACATACTCCACTCGCACAGGGCCTATCGCATGTGGAACTTCCCGCGCACCCCAGTAATACATGTACCCTGCTGAAATCGCGTGTTAAACTTGCCCACACCCCAGAAATACACGTACCCTGCTGAAATCGCATGTGGAACTTCCCACGCACCCCAGAAATACATGTACCCTGCTGAAATCGCGTGTTAAACTTCCCCGCACCCCAGAAATACACGTACCCTGCTGAAATCGCATCTTAAACTTCCCGCACCCCAGAAATACACGTACCCTGCTGAAATTACGTGTTAAACTTCCCCGCAACCCAGGAATAAACGTACCCTGCTGAAATTTTGTGTTAAATTTGCCCGCACCCCAGTAATACACGTACCCTGCTGAAATTGCGTGTGGAACTTCCCGCGCACCCAGAAATACACCTATCCTGCTGAGATTGCGTGTTAAACTTCCCCGCACCCCAGAAATACACATACCCTGCTGAAATCGCGTGTTAAACTTCTCCGCACCCCAGGAATACACGTATCCTGCTGAAATTGCGTGTTAAACTTGCCCGCACCCCAGAAATACACGTACGCTGCTGAAATCGCATGTTAAACGTCTCCGCACCCCAGAAATACACGTAACCTGCTGAAATCCCATGTTAAACTTCCCTGCACCCCAGGAATAGACGTACCCTGCTGAAATCGCGTATGAAACTTGACCACACCCCAGAAATACACGTACCCTGCTGAAATCGGGTGTGGAACTTCCCGCGCACCCCAGAAATACATGTACCCTGCTGAAATCGCGTGTTAAACTTCCCCGCACCCCAGAAATACACGTACCCTGCTGAAATCGCGTGTTAGACTTCCCCGCACCCCAGAAATACACGTACCCTGCTGAAATCACGTGTGAAACTTGCCCGCATCCCAGAAATACACGTACCCTGCTGAAATCGCGTGTGGAACTTCCCGCGCACCCCAGAAATACACGTACCCTGCTGAAATCGCGTGTTAAACTTCCCCGCACCCCAGAAATACACGTACCCTGCTGAAATCGCGTGTTAGACTTCCCCGCACCCCAGGAATACACGTACCTGCTGAAATTGCGTGTGAAACTTCCCCGCACCCCAGAAATACACGTACCCTGCTGAAATCGCGTGTTAGACTTCCCCGCACCCCAGGAATACACGTACCTGCTGAAATCGCGTGTGAAACTTCCCACACACCCCAGAAATACACGTACCCTGCTGAAATCGCTTGTTAAACTTCCCCGCACCCCAGAAATACACGTACCCTGCTGAAATCGCGTGTTAGACTTCCCCGCACCCCAGGAATACATGTACCCTGCTGAAATCGCTGATGAAACTTCCCGCGAACCGCAGTAATACACGTTCCCCGCTTGCCGTGTGCTGTGTGGCAGCCCTGTATACTGGTCCAGGCTTAGCGCAGTCCTTTGCGCTGGATTGGGGATTTTGATGGCTTTTCCTTGCGCGAGGGGCGTTACTGGCGCTGCTGCAGGGTTGCTGCGCCACTCTGCGCCGCGGCTGCTTTTGGTGGCTAAAATCCATGAATAGACTCTGCGCCGAAATGGATTTTAGCGCATGCGGCTGGCGCAGACTATCGCACGCGCACAATGTGCGACAGCTGCATGCGCCACTTCTGCGCTTAATTCTATGAATTACCCCTAAGTGTTTTATCCCTGGTGTCAACTTTGTTCCAGACATTCTAAACTGAGCAGCAGCCTGACAAGCAACACAGAAAGAAATGTCTTCAGCTGAGCAAAGGTAAATCGGGGCAGGGGGGCATGCGCAATTCTATTCCCCAACCTAGCAAGTAGCAATCAAACACACCATGTGTAATGTGTATTGATCCTGATTCCATGTTCATTAAAATAATGTTACAAGTAATTTTATTTTACCGACACATCCATGTACTAATAGCTTTATATACCTCTAAGGGGGGGGGGCATTATCAATTTGTATAATGACCTTTTCCCAAACCTATTAACCTCTGCTTTGCCTTGGCAGTCATTTGGGGATGAATATTATCCTGCAAACATGCCACCTCCCCTTTGTCTATGAATCCAATGTCATTAGATCATTGGTTATTTTTACCAAAGCTCTTTACAGTGTTATAGAAGGGGAGTGTGGATGAAGTAAAACACATGAAGACAAGTTGAATAAGTCGTTAGATATGGAGTGAATAGTAAAGCTAACATGTTATAGTTAATTTGCGACCTGCACTCGCGAACAACTGAGCAACACGCTCTGGAGCTTCGATTTCAGCGGAGGAAAGCTGAGCAATTGATGTTTGCAGCAGGTCAAGAGAAGACTTTGTTTTGGCTCGGGGACACATAGGGCCTCATTACGACCCAGGCGGTAAGTTACCGCCTGGGCCGTGACTTTACCACCATGGCGTAAACTACGTTTACGCCATGGTGGTTGGCGGATTTACCGCCCCATTCCGAGGTTGGCGGGGCGGTAAGTCCCCAATCCCCATTTACCCTTCCCCATTCCCATTTTTGCCCCATAGGGCATAATGGGAGTGGGGAAGGCGTTAATTATGCCACCGTAAATTACGGTGGCGTAATTAACTCCATGGTCCCTTGGCGCCATGGATTTTAACACCTGCTAAAAGCAGGTGTTAAAAGCTCCATGGCGCTATGGGACCTCGTACTCAGGCGGTAAGGGTCGGCGCTGTTTACGCTGCCGTAAACCCCTTACCGCCTGGGTCGTAATGAGGCCCATAGAGTGTCAATTGTGTTCTTCTGTTATGCAAAGCCCAAGACAAAAGGACTTTCTTGCTACTGCCCCAATAGGCAATGTCATAATTGTGCTTTGCACATTTGCAAGCACTCCTTTCACAGAAGCAAACTGGAAGGAATTGACTTCTGTCCTGCCGGAGTACAAGGATGAATAGAGGCTAAAGCGCCCACTCAGTCCTCACACTCCTATAAACCAAGAGCCAACACAATCATAAAGGTAAAACAGGCACAGTTAAAAGATATACCTCCTTTGTCTTTTGTGGTGCTCTGGGCCAGTGGAAGGCTATACCCACAAGAGGGCTGTGAATGTCGGGCAGTCACAATCCAAACAGCAAAGTATAATGGTCCAAAATAAAATAATTTCCATTCAAGGTTCTATATAAAATACTGAATAACAAATGGAAATGTCTAATCATGGGAGCCTGGGAAATATGTACGGTAGATTGTTAAATAGAACACCCACATACTTTCCTTGCCAGATGCAAAGAAATGTATTTCTTCGATTCAAGATGAATGTGATTCATACAAAAGAAGTTCTTCACGCAAGGAAACAGGAAGGAATTTCTTATGGAATATGCAGATTTTGTGCCATACACACAGAACATTTGAAACACCTTCTCCTGAGATGAGAGGCTGTGAAAACACAAAGAACAAAACATCTGGGACAGATAATATCAAATACCCCATGGATTGATGCTGAAGAGTAGTGGGAGAGTTTCTACTGTGGAAATTATTTAAAATAAATTTTTGGTGTAGCACATTTCGTAACAGATATTTTCCCAAAGACAAAGTAATTTAAAGGCTAAACAAATGGATCATGTGCTTATTTCTTTAAAGATTATCAAATGTTGTGATGTAAATTCATCATGTGGGGTTACCTCTTTTTTTCCTCTTCCTTTTTTTAATGCTTTGTCCTTTTGTTTTTGTCTTTTATATACTGCTTATCTTCATGAGTTGAGTTGTATTTGGTAAAAGTGTGTTGATCCTATATACCAATAAAATAAAACAAATAAAAATGATAAAATATATACTTTAATCAAGCACATCATGTGCAATAATAACTTACTTAAAAAACACTGTAAAAAACCAAACCTTTACAAGGAAAACAGAATATGCATGGATAGAATAGATGCAGTACTCTGGTTAATGAGACATGGGAGAAAAGGCAATTAAAATACCACAATATTCAAAATGACATGTCTTGTGAGCTTGCAAAAAGGGATTAAACAGCCTTTCCAGTCCATAGGGCTAAAGGATGGGTTAAGGGGGCAGATAGCAATCAATAATACATGTTCAGGCAACTTGGTGATTGACATCAAGCTGGACGTCTGGCTGCAGTTTGAAGGTTCAATTTGGTTCGAGGATACAAAAGGTGTGGTGATCCAGTGGCAAGTAAATGCCGAGCCAGGGTCAAACATGAAGGTAGCAGCAACTTGAAGCATAATTCCAGTAATGCGATTGGGCGGTTACCGGGTTTGGTTCGATGGTCGAACTGGTACCACACTACGAAGGTGAGTCAGATCAATGCTGAATTTTCAAGGTTGCGCTTCAAGGGACCCCAGGTTGGATCCAGTTACAGCGGTGGATACCTTGAAGCAGATGGCGGTCAAAGCGTTTTGATGGTGTCAGCACAAGGATCCTTTTTGTTCTAGCTTTCAGGTGTTGTGAATCCCTATCCAAGGACTAAGGACAAGATGGGTCATTATTGTGGTGCTCCCAAACCCAGAGGAGGCTGGCACACAACTGGTAGGGTCCTCCAGCATGTTGAGGTCCTGGTTACTGCTCTGGTTGGGAGAGAGGTAGGTCTTGTTTCTTCAGCAGGTCACCCCCAATGGTCATTGGGGATGGTTGGGGGACACAGCTCTCTTCTATCTTGGAAAACCTGCCTTTACCTCACAACTGGAGAAATCTCCAAACATTGTCCATCAAAATCTTCTCAAGTGATGATTTGAGGATGATTGATTCCCTGAAAGTGGTGGGTGACCCCTTCTTTTAAAGTTAAAAGCCACAGTTATTTAAATGAAAGATAAACTTCTTTAGTGGTCCAATCCCTGTTCTTGAAATGAGTGGACCTTGCCTTCCGACATCACACCCAAAGTGCTTTGCCCCAGAGGAAGTAGAGGGGACAGGAAGGAGAGAGAAGCAGACAGAAACAAGATGGAAGAAGTCTTCCTCTATTGTACAGAGCCCACTTGTCCATGCTAACACCTACCCCTGCCCGTCTCACTAGGAACAAAGGCCTTTAGCAATGCCGCAGCCTGGTGTGAGGCTAGTTCCTCTGAATTTGTGTGCTCCTTTGAAGTCTGGGCCCAGAACAGCTGCCAGTTGTATGGCCGTCTTTGGCTAAGGGTGTTACCTGCCCTCACAGAGAGATCAAAGAAGAGGCATGGCATTTCAGGTTCCTGTCCTGTCACTTGGCATTGTTGGATACTTTTGGCTAAGATCAAAATAAATGCCTTCAGCCAAGTTGGGCCTAAAAAGTGTGGAACCTGGGACACACTGCTGCCTGACAGAAGCCTAAAAGTGTAGGATCTAGAAAGGCACATTGTGAGCTGATAGACAAAAAGGCAGCATTTCATTTTTTAAACATCCACATCAAAATGCTATTTCCAGGAACTAAAATCAAAGGGCTATGTGTGGATGACAAAGAACTAGAAAAAGAAAGCCTACCCTTCATTAACTTATGAAGAAAAATGAAAAGGGGCATTTCATTTGCCTCTGGCACATAACCAAATGTTGTTTGTAAATAAGGAGAAATTCACTTCGGTAATGGGACAATTCAACACTGGCAGCCTTGCTGAAAAAAGAAAAATGCAGACATTCTACTATTTGGAAGGAAAGGGACTGTTTAACAGTGAAACTCCCTGGTCTAACCCATTCACATGTAGATCATAAAGTGAAGTGGACGTTGATGTCATGATCAGAGATATTAAAAGGCTTCACATGAAAAGTAAATGCAACAGATTGAAAAGGTAGCATTTCTTTCCAGATGCAATATTAAAAAGGCATCATGTGCCAAAGGAAATGTAACATTTCCAAATATAAGTGTCTGTTGCTAGAGGCATGACTTTTAAGTTTCTATTTCCTGAGAAGGGCCCAGTTTCTATTCAAAAGACTTAAGTTACCTGGAAGACATTTTATTGGGGACTGTTCTCTAAGATAAGCAACAGGATCACCCATTAGCCTTGTGATAACAAAGGCTAATGACTTTACACCAGGCTAAATCCAACAATTGAGTCACAAACCTGGCATGTGTTTCAAGAGAACTGCGACCCTGGACAAGATATGAAACCTAGAGGGCTGTTTGATGGTCAGAATGATACGTTAGGAATTATGTGGTCATTGGTTTATATTAGGAATCATGTTTTGCCCATTAACTTTAGAAATATAATACTTACAGAAATGGGACATGTATCCTTTTAAAGCTTATCTCAATGCCATTTAGTTGTCACACATTCCATTAACCGGACGGAAAAGAGTAACAACCTAAAATGCTTTTCTAGCTCCCCAGAAAATATCCTGAAACTGAAACTGGGGGAGGTAGTAGATTAGTGAATGATGTAACTGTATAATAATTGGTGATACTGGGCCTCATTCAGACATTGCCGGTCCCGAAACAATGGTGCCAGTAAGCTTACCAGCACATTTGTTTTTTCCGAACTGGCTTATTACAGGTCTGCCTGCCAGAGCCACCATGCCCGACAGGTCGCACCCTGCCGGGCACAGCGGCGATCGGTAGGCATCCCCATCACAGAAGCACCAGCACCGTTAACAACAGGAGGAACAGCATTTTACCGGCGCCTGAATTTCTTGGCTGCCGGTGTTGTAAACTGTCAGCAGCACCGGGAAGTCAGGTGCCTATAAATACTTATGGGTCTGGTGGCAACGCACCGGCAACACCAGCACGGTTACCGCCGGACCCATAATGAGACCCCCTGACTTTTTATTATGTGTGTTTAAACTGCATAAAATGTGATGTACGCACCAGCAACCTCCTGCAGAGATGGGAGTCATCTTAATGATTAGCTGGATTGGAATATACATATATGTTGTTATATTTATTTGCAAAACAAATGTTTTCACCACTTAGGACTTTTGGAGTGCAAAACTGACATTTAAAGCATGTAAATGCAAGTAGGTTTGTTCATTCTGCACATGATTTAAGTTTCATAACTCCAACAGCCTATAAGAATAAAGGGGCTTGGGCTTGAGGAGGAGAAGATAATACATGTCCAATGAAAAGTCAGAAGCAATAAGCTGGCCAATTTAATGTTAATATTTCAGAGGTGTGGCTTAAAGAGTAAAAAAAGGCATTGCACAATGGGAAAATGACACAGCTGTCTAAACATCATCTCAGTTTAACTATTGAAAGCTGGATGGAGAGTTAACATTGCTTGGGAGATTGCCTGATACTACCTGGGTGGATTGTCTAAAACATTGCAGCAGGATTAACCTTGCCTGGATGACAGCAATTGGGAAAGACTGAAAGCTGACTGGGTATGACCAAGGAGAGACCAACAGAGGTGTGAATGCATGAGGGTGATGACTGAATCTGGAGAGGCTGTTTGACCAGACCCCGGTTTTACACTGAGCAAGCACTCTTGATGCCTTTCATTAGCACCAGAAACCGAGATTTTCAATGTAAGTAGCTTGTCCAACAGAACCAAAGGTGGGCATTTGTTTGATTTCAGTGAATGGGTGAGGGTAGGGAAGTAGACCTGCATTATCTTTGATAAAGAATAATTCAATTCATTCCCTCATAACAAAATAAAACTGGGTGGTTTTGTTTACATTCAAAATTAACAAAATTAATGTATAATTGAGTATACCTATTTTCCTTGCCAACTCCAGAATTCCCTAAATGGAGGTGGTATCCTTGTCCAAAATTGAAATTCCAGACTGCCACCATTCCTCAGGTCTGGCCTTTAAGAAGAGGGCCGCTGAATGTAACAAAGGTCTGGGTTTGGCGCTGGGTAAGAAAAGTGCTTGGCTAAATGAAGCAAAGTGTACTTCATAGATGAGAAAATGCCCACTCTCTCCTGACAGTGAGAAAGGGGCCCTGATTAAAGAGAGATCTTGTATTGCTTCAGGGTGAAGGAGGAAGAATTGTTCTATCAATCCAAAATATTATTAAATGTGTGTTGTGATTTCAAAACTGCTAGCATTTTTCAGTGCACAGGGAAATTAAACCTCCATATTGCTGCATGTGTGAAATTGCTTTTGAAAAAAGAAAAACATGTTGCATTTGTGTGGAATTTAAACCTTATCAAGGAATGCTAATGCTGATGTTCATGATTTTGTAATGTTCCAAGGTATGGTTTACATTCTGGGTTTTTGTGTGACAGGAGAGTTTAACTATTTTTTTGGCCAGTGTTCCATGTACATAAGACCCAAAAGTGGAATCCCAAAAAGGTTTTTGTTTTAAAGCTTTATTTTTGGTCACTGTGATGGTGGTGTGTGTAATCATGGGTTGCACCTATTCATGCACCTATTATTTAATACATATGTATTCTTCTGTACCCCGGCCTGGTTCCTGGCTTATTGTTGGCTCCGAGGGAGGTATCTCATTGGCTCTCTAGGATTCATAGACAGGGAATAGCAGAATAAAACAATAACATATCAAGTAGAACTTGTATCTGGGAGCACATTCCCCATTTTAAGTGCAGTCTCTAAAGATATTGTTACAGCAGGCTCATCTTGTCTAATAAGAATACTTGTCACCTTCCACAGCTGAGGTTCGCTCACGTGTGCTATTAAGTTGAATGTGGCTGTGATGATTATAAGTAATGCATTGCGCCATGCCTTAACTCAGGCAAAGTTTATATATAATGTTAACCCTGACAACAGTTGGGGCTACTTATGATGCAACAGAAATTCAAATATTTTGCATTCACGTAAATGCATGACAGTATTTACAAGTAGATAAATGCACAACAACTAGTAAAACATTACCAGTTACTCATCATTAACATGCCATATTGAGCAGTGAATCATAAACACACGACACATTAGTTATAGACAGAAAAATGCACGTAATAAAAAAACAACAGAAACAGTTGTTGCTAGCTAACGTAGTGTATCGAGGGGTACATCTAATGAACAGTTCATTAGCTGAGACGTTCAGCCATGTGTCTTCAATTGAGTCTTCTGGCTGAAATGTGTATGAGGACCCTAATGATATAGTTTCAACCAAAATCCATGGCTAATGGCTAAACTGTCTTCGTCAGGACAAACATTCTTTTGTATTAATCAAAGAGGGTACATTTTAGGTTTTGCTTTTCTTATTTAACTACTGCATTCAAGAAGATTGCTTTTCTTATTCAAGTATTGACTGTAAGTGCCATTATTTTATCATTGGAATCGCCTTATCATAGTTGTAGTTAAAAGAGTACCTTGTGGAATATGGCCCCTTCTGATGATTCTCAACAAAAGTTGTATCACTGAAGAGAATATCTTCAAGTAACTTGATGAATTCCAAGGCAATACGCAGACGTTATCTTGAGGTTAGTAACCATCAGCAGGCAATGAAGCAACTACGCTGTGACCGTCTGCCACCTCTCATGCCATCTTACATGTTAATATCACTCTCTGCTCCCTCTAGTCTCCCCGCATTGACTCTAGAGCTTCTAAGTCTGGCTTCTCCTGCCTCCTCTCTCTTTGCTCTGCCACTTTTAGAGTGGGGGCTGTGGATCCGGATACTGATGCAGCAGGACACAGATACACACTATGGTTTTGGCAAGGAGCTTATGGAAGGGGTATCAGAACAGAGGATAACCCCTTCAGGGATGGAATTATCCACATCATTGTGTTATTTACTAAAAATAAAAAAACAGGGTTTTACACACCTGACAAGTCAATTTATCACACAGTTTAAATGAACAATTGCATTAGTGCCAGCGCAAATACATTATTGGCCCTGAAGTTTTGTTTGAGGGCTTATGAGCTAAGGTATCATAATACTGTCCTTAAATGTGTCATACTATATATGTGGAGCATGTGCACATGCTACTTAGGAAGGGCTGTCTGTGCCTAGTGTGTGTTTGCATCCGCTGCTCTGCATCTGTATTTGTTCCTGTTTATATCCTCGTTGTGATAAATACGCTCCCTCAGATGCTTAAGAGGCCTGGCATGGCATCAGCCACAGCAGGCAGTGTCGAAGGAATGAGAACAGCTGTGGGGAAAGACTGATAGGCCAGGAATATGGAATGCAGCATGTGTGCCCTGCAGCAATGATAATTTGCAGCCACCCCCTCTGCATGGCCCGCGCTACCCCCCACTTTGATACTTCAGGCAAACCAGCCACTTTCTGCTGCACGAGATGGGATATATATTATTTATGGCACTATAATGCACAGCCACACTTCATATCTCCTAAGTGTAAGCTATCGTTTTATTTCATTGATATTGCACATCTGTCTAAATGCTGGAAGCAGCATGGCCTTTACTCCTATACGGGAAACAGGAAACCTTGTTGATCCAGTAATGGAGAAAGGACAAGGTGGCCTCTCAGTGTAGGCCACTGCAATGTTGTGTAGATATCTAGCTTGTCTCCTATGTCGGCTATGACTTAATGTTACATCTTTATGTATGTACCGCTGCAGGGATCACTATTTAAAATTATTATCATTTATTCAGTTGCAGGATAAGGTAGAAGTGGAAGGCAAAACGCAGCAGACTTGCATGGAGCATATCCAACAACTTCCCATGCCTGACTCTCACAGCCACGACTGAAACTAGACCCACCTACCACGCACCCAGATCCACCATTCCAACACACACACACACACAACCCCCCCACACATACACACACACACACACCCATGTCCACACACCCATACACTCACACACACACCCACACCCATTCATACGCACACCCATGTACACACCCCCATGTACACATATCCATAAACACACCTGCACACACCACACAGACCCATACACAGCCATACGCACACACACACACATACACGTACACACACCCATGCACCGACACAAACACACACACACCTCCAATTCGACAAATGCCACAACATCATACCACTCTTAAAGCAGTAGCTCCAGTATTGGCCCATCCAAGATAGACCGTTTTCCAGGTCCGGTATTCAATGTTGGGCCGGGGGAGTGTGACTGTATTGCACAATAGAGAAGGGAATCGCCTACCTAGAACCTTCTAGTAGCTGGCCTGGCTTCTGCAGCACAGTGCTCACCGACCTGTTGTGGATCTCATTGAAATGGATGAGCTGGTAAATTCCTGTGCATCAGATTACAGTGAGGCAAGAGTGCTAAGGTTTTGAATTGATTTCTTACAGAGTCAGGTGTCGATTTTCAATCAAAGACCCTTGCAGATGTGGTCAGGTGGAGTGCAAGAATGGGTCTGCAAGAGAAAAGCCTCCCCTCCTACAGGTGATCAATCAAGCCCTTCATCATGGACACCGAATCATCAGGTTTTGGTCCACGGATGATTGTCATCCTAGGGATAAAGAGTGTCAAAGAGGAGGGTGTGATAGGAGTATTAGTGCAAGATGCATTGGTGTTGAGGAGCCGAGGTCTTTCTCACTGCCTTCCAACATCTTGCTCCGATGCACTAGAGAAGAGTCACCTTTGTCCAAATTTATAGCACCTGGGGATGAGAAAGTAAGGTTGCTTGCTCCCTCCTCCAACCACAAAGCCCTAGAAATATGGCGATCTCAATATTGCTTCTGCTACACCCAGACTCAAGGCACTGTGTGAAGTGTCCAGTTACACGGTTTTCATAGGTTTGTAGTGAATTCATGTAGACAATATTGAGGCTGAGTTTTCTCGGTGTTATCAAATAAGAGAAAAGACAATCTGCATCACTGAGGCATCCACAGCTCGTTTCATTGACCATTCACACTCCCCCAACACACACAAAGAGATTCTCGAAAGTCCCTGCTCATCCTATCACACCATCACATGTGGAATACCATCAGACAACGATCTGCCACCAACCCTATGCGTAGGAATGTAGTAAGTTCCATAGCCACCATGGGGTGCTCCATAGGGATCCCCTGCAGAGGCACATATTTACTATGGATCATGAAGTGAAGGGGAAGGAGGAAGATCAAGCCAACCACAGGGCATTCCTCAAAAGGAATTCTACATCAAGCAAATGTTTCACATAATTGAGACTCCACAACATAACATGTTGATGCATCTGGCCCTTTAGCTTACTTACTACATTGCAGATGGGGAAACTGATGAAGCAGCCTGCCACCGCCCTAATCAGCAACTCCACAGTACTGCCGCAGTGGATAGCGATGATGTATCAGCCTCCCTCGTGCCACTGGAGAAGGGAATATCATTGTTCTATGCTTCTGCTCGACCATTTCAGCGCTCAAGAGGTAGTGATCAACACTCTCCCAATTCCGAGCAAAGGGATAGTGGAGACTCAGTTTCTTTGAAACTCCCATAACCACTTTTATATGTACCACCATCACCAAACAGCATTGTAGAGGGGGCAGGAGGCGTGAGTCACTGGCACTTTCCAGGCCTCATCTAGATTGAAGTTCCACCGATGAATCGTGCCTATGGAGCTAAGGAATCAAAGGCTTCCCCACACAGCGTCCTAGTCTTCTGGAAGCTAGCGTCTGTGTTGGCCTCAATGATGCAACTATATTCCCCTGACTTCCTATTGGCAACATTCTTTATTACGTGTCTATTTGTTAAAGGTTTATTTCATTGAAGATATATTTACAAGAATGTACGAGGCAGTTCATATTGGGCCTCTATTAAAGGAATCACATCTAGTTGATGGAATTCAAAGTGGATGGCCACATTGCATCAAAGGTCTACAAGCATCAAAGAGGTTAATGCAATTCTGCTCCATTAAAGGTCAGAGGGAATTGGATCAGAAATGAATGTATGTAGGTGGAACAATTTGTGCAGGAATGCAAATTTGACATTGCTAGACCGGGGGAAAGAGTATGGCAGATCAAAATACTGAACAGAGTGTATTGGACTTCACAAAAGCTCTATGAAAGGGGTTTGCCTGTCTTGTTGTTGCAGATGCAGACACAGAGTTGGTTCATTTGAGCATATGATTTGGGAATGTAGCAGGTTGAGAGTGTTCTGGAATAAAATCACAATGACAATGAACAAGGTATTGATGCTAGCTGTTGATTAGGATTTTCCGGCCATTATCTTGGGGGAGGATGATCTGATAGACGATTTGTCATTCCCGCAGAGGTGTTGGTTCTTCAGGGCATCATTGTCTGCAAAAACAATTGTATTGCCGGAATGGAGGAGTGAGAAGTTGCCCTCTGCCTCTGTATGGTTGGAGGATTTACATAGAATGTCTTTACTAGAAAAGGTGATTTTGTACAGGAATAAGAAAAGCAACCTTCATGAGGAGATTTGGGGGAGGGTTATGGAGTTGTAAATGGTTGGACCGCTCAACAAGCAATTGGGGGGGGGGGCGTATGTTTAAAAATATATTGTTATGTTGGTCATTTGTGAATTCATGTTTTCAATAAATATGTGAATGCAAAAAAAAGAATACAATCTACACCCTGCTGACATGTCAATCTCCATTCAAATATGGATTTATCTTTTTTCTGCCTCAAAAGACTTTTCACAAATGTGAAATCACCTTTCCGCAAGCACATCACTAAGTGGATATCAATCAGGCTTTAGCTGTGGCAAGATGTCATCCTCACTTTGATTGGTCAATGGGGCTATGCAGATGTTGGATTGTGAAGGTGCATTCTTTTTGTCTTCCTCCTTTCAGGGGCTTTTGACTCTGTAGACCAGGGGGTTCCAATAGAAATTTCACATTCCTGTATGGGATTTGTTGGTCAGATCCTGAAATAGCTTTCCAATTCATTGGAGGAATTCTCACACTGCGTTAGCTTGGGCCAGTGAATGTTATGCGCCATTTCCTTATGGTATGGTGCTCCCCGGGGGTTGGTGTTGTTACATGCAGACATTGGGACATTGGGACATCTGGTCGAAGATACCAGCATCTACATCCACCAGTATGTGAACAATACACAATTATATATAATAGTTGCATCCAGCACCTGGGGTAGCTTTGGTGTTTAGAGAACTGGATGTCAACTAATTTCTTTAAATTCAAACCTTCTAAAATTACATTTCTGTTAATTCATTCACTGATTTGTTCAGTGTCAAATACTCAAATTTGGAGTCATACACTCTTGCATTTAGAAATGTTTTCTACGCTTATCTCCCAACGTTCACTAGTTTATATTTTGGACCTGTCTCTCAATTTCCAACCCCATATCGTGAAAATGGGTCATTTCTGTCATCTATGTATCCTAAAATGATTACACAAATGGATACCTGCAGCCAATTTCCGTACAGATGTTCAGTCTCTAATTAGTCAGACATTGGATCGAGCAATTAATACTCTTTGTGGTCTTCTTTCTTGCTCTGTGGCTCCCCTTAAAATAGTTATACACGTGGCATATGATTTAGCGGTTTGTGCATGACATTCTTTCCGCATTACTCCTATTTCATTCCAACTTCACTGGTTAGCTTTGGCTTTCCGGATTCAGTTTAAGTTAGTTTGCATGGATTCCAAGGAACCTGCATGGGTACAGCAATATGCCTTTCTGAGAAATTGATGTTTGCTGTTGGCTGTAGAGTCACACATAGCAAATACATCAGGAAACTGGGGATCAAGAAACTCAATCGTGCAGAATTATCAAAGTAAGTGTTTTATGGCATAGACCAAAAACTGGATTTTTTTTCCTACCACTTTCTTGTTAAAACTCATTAATATACACTTGCTTTTCGTGATTGATTCTGGCATGGATGATTATTCTTATGTGATCATTTGTCTCCTTTTATGAGTTTAATTGTATCACATTTTTCTTTTTTTAATTGTATTCACTCACAATCATCAATTGCTGTTTTGGTAATTTTTGCACACAGCTCAGCCGCCTTCAGGTAAGGCAGTGTTCTAAATGTACTCTTAAAAAAGTAAATGTATATATAATTGTATGCATTTTTCAACTCTTTTTCAGCAGATTTCTTTCTTGTCCGCTTTTACGATCAAGCTTTTTTTTCCTAAATTTTCACCATACAATTTCTCTTTTGATATTTTGCTCATAGCCTGAGTCCAATATTGAGATGTGAGTTGTCCTCACTTCATTGAATAAGTCCTAACATATTGAAACTGGAGATACCAAACACATTGAAGTCTAGCTTGAAGATAGCAGGGCACATGTGACACCGAAATGGGGTCATGTGATCATAATGTTTGCTGCCCAACATTCAATCAAGCAGTCAGATTCTGACACATCTAAAGGAGTCCAAACGTTGTCTGGCAGGTAGGCATGGTAGATTTTGGACGTTCAGTCCTGACATGGGAGTAGAAGTGGTCCAAAAGCCATTATCATATTTTCAGCCAGTGGAGTTACGACAATGGAATAACATTCAGTAAAGAGTACATGCTTAGCCATTGTGAACTCTACCCTTCGCTCTCTGATCAATACTCTAAAAGTTCAATAAATAGAAATGTTGATATGTGTGTCCTCCTTTCCCCGGACATTGATGGATTCCATTGACTCCCCACTTTCCCTGTGTATATCAGAGCTATGCCAGCATTATGCCCAGTGCTCAAAGAGAACAAATCGATCAACAGGGCATGCAACCATAGTTGGGGGGTGGACGGGCATGTGCAGGTGGTTGTTAAAGAAATGGCTTTTTGTTGACATTTGTTTTTGGCCAAACTGATCTGTTGGTGCTTCTAGTATGGGAGAAACATACATTTTTCATCGATGTTGAACAATCACATATTCCTTTTGCAGGTGCCCCCAGAGCTGGTGAGTTTTTCAGCCAGGTACACTGTAACATAGTTTGGAATGCTTTACAGGTAAACCAGGCTGTTTTGAAGGTAGCTCTCATATGGTTGGGGCGATGTGGTCATATTTCTTAAAACCTGTGATTAGACAGGCTGCAACATGCTGGGCAGCTTTGAGTGAGGCCTCATAAGTGGTCCATATTCTGTTGAGGATAGTGGATCTGGTAGATCGTTCTGAGTTCAAAGCTTGGATGTAGGTCTTGATTTTATTTTCCAATGGCTTGTCTACATCAGCCTTAAACTGGTATCTTCTAACCAGGACTTTTTGGAATGATGTATTCATGTTTATAATGATGTATTGATGTCCACAATAAGTTGCATTTATTTTTTCTTGCATCAATATGCACATGATGATGGCTTAACTTCACTGATTAGCCAGGGACATTCAGCCGATTCAGCTGTATTTTCTGTTTTGCAAACACATATATCCCTGTTCGGACTAATATTGTTTCAAATTACTTTGGATGTGCTTTTCCATTTCTTGTTGAAACTGTTTTCGTACTTACTGTTTGTGTTTCCTCATAACAATATTGTCTCTGTTGCTAGCTATTCCCCATATGATTATGTTCAAATGTACATTTATATTTTTTCACAATCTCTGTTTAATTCTTGAAATAATTGCAAGATGCTCTATTTTATTTAGCTTTTGTATTACTTTTTGATTTGTCAGTGCTATATTCAGCCAAAATGTCTATTTCATGAATCTGTGACAATTTTCTTTTGCACTAAAAATATATAAAAACAATTTGTTGTACACTCTATTTACTTTTTCTTTTCTTTTTTTCAATTTTGGTATTATTGAAACCCTGAATACTCACAGGGCTTATGTTACAATATATATACAGGTACCATAGATCTGTGAAAATATGTGATTAAATCACCACTTAAGGCAACGTCTAAATAGCATAAATTGCACTTACAAAGTTAACTAATTTCGTACACGGGAACACCTTTTTGTGTAATTTATTTTTCAATGAGACAGAGATGGCCCAAGGCTGCCTGTGCTTAGTATGTGGTGTGGCCCTTGAGGGAGAGGTTGCTGTTGATGAAGAAGCTGAGGGGTTTAGTGTTGCATGTCCACTGAGGAGATAAGCCACCCGGTTGCATTGCTGTAAGCTAGTTCTGTACTTTACTTCACAGAAGAGGATGAATTCTATCTTTCTTGGATCTTGCTTGTAAAAAGGTCCTTGGGCCAGATTATCTAACATTTGCATGAGTTCTAAAAAGTGAGCAAATGCTTTGACAATATATGGAGGAAACATGTTTTGTCACAATTGGTAAAAAAAAAAACATTTGCACCGTGGCGTAAATAAACCATGCTTTTTTTGTACTGTGTTTGCTGCATAACATACACATACATTTGTTTACTACATTTCTTTTATGTGACTCATCAAACATAGTAAATAAAACAGTTTGATTTTTGCCCTTGTGAAAACATGTTTAGATAATACACATTGGGGCTAAATATGTTTGCTCATTCCCAATTATCTAGGCAGTAACATTGGTGCTAAATTCATTTGCTCCACTTTTTGCAGCAGTGCAAAGCTTTGATAATTTGACCCCAGATGTCATAGTTGGCATTGGGTTCCCCCATGTCACAGGCATGGATGTTGTGAGACAGGCATGGTATCAAGAGACAAAGACTAGAAAGTAAGTGCTTTATTATCGCACATTGTGGGATTTGTGTAATGCCTATCTGGCCCTAACTCTAAGGGGGTTGTTCCCTCAATTGATGTTTCTAAGGGCCAGCGATATTTGTAAGTCCAAAACCAAAGTTTGCCTGTGTCCAAACCTATGCTTGTCCTCACTCTTAAACCAAATGTGGTAGGGGTCTTCTTAACCCTTTAAGTGCCAAGGACGAGTATACTCGGCCTTTTTACATAGACTTCAATAATAGCCTGGCACTTGTGATTCAAAAGGAAATGTAAACCACAGTTGGTTTCAAGTAGTCTTACCAATAGGTGTAGTTCTGCCAGTTCAAAATAGTTCAACTCAAATGGGTTGCCTGTGGAACCTTCCACATAGGGCTCTTGTATTAAGTTGATAGAGGTCACAATGTCTCTTGGTCTCTGTGGTTTCCTTTTCCCAAGTTCGGTCCTTCCAGTTCCAAACAAAAAAAACAGTTCCTGTTAGGACTCTCAGGGTTCCTTTCCCCAAGTCTAGGTCTCGCTTTACGAAGTTCAACAATGTCTCTTGTGGGCCTCTTACGGTTACCTTCCCCAAGCTTAGGCCGCTCTGGCTCTCAAACAAAAAAAAGGTTCCTCTTGTCAGCATGTACCTTTCACTGTACAGTTCTTTCATGGGTGTAGTATCAAGACTTTTGAGAACGCTGAGTTCATTGCTCCTCCCAGGAGTTACCAATCTGAACTCAAACCCCTCTCCTTATTCTTTGGCACCTTTTCCTCTTCTGTCCTTCTTTCACTCTATCCGTTTCCAGTTCATTGTGTTTCCTGCATACCTTCTTTTTCTGTCTTGCACACTACACCTACTTCCACCTTTCTGTGCCTATTGCACATTTCTCCTTACTTTTCACCCTGCTCTCTTGGACCTTCATTTGCCCTTTAACGTGCATCTTGCACTCTCTGTATTTATTTTCCGGTTGCTTGCACCCTCTTTCTCACTTTCAGGTTGCTTGCACCCTCTCATGACTGTCCGTTTTCCTTCTCATTGTGTCTTTGCTGTCTCACTCGGTTCCGGTCACTTGCAACCCTCTCCTTACTTTTGGGTCTCTCTCGCACCCACTCTTAAGGCCTGCCAGCACACTTTGCTGTCTTTCATTACTTCCATGCCTCTAGTGCACCTTTTTCTGTCATTCTGCTTTGCTTTCTTTCACTGCTTTCCAGCTTTTCTTGCTTTGCTTTTATCCTTCTCTTCCTTTGCTTTGCTTTCTCTCCGCTTTTGCTCACCAGGCTCTTTTTTCAACAATGCTCCTGCTCCAGCTACCCACACGCTACTGGGTTTCCCTCTGTCTCATGAAACTCACCAACTGTAGCGCAGCACCATCAGGCAGGTCAAATGGTTTTGGTTCGAAGTCAGGGTCTCACCACCTGCCCCTCAGACATCCTTGGGACAGGCACACGTCCCAAGGGAATGAGCATTTCCCTGAACACCGCGGCAGGATAAAGGCTGCCTCGCTCTGGCTGCCTGGAGACACGGCTCCCTAGCTATGCTGCAGCCCCTCACGAACACTGGGCCAGTGTCTTGGCACACCTCTCTCCTCCAAATCCTTCATGGCATCTCTTCCTGCAACTTCCTGCTCTTTGGCTCCTCTGGTCCAGTCAGCATCCACAGCTTGCTCAATGATTCTGGCAGAACCACCGTTTTTATAATGCGGGTTAGAGTTGTAGTCAGGTGTGCACAGTTGGAGTAAATTGCCTGACCTTGCCTGACTCTATTATTGGGACAATTCAAAGGTGTTATATGGTAGGCCTCACTTTGTATTCCTATGTTGTTTCTATGGGTAATGCTCATTGCTCCAGATTGCCTCTTCTTCGTCCGAGTACTTATTGAAATGGGGGTGTGACTGGAAATACCTCATTAAGACATAGGGAGAGTCGGTTGGTGTATAATTGGGAAAGGGGGAATACCATGTCTCACCTTGGGGATTCTCCTCCCAATTCCCTATGGCCCTCCACTCAGGTGATCCTTCCTCGCTTGTCCACCCCCAGGCTAGGGATCCAAAATTGATGTCCCTTCCCTGGCCACCTGAATGGAAGATACTGGTGGAGTAGGTGGGAGAATATCGTCAGGTTACCCAGACTGTTTAAAGAAATGAAAAGGGGATGACATTAAATGGTGTCTGTGAGCTGTTGGAGAGTCTTTCTTCCCCATTACAATTCCTCCTGGTCACAACAAAGGTCACAGTAGGACTGGTGATGATGGCGTAAGGCAACAATGCCCCAATGGTCATATGTCCAAACACACCCTTCTTTGGGGGCCGTATCTGCCTCAACCATCACCTAGCTAAAATAAAAAAAAAAATGTAAACTATTGTTAAATGCACTGAAATACATTGGCAATTGGTGAATATTTGAGTAGGACCTGAGCTTGAACCACTCAAAGAATACTGCATTTTACAGCACAATCTTTTTCTGAATTTGGAAAGAATACATAAGATTTACAGAAAATGCTGCACACAAGCCCTTAACATATTCCAATATTTTAGATGCCACATCACCAACTATGCAAATAAGCATTTTGCTTTAGTAAATTATGCATGTGCCAGTAAAGTATTGTAAATCACGCATTGAGGCAATGCATTTACAGTAGACACGTTTATATATTTGTACTACATCATTGAAGCAGTGCCTGATACAGTGTGCCACTACCACCATTTAAAAAATGTAATTAGAAATGATGTGGCAATTAAAAATGCACACATTTTGAATACTGGCCAGGAGATGTGTGAGTCAATGCACATCATTCTTCCAGTGACAGTTAATAAAATTGAATCAGAATAGCCAGATAATTCAAATAAAAATCAGAATTAGCTGCAAGTGTAATTCCTCCACATGCCAGATGGTTGCAAATGCCAATATTCACCCCAGCCTGTATACCTTTAATCATGTAGCACAATTTTTCAGAAAGGCTGGCTGCATTGCTCTAGAGAGAAGTGGTAGCCATCTCCAAACTGCAATGCCAGTCTTCTCCTTTTAAAATGCTAGGGTCTGCATTGCCCTCATATAAATATAATTCTGCGTTCATCAATGCTATTTCAGTGCCACAGTACAACACATTATCATGTTGCTTGCTTATACATCACCCTCCGAAACTTGTGATGGCATTTTTTAATGTTTTATTTATTGTATGGATTATATTCAGATCCAATGGGATAACATAATCAATTATAAAAATAACACTTTACAAAAGATTAAACATGTATAGTACTGAAAAAAAGAAAACCTTTAACACAAAGTCATAATATACAAATTAAGATTTGAGTACGGATCTGAACAGATTTCATAACTACAGAGTCTTGACAGGCATATATTAGGACAGGAATATCAACGAAAGGGAAAAAGGAGGGAGAAACATTCGATAGGTGATAAATATGATCCCAAATTTCAAAGTCGCTTCACAAGATGTATCATCAGTTTATTGTAAAATTATATAATAACCATCAACAATTCTATTAAGACGAGATTAAAAAAATAACACAATAAATATGATAAATATCAGACACTGATGAGGTGTTAACATTGGTGATAATAAGGTGTCTTTGGTCAAACACCAATTCTCTAAGAGTATTGTCTAGACTATATGGCAGCTGTGATTTACTCAGACGTGAGGCCTTAACTGGAATGGATTTAGGTTTTCCAGAAGGCCAGAAGTCAGCCAGGGAAATACTTTGTTCCAGTTCAGTGCCAGATACTGGAGACCCAACATGAGCCTGTCTCACGGTTGCTCCAGATACAGGTGGGATTGGATCATATTTTGGGTTTTCAGCAACTCCAGCATATTAGCAGAATTCAATTCAGTCTGACTAGCTCTCTCTTCAGACTTTAGACTTTGCTCTGCCACCTAAAGTTTATTAACAGCTCGGATTTCAGGAGGCTGCAATGAGAGATATTATTAAGAACCTCCATACCCATGTGTGCATCAGCTTGGCATCAGTTGCCCACTATAACAGGGTGCACTTGCATCACAACATTGTCCACCAGGTCCACCCACAAACCAAAATCATTAATATTTCTGCACTGGAGAAGATCAGCAGCAAAAGCATCCCTAACTTACTGCCACTGAACAGAACTGACCCGTTCCATTTCACTGGATTGCTCATCATTTGGCCCCGATATATCTCCAGGCAAAGTTGTGGCCGTCCCCCCAGAATCCATACCCGGCTGTGAGGACATGACAAAGTAAGAGGTCAACACTCTGTGAGGGGGCTTGTAAAACAGGTACAACACCGGAGTACTGGGAACACCTAATAAACCAGCCAGCACAGAAAAAGGGGCTGGCACGCTGGGGGCTCACTTGTCACTTAGCAGGTCAATCTTTTAGTTTCTTCAATAAAGTTCTAACAAAGGCTCAATGAGAATAAAGAGGAAAAATGACCATTCATAAAAAAGAGGTATTACGATTTAGGAGTTTAAAAAGGAAAGAAAACCATTTCCAAAGCCATGCCACTTTAGCGCCTAAAACATATAATCCATCTTAACTTGGTCAAAAGCTTTTTCAGTGTCTCGGGCTATGGACATATAACAGTCCAAGTTGTTTTTCATTTTATAAATGAGATGAAGAACATGAATAATCTGACATTCTATGAAATATTCCTTCCCTTGGCAAATCCTACTTGGTCACTCTTGATCAATGTATGAGTAAGTCGTTCAATTGTATTAGACAATATTTTAACAAGAATCATACAATCTGAGTTGATTTGGGATATAGGCCTATAATTGTTAGGAACTTCAATGTCTTTATCCTGCTTCTGAAAAAGAATCAGGAGTGATAGCCCAATCTCTATCATTCCTTTCCTGGGCAAACTCATGGAGAAGCTGGCTATCTCTCAGGTAAACCTCCACATGGAATCAATCAGTTGTATCCGCGACCATCAATCTGGCTTCAGAGCATTCAGAGGCACAGCAACTGCTCTTCTGAACACCTATGAAGACCTGCTCTCAAATCTTGACACTAACACTTCCTCGGGCCTCATTCTCCTGGATCTCTCCTCCACCTTTGACACAGCATCCTGATATCACAGCTTCCTGACACCCTGGGAATCACAGGTCAGGCTCTGGCTTGGTTACCCTCTTTCCTCTCCGACCACTCATCCCTGGTCGAACTTGGTGCCTTTCTCTCAACTCAATCTGCGGCATTCCCCAAGGTTCTAACCTATCCCCCTGGTTCTTCAACACCTACATGGCTACCCTAGCATGTGTGATTGCCACTTTCACCTCTAATTTCAGTGCTATATGCGGATGACATGCGACTATCCTTCAGGCTACCCTCAGTGGGCTCCTCCTCCTCATTCATACCTGACTGCCTGTCTGCTATTCAGTCATGGTGTGCTGCAAACAACCTTTGTCTCAATGCCAGTAAAACTGAGACTGTTCTCATTGGGATGCCTGCTCCTGCTTTCCCCCTCTCACTCTGGCCAGCCTCCCTTGCCCCCGTGCCCACCCCCACATGTGAGGCCAAAAACGTTGGTGTCAACCTCGACTCCACTCTCTCCTCCTCCTCTCACATTTCTGACATCTCCAAAAAGTCTAAGCTACACTACACCTCCTCAGAGGCACTCTACTATTTCTCACTTTCACCCGGTGGCTCACTCTCTCCAGAGCCCTAGTTCTCTCTAGGCTGGACTACTGCAACAGCCTCTTCCTCAACCTCCGTGATTCTGCCCAGTGCTCTCTGCAACTCATCCAGAACAGAAACGCAAGACTTATTCTTGGCCTCGAGCCCAGGGACCGCATCTCTCTGGTGCTGAAATCCCTTCACTGGTTCCCCGTGGCTGCAAGGATCAAATTCAAGACTCTCTGCATTGTCCACAAGGCTTTCTGGAGCCTAGGACCTACTTACCTTCAATGTTGCCTTTCTAAATACTATCCCTCTCGAGCCCTCCACTCATCTACCTCCAACCTTCTGCGAGTGAGCCGGTTCTCCAAGCAGTGATTTGGAGGGAGATCCCTTTGGAGGGCGTGATGGTCTGTAACACTGCTTACGAGCTTGTGTTCTCAGAATGCCTTGATACTAATGATCTGCTAAGAAATCTATCCAGGGCCATTGCTGCTTCCCACCCCTCACTGCATTTACATGTATCTTGATGAAATGTGCTCTGGTTGTGAGCACTGGTTGTGAGCACTGTGAATCAGGGACATGATTTGGGGATCGCCAGGGGTCTCAGTTGCGACCCCTTAGGTCTCCCTTGCTACTCCCTGAGGTCTCCCTTGTTACCCCTGTGGTCGCCCTTACTACTCCTTGAAAAGAAAAGATTTGTTTTAAACCTTATTTTTTTAACTTTTTTTTATGTAAGCCCCTGGGCTGTGGCCAGTGTCGGGTGTCACTTTATTTTTGGAGGGGATGACTTTCTTGTTCAGGCCTTACATTAATGTGAACCTGTTGTGGATGCCCCTTATAGCTGGGTCCTCTCTGGACATCCCCACCTCTATGAGCACAGTCAACGTTAGAACTTGCCTACTATGTGCCTTTTAAAACAAATAGCCGCCTCTGTCCCCCACGATAAAACAACGTGTTGATGGACTGAAGCTTGCATGAGGCAGTCCACCTCCATCCACAGCACATCACACGTAAGTAGCTGGGGTTGTCCGGCACCGGCTACATCACTGGGATTTAACCTATTTACAGACAATGTCCACGCACTAGAGGTAGCTGGAAAAAAAATCTACATTATATTTCTATATATTTACCCAGATATGTTCATGAACCCATAGAGAATGGCTACACCGTTCTTCATTTAACGCAGTCTATTGTTAATTTCCCTCCACGAGGCCCACACACTTGATGACATACACCTAGGATGCCAAGGCTTGCAGACTAGCTGCAAATGATGCTTGCAGAACTAGCTGCAATGATGCTTGCAGAACTAGCTGCAATGATGCTTGCAGAGCTAGCTGCAATGATGCTTGCAGGATTAGCTGCAATGATGCTTGCAGGACTAGCTGCAATTATGCTTGCAGAAATAGTTGCAATGATGCTCTTGCAGGACTAGCTGCAATAATGCTTGCAGAACTAGCTGCAACGATGTTCACAGAACTAGCTGCAATGATGCTTGTGGAACTAGCTGCAATGATGATTGCAGAACTAGCTGCAATGATGCTCGCTGAACTAGCTGCAATGATGCTTGCAGAGCTAGCTGCAATGTTGCTTGCAGAACTAGCTGCAATGGTGCTTGCAGGACTAGCTGCAATGATGCTTGCAGAGATAGCTGCAATGATGTGTCGGGGGGGAAATTCTGCCGGGGTCGGCCGGACCGTCCGCAGACCTCCAGGCAGGGAGGCCCCAACTCCTCCCGTGTGTATCCCAGATAAGATGAGATAGAGTATGAGACGCACACAAGGAGCAAGGTGACTCTGCTGTTTATTAGACAAAACGGCAGGGATGGGTCAAGGAGCGCACGCGTTCGTCCTGACACACACTCAATCGTGGGGCTCGCAGGCCCTTTTTACTGTATTATGATGCGCTACTTGCGTCACTTCAGAAAGTTAACAAAAAACCTATCGCCACTCTTAATTGGGTGTTCGAGTGGTAGGGTTAGTATAGCACACATATAAAGAAAGATATTAGTGGACAAGGTGTAGTCAGGTGGTATATCTGGGTTGTCCCTACAATTAGATACATGAAAATTGTTACATGAAGGCTCCTGAGGATTGGCTAAATGTGCTGGCGTCAGTGATAAGAGCCCCATGTTCTGATTGGTGCGCCCGTGAGCTTCCCAGCCTGGGACCACCGTCGTTCCCAGCTCTCGGTGTACCTGTAAGTTGCAACAATGTTTCACTATGGGTACATGCAGACAATGTGAGGACTTATTCATAGCTAGACGGGGTACCGTTCCCACTGTTGCAGATGTCCATTGAGCCTTTCAAGTGTATCTGCCAGTGTCTCGTAGCGAGGGATCCAGACGCCTCTGTTCTCCCGGGTTTGGCATCTCGTCAGGTTCGGCTTGGTCACGTGGGGAGGGACCGTGAAAGAGGCATAATTCTGCACAATTAATATTGTTTTTCTACTGTGCGTCTGGTTTAATCTGTCGGTGTGACTTTAACGTTGGTGCGCGGAGTGCGAGGTTGCAACATCGTGCCTTTGATGATTTGCTCTTGGAACGTGGGTTTGCAACATTGCGACCTTGGCTGGTTGCTTCGCCAAGCTCATTCTGCAGGATCAGCAACTGACTCTTGTCTTGTTGATGTCCACGGGAGCTCTTGTTTGAGGCCTACTTTGGCCCGGTGCATAAGTTGTCTGTTTGGTGCACAGGTGCTTTAGGTTATAGGAGCATATAATTCCATAACCAGTATTGTCTTTATTATATTTCTCATGGTGGTAACTGGTTTCAAAGAGAAGCGTGAGCAAGCTAGTAAAAAGTTCATGACGCGTCTTGCGTTTCCGCATTCTGAAAGCCTATATAAAAATAATAAAGATGCACGTCCGTGAATATGCCTGTCGCCTACGTCATAGCACTGAGTATATTCTTCGTGTAGGTTGGTGTGGGAATGTCCAGTGTGTATATTTGTACAGATGTGCTTCCCGTTGTCTAGGTCGTCATGGCATCTCTAACGACGTGTAGATTTTAGTCTAGTTGATCCGCGCCGCAGGTGTCGGCATGGCCAGTGCGGGCTGCTGGGCAAGCAGATGGACACATCCGTATGTTCCTGTACCAGGGTATCTGGTCGTCTGGTAAATGGGCAAACTCTTCTCGTGGCGGGTGTTTGGGTCGTGACCCTCTAGGCCAAGCGCGAGAGGTGAAGGACGGGAGCCTGGTTTTCCATTCTCCCACTTCAGTCCCCCCTCTGGTCGACTTGTCGACCACAAACATATCCTTCTCGTTATCTCCTCTTACTCCCCATATCTTAGTTATTCCTCCGAGATGTCCATAGTGGTTTACATGATCTTAAAAGGACCAATACATATATTCACAGGTACCCCCAGGAGTACAGTATACCCATCTTCCTATGTAGCTCCTGGGGTTTCTTGGGTTCTCGGTCTTTACTGATGGTGGGTCTAGATGGTTGGTAATTATTTGGGTGCGCAGCTTCTCCCTTTCCTGTATTATTACACCTGTATGCTGGCCGTCATCTGCTGGCATCAAGGGGTGCATTCCCACCATTTCCAGCAACTCGTCAGCAGTGCGTGCCTTTCGTGCCTTCCAAAATCTAATTATGATCAGGGTAGCTCCAGCCAATATAGTACAGCCCACTATTATTTTCAGTCCATCTGACAGCCAGGATGGCATCCACGACCATAATAGTGAAAACCAGCTCTCATCCTTGTTCACACCATTGCTTTCATCCGTCATTTTGGAGTGCATCTGAGCTAATTGCGAAACTGCTTCTGTCAGTGTACCATTGTCAGCATCATTGGCAGGTATGAACGTGCAGCATGATTGTCCTATCTTTGCACAAACTCCTCCTTCCATTGCTGTGAGAAGGTCCAATACATATCTGTTCTGTAGTGCTACCATCCTTACAGCTCGCAGCTCCTCTTTTATTGCGTTGAACCCATTTACTGTAGAATTGATGGTCATCATTAGTTCCCATCTAGTTATTTGGAGCCATTTTGCGTTTGCGTAAGCCTGTAATCCCGGGTGTATTATTGAGGAGAAGAACATTGCTGCTCTGCTGAATAGTCTGTGTTCTGGCGGTATTGATGTTAGTGCCGTTTCCGACCTTCCCCACAGGTAATTTCCTGTAAGCGGCTCTCCTTGTCTTTTTCTTCTATTTAGGACAGTGTCATTGCTGTTGGTCCTGTTCCCTTGCTCCTCCTGGAGTGGTGCAGATCTCTTTCTTCTCTTATCCCCTTCATTCATTCTAGGAAATTTCGCCACATCGACGTGCTTCTTAGGTACCACTAGTGATGGTACATTGACGTGTACCATTGTGCACACACCATTCCACAGGGGAGGCAGTGTATGGTATGCCTTTTCTCCACAGGCCCAATAATGGTCCATTATTACTGCTGTTCCCGCTCCCCCCTCAGGTAACTCCGTCACACTTGCGCAATTGGTGTTATATCCTACGTCCACCTCTCCTTTATGCTGGTAACATACCTTGGGCGCAGTCAACGGTAGTATCGTTATTGGGTCTTCATCTTCTTCTACCCACGTGAGCATTGGTACATACTTGATCCACGTCGTCCAACATCGGTGATTGTGTGTCTCGATGGTTGAGATAGTTTCTTTTGTTACCATGTTGCTGCCAATCACTCCTATCTCCCAGCTGTTATCCAGATACACCTTTCCTGTTATCGTCAGTAGCGGCCTCTCCCAGCATCCTTGTTTACCCGGAACTTCAGTGGCGTACCAATCACATGGTAGATACTGCAGTGTTACTTTCTGTGTTTCTCCTTTTGCAGGGCCACTTGTTATATATTTGAATGCTTCAGCATGTAAACTGGTCTTGTGATAACTCAAGTAGGTCTTGAGGAAGTTGTTTTCATATGGGTATGAGTCTCGTGTTTTCCATGTCATGTGCACTACAGTTCCTTGGAATCTTCCTTTCGTCTGGAACAGTGCCAAGTATATTATGCACTGCGCTATCTTCTCATTTATTTCTGTGGCAACAAATGTTCGTGAAGCACTCATGGCGTATGGTATTAATGAGCAGACGTAGCAGCTATCCTCAGTTGTCTGCTTACCAATGCGGGTCATGTGTTGGTACCATATGTTGTTTGTGACGTGTGCTGAATCTTGTACATAATTATCAATACCTTTATTGTCTGAGTATGTGCTGCGTTTAACTCTATTTTTCTTTGGTGCAATGTTACTACTACCACCTGACGTAACACCTGTTGCAGCAAGGAACGGGGGTATATTAGGTTTGGGTGCAGCAACAAAATTGATAGCACAGCTATACTGCCATACAGAAGCAGCCAAAAATCCGGTGATCATCAAAATCCCTATTATTTTTATTACAATTGCTAATCTCACCGGCATTTTGCTCTTACCTTGCTGCAGTCCTGGCAGCTTATTCTTGCGACGTTAAAGTTGCCCGCCTAAAAATTCTCAGAAATGCTCGTTTTTAAATGTTCGTTTTGTTTTGTTTAAGCTCTCCCTATCAAATAGTCATTCAGTGCCCAGGCGAAGAGCTGCTCCCACGCTACTCTAAGTGATTGGTCTCTTAAGACCGGCAAGTATGGGCGGAGGTGGGGCATGTAATATTCTATGGCCAGGAGGAAGGCTGTGTAGTAAACACGTACCCTTCTTCTTTTTAGGTATGTTGGCCTTTTTATTTCGTATACAAATTGGTGTGACAATTCTTCTGGGTAGTTATCGTCTGGGAGTACCATCTACGCCTGGACAGTGGACTTTGTTAGTTAGCTTTCTACTTAATAATACAATAATACGCAGTTCCTGTATGTGCGAGAGAAAAAAGAGAACATTCACGTGTTTACATGTGTATTTGTGCGGCCAATGTCTTTCAGTTTAAGTTACAACTGTCCTTTGCAGTCAATGGGCGGGGGGGGGGGGGGTTTTAGCGCTCAGATGGCGTAATTATTTTTACTCTTTGAACGTGTGACCATGGGGTGGGCAGTGTAGTGATCACCCCTTTCTTCGTCAGTTGTTGTCTCTGGGGTGTCTGGGTAGTGAGAAGGTAAGGGAACAATTGGGTCGTTGTCTGTGGTAGAACTTCCTTCCGCTGTCAGGGATGTTGTTGCTGTTGTTCCAATGGACCTGTCGTTGGCGCTGGGGCGGGTCTGCAGTTTGTATATCTTTACATCATGTAGATGGTTCCAAGCACGCTTATCCTTTAGTTTTACTGCTCTTGTTGATACGTCTTCTACCAGATGTGGGCCGGTGAACCTTTTGTCGTTCCACCTTCTATTGAAATTGCGAAGTAGCACGTGGTCACCTTTGGCTAGTTTGCACAAGTTCTCTTTTTCTAATTCTGTACTGGCGCCTTCTTCTTTATCTCTGGTGGACCCGCCCCGCGTGCGCTCGAGCTGTTGAGACACAAACACAACACTAGTAATCAAGGACGACACATATTGATACATTTCATCACCTAGTATACTCGCTGAACTTTCGTGGTCAGTGAATGCCCTTGACGTTGGCGTTAGGGGAAGGTGCATTTGACGTCCAGTAACCACCTCGTGTGGGGTGAGGTGGTGGTCGGACCCTGGCCTGTTCCTCAGTTCGAACAAGGCTAACGGAAGGCAATACAACCAACTTTTCTTTGTTGTTTGTTGTATCTTTGCAATTGCCTCCTTCAATAAGCCATTTAGGCGTTCACAT
Organism: Ambystoma mexicanum; assembly: GCF_040938575.1. Lineage (NCBI taxonomy): Eukaryota > Metazoa > Chordata > Amphibia > Caudata > Ambystomatidae > Ambystoma > Ambystoma mexicanum. The sequence continues at coordinate 241,615,453 of NC_090925.1, forward strand.
ACACCGTTAGCCTGTGGGTGATATGCACATGCAAATTTGTGCTTTATGCTCAGCAGGGCTGTGATATGTTGGAACATTTCGTTTGCGAAATGTGGGCCGTTGTCTGATCTTAATACTTCGCACACTCCCCACCTGGGGAAGACCTCCCTTACTATGAATTTGGCTGCTCTAAATGCATCTGGGTGTGAACAGGGCCCTGCTTCAATCCACCTAGAAAATGGGCATACTACTACAATCATGTATCTATTACCTTGACATATGTTGATCATATCAACATAGTCAATGTGGAGGTGCCGAAAAGGTCCTTCTGGCCGGGGTATGGTACCTCTTATCACTTTTAGGGTATGACCGGCCGTAAACTGTTGGCATGTGAGACAATTGCTGATAAAATTTGACACATGAGAATTTAACTCGGGACAGAACCAATCATCTCTAATTCGTGCTGCAATTATTTCCTTGCCTGTATGGGCTGGGTGATGTAATTGGCTCAGGGCGGTATTTAAAAGTGCCAACGGTATTACAACTTTCCCAGTACCACTCTGGCGCCATAGTGCGTCGGTTGGTGACATTGTACATCCTCTTTTTACCCATATTTCCTTTTCGGCCATTGGTGCTGCTGCTTGTAATTCCATAATCTGTGTGGCTGGGAGATGGGTATACCCTTCTCTTATTAACATCTCCCTAGCCATTCCCCTCCCTCTCCCTCTCTGTGAGTCTGTGGGGTCCCATATCTCACCAAAGTATGCAGCATATTTCGCATGTGCGTCTGCTGCTGCATTCCCTTTTGAGACGTGGTCTTCACCATTGGTGTGTGCGGTGCATTTTACTAGGGCTAGCTCTTGGGGGTCGTTTATTACTTCAATTAATTCAGCCAACAAGAGGGCATGTTGCACTGGAGTGCCGTCAGCTCTCCTAAACCCTCTTCTCCTCCATTTTGTTAGCCCTGAGTGGACAGTGGATGTAACATATGCACTGTCGGAATATATTGTTACACGTTTGTTAAAACTTTCTTTCAATGCCAATATTAGTGCAACTAGTTCAGCGGCTTGAGCAGAGTAATGCTGTGGTAACTGTACACATTTCATAGCCACACACACCGGAGCCTCCATCATTTTTACCACTGCTGCCCCAGTTCTCCGTATCCCATCTCCTTGATCAATAGTTGATGACCCATCAATAAACAAAAGCTCACCTCCCTCTAGTGCATTCTCTTCAACTTTTCTAGTACATGAATATATTTCATTTAGTTGGGTGCAGTCGTGGGCGTAATCACCCTCCTCAATTATTTCTGCTAGAAATCTTGCAGGGTTAACAGTGCTACATCTAACAATCGCTAGTTCAGCCCTAGACAAAATGATCTCATAACCTGATGCCCTTTGTGTCGTTAGTGTGGACTTGGGTTTATTCAATATTGCAAATAATGCATGTTCCACAAACAGTGTAGTTGGACACCCCATGGTTATTCCTGATGCCTTTTCTACTGCAAAAGCAGCTGCAGCGAGGCCTTGTTCGCAAGGGAAGTGGCCTAACATCACGGGGTCTAAGTGACCGCTATAAAATGCTACTGGTTTATAGCCCATGCTTGTTTTTTGGGCCAATACTGCTTTCATTACTGCTGAGTCGCAATGTGAAAATATAAAAAAGCGTCGCTCATAGTCTGGGGATGCCAGTACTGGAGCTGTTGATATCGCGTCCTTCAATTCGTCAAATGCCTCCCTCATTTCCATAGTCCACCCCAACCTTTTCTCCCCTTTATTTGCTTCCTTCAAACCCTCAAGCAGGGGTCCTATGTATGAGCTGTAATCAAATACCCATGCTCTACAGTAGTTGCATAACCCCAGAAATTGCTGCAGTTCTCTCACAGTCTGTGGCATGGGAGTGCTTGAGATGGCCTGTGCTCTTTGTGGTGCAATCTTTCTTCCATGTTGGGATATCAGTTGGCCAATGTAGAGTACCTGTTCCTGACAGTATTGTATTTTTTCCATGTCTACCTTATACCCCTTTTCAGCCAATATAGTCAACATTTTTAACGAGTCCTCTCTGCATTTACTTTCGTTTATACTGCAAATTATTATGTCATCCACATATTGTAACACTGTGCTTTCCACCTCAACGTTACCCAAATCCATCTGTATTACTCTATTGAAAATTGAGGGTGATACAATACCCTTGTGGTAACCTGGTATGTTTCCATTTAGTATTTCGGTAAGTGAAACTTGTTAAATCTTGTGAGTCAGGGTGTAATGGTATTGAGAAAAATGCATTTTTAAGATCTATTACTGTAAATCGTGATGCCTCTGCTGGAATGCCACACAATATTGTGGCCGGGTTTGCTGTTACTGGATATTCTGCTTCCACTATGTTGTTCAAGGGCCTTAGGTCCTGTATGAAGCGCCAAGACCCCCCTTTAGCCTTGCGCACTGGGTACACAGCCGTGTTACATGGTGATTCTGAGGGGACCAATATGCCATTGTTTATAAGGGCCGTTATAGTTTCATATATGCCCTCATCTGCCTCTTTTGACAAAGGGTACTGTTTTACTCTTGGTAGTATTGCACCTTTTTTCAATTTTATCCGTACACCCCCTATGCTTTTAATGCATCCTACGTCATAAGGGCTAATGGTCCATAATGATTTGGGCACCTTTGACATATCCTCCTTAAAGAAAGGGACTGGGGTGCATGCAGGTGCCTCAAGTGCCATAGCAATTTTCTGCGCTATTTGTTTGTGAGCCACTCGTAACCATATTTCTACACTCATCATGAACACCATTTCCCCCTCCTCCTTTTCTTCTGAAAACAGTTCCTCATCTGACACCTGGGTCAACCTACATCCTTCTGCTAGTGCTATCACTGCCCTCCATGCTCTTCCTTCTTTGTCTTGGGCGTGCACAGCAATATACTCAGCTGTTGTAATAATGCTTTCAATGTCTATTGCAAACACCTTTCCTTCTTGTTCATTAACAGGTGTTTCTGGTCGGAACAGATAATCTGCTGGCCTCCTCCATATTTTCCCTTCTATCCCTGGCATCCATGCAAATGCCATGTCTGTTCCATACTGGAATATCTCGCCATCTACTGGTTCCGCCCTAATTGCTGTCTGCCCACAGTATGCTTGCATAATCTGTCGAGCTGCTAGCATGTTAATCCCTGGAGTAGAGCAAATTATACCATCCTCTGTAAAGGAGATTGTCATATTTAACCTATTCATTATGTCCCTCCCCAGTATATTTACTGGTGAGGCACTATAATACAAGAGTGGAACTGACAAATCGTAATCTCCGATAGATAAGGGAACGTTATCAGTAAAAGGAACCAATCCTTTAGCCCCAGAAAATCCTTGGGTGTTCATGGCTTCGCCTTACATCTTAAATTTACCTTCCCTTATGCAAGACCGGGTTGCCCCGGTGTCAACAAGGAATGATAACTTTTTGTCACCTATCGTTACCTCTATGCGTGGCTCCTCCGCACTATTAGGTGTTACTGACAGGATGGGACACACCAAGGCCGTCTGTGGGCTGTCCTATTGGGGGTACAATGATTGGCCATTTCCTGTGTAAGGGTTGTGTCCCAATACCGTCACCCTACCCAATTGCGTTTGTTCAGTTTGGGGTTGTTGTGTTATCACTACTTGTTGTTGTGGCAGTGGCTGTTGTTGTGTTAATTGCTGTTGCTGCAGTGGCTGTTGTTGTGTTAATTGCTGTTGCTGCAGTGGCTGTTGTTGTGTTAATTGCTGTTGTTGTATGCCCTGCTGTTCTTGTAGTGGCCTAGGTTGTGCCTGCTCATTCCATGCTGGTGTTCCTGGCCTGACCCTACACGTGCGTGACATGTGTCCTAGTAGTCCACAACTCCAACACACGGGTGGTTCTCTGTTTTGCCATGGGAAGCTCCCTGTGTTGTCCTGGTATACCGGTTGCCCTGTGGGGTAGGAACTTCCAACTCCCCCCACCTGCTGTTGGGTATTATATCCGTATCCTCTCCCTCTCATAAATCCTCCTCTCCCACTGTTATAACCATAATACCCAGCTCCTTGCATTGGGTACCCTCCTCCCACGTTTGGTGCGTGTAATTGTAGTGGCGGCATTTGCTGTATTATACTTTGTGGAGGTGCTATTAGAGCTGGATCTTGTGCAGCCACTACTTGTGTGGGGCTTTGGGCCATTGTTGTGGGCGCAGTTATTAGTGCCCCTTCCATTGTGTATTTAGTTAGTTTTTTCTGTACTAGTTTGGCCTCTTCTGTTTTCCTGTCCTCTTCCTTTTGTTTCATTTTTCCTTGCCATATCCTGCAGTGATGTACTATTGTCAGCTGTATTTCAGGCCATGGTTTTACTTCCATTCCCACTACTTTCTTTAGTTGTTTCTGAACTCCTTCTGGGAGCCCTTGTACTAGTATATGATAAAATATGGCTGGTGTTTTATCCCATTGTTCTCTAGTTTCCATGCGCCACTTCTCTTGAATATCCTGTATATAATCAACAGGATCCTCATTCTCACGCATCTTACGGGAAGTAATTGCTCCTATGTCTGATGTGTCTGGGTACTGTACTCTCAGTGCCTGCCATAGCGCATGTCTGCAGTTTGCAAATGGCGCCCCATCATGCGATGTGTTCGTTATTGTTATCCCATGGAATCCCGCTCTCTTCCAGATGTCGTCCGCTCTATCCCCTAATATTGATATTAACAGGCCTTTCACATCTCCTACTGCTAGTTTCTGCCCTGCGGTGTGTTTTTCCATTTCATATATCCACTTACCCGCGCCTCCACTTAGTGATGGGAGCCTACATTTTATATTTTCTTTATCCGTATGCTTCCATGGTACATACTGCGGTCTAACCCCTCCTCTCTCCAACAGTGGCATTAAGTTGTGTCTTGTGTCACCCTTTATGTTCCATAATATTGAGTCCTCACACCCCTCCTCCTCCCCCGTTTCCTTTACCACTTCAAATTCTTCCTTACTACCCCTCCTCCTACCTACCTCTCCGTCCCTTCCCCTTGTTTCGTCATCTCCTGTGTTTAATATGGGTATGTTTATCTGTCTGCCTTGCCTGCGGCTAGGGAGGTCTCTAAGCCGGCATGCATAGGGAGTCACTTCGTCCATGAAGGGCGCAAGCTTTATTGTGCGCAGCATGCGTGTGGTGGTTGAGCATGTAGGGTGCGATGGGGGAGGGCGTGATGGAGATGGCGATGGTGTGGCTTCATGGGTTTGTTTTTCCACTAGTTGTTGCACCCTCTCCTCACTTTGTTCCAGCTCCTCCCTTCTCTTACGGATCCATGACGAGTCTATGTTTGTTCTAGTGAGGTACAGCTTATCTAAGCTTTCCCTTTCACTCTTTCTTCCTACCCTCTCTACTCCTTCTTCCTCCTCACTGCAAAAATCAGTCATAGATGGTATCCCCCACTCTGTTTTTTTCCCTTTTACTGTTACTGTTTCTAAGTCTATTAGCTCCATTTCTCCTCTTCCTTTGTTACCAACTGTTCCCCCTGGTGTTGATGTTGTTGCTACTTCTCTGCTTCTATATACATCCCCCCATTTTTCACTCTCCTTATTTCTCCCTCCTCTTTCCCCTTCACTCCTCTCCTCCATTTCCCTACTATTTTCCTCCCTTTTCCTTTTTAATTCCTCCATCACTTCGTTGCTCATCTGTTCCAATATTCTTTCATCTTCTTTCTTTCTTTCCCATTTCACCCTTTCTCTTTCTATTGCTTTCCCTTCTTCATATTTCTTAGCTGCCTCTGATACTACCCTCCTCCTCCATATTTCCAATTCCCTTTCCTTGTCCTCTTCTTCCTTCTTTTTTTCTCTCAACACTACTCTTGACACCCTTTCTGCTGCTGCTCTTACCCTTCCATCTTCTATCCTTTGCTCCTCATTTCGTTCCCTTAATTTGTCCAATTCGTTTTTACCCTCTTTCCTTTTCCTCACTCTCTCTTTTTCCCCCTTCTCAAGCTGTGTTAGTAATTCATTCTGCTCATCCCTTAGCTTTGCCAATTTTTCCTCCAAAATCTCTTCTCTTTGTCGTAGTAGCTCCTCCCCCTTCATCTCACTCTCCCTTGTACTATCCTCGCCTGTTCTCTTTACTGCCTCCCTTTCTTCTCCCGTTAGTGAACCCCGTAATTTTAATAATATCTGTGCAGCTACCCACTCATCATGTCCTATCTCTACAATCTGCTCTTCTCCAATCCTCCCCTCCCCCACTATCTTCCTGTGAGCCACATATGGTGGAGGGCTGTATGCCGGGTTCGAGTATCCTTCAGCCGCCCTTAACTGTCCTTCTATTTCTCCTAGTTCTCTTAAAGGGTACAACCCTTCTCCCTCTGTTTTCACTCCCGGTGCTATGGGTATCTCGTTGCTCGGTTCCTTTTTTATCTCTTCTAATTTATCAATCTTTTCTCTTCCCTCTCCTTCATTCTCCGCATTCTTTTTCCTTTCACACCCCTTTTCCCCATCCTTTCCCTCTTTCATAATCTCCTTTACTTCCGGTGTTTCCCCCATAGAAAACATTCCATTTGGTCCTGGTCGGGATCCCTGGAACATCCTCCATAAGTTAAACACCTCCACATGGCTCGCCAACTTCTTCCCCTTGTATGTATTGTGCAGATGGTTTAGCAATGAATGTTGGGCATATGGATCGAAACTACCATTAGGCGGCCATGGTGTTAACATTTTGTTATCCGTCCCCTGGGTCCACTCTATGCTGTACTTAATTAATTTCTCCCTATGGGGTGGCAGTGTGGTGCATATGTGTTGTAGTGGGGTAGTGAGGGTGTTCCCCCACCCTCCCGACCCTGTCCCATATGACATAGTTGTGCCCCACTTGTTACTCCTCCCTTCGCTATCAGTTTGCAATTTACAACCTTATATTGTTTACCTGGCCCCGTAAGTGTGGGGACTTACGACAATCCTTTACAAAGTATGCAATAATAATAATTAAAAAAAACAAAAAATAATAAAACACAAATATATATATGTATAATTTTGTATTGTATATTCCTTCCCCTACGGCCCCCTACGGCCCCCTGCGGCCGAAGCGCACGCAGCCCCCTGTGACTGCGTACCCCTTACGACGATCTTATACAGTCGTCCTTATTCCTCGTTCTCCTCCCCCTTTTACATTTGCCGTGGCCGGCGTTCTCCGTGCTCAGCCACGCCCCTCTCCCCTTCTCCTCTTCCAATCCACTCGTTTATTGTTTATCTTCGTATCCGCTCCCTCATCATTTTTCTCTTCCCCACCACTTCCAAAACTCAATGTTCCTTGTGCTCGTGATATCCTATAAAATCCCTACTGGTGACCTCACCGATGTCTTTACGCTACTAGTACATTCTCATTATTAATTTCAAAATACACTTGCAATTTACCCCCGCTAACCCTACAGCTGTCTTCCTGTCTCTCCTGGAACAAGGTAATCTCATCAATAATATAATCGGACTGCACACGCTGCGTCGCCTCACGTGTGATACGCCCCTCAACAGGAGGGCTTAACCAGCCAATTATCTTCCGTATTAGGCAACTATGCAACTAGCTACCCCCTACAGGGAAACGTCATCTACCTATCGAGTTTCTTGCTCGACCAATAGGAAACCTCATCTACCTATCGAGTTTCTTGCTCGAACAATAGGAAACCTCATCTACCTATCGAGTTTCTTGCTCGAACAATAGGGAACCTCATCTACTCATTGATCAATAAATGCCAAATCGTAGGAAACCACACACGCCCACCCCTACACGTTAGTCGCAATTTAGGCCAATCAGTGTCTACGAGCGGCCACACGTGATGTTTCGTGCTCCGCCCCCCTCTTTCGCGTGACGTAACCGACTGCTCTCGCACTCTTTTCACTCCCTTTCATTCCATTGCCAACACTATATTGTCAAACCTTCGCCGCGCACCTGTGCAACACCTCCCTCCTCCCTTATTTAATTCCTCCCCCCTCCCTCACAATTTCGCATTGCTCGTTGTGTGTGTCATGCTCACCAAGTTCTCTCGAGGCAGGGCCGCTCGACTGCGTGCACCCCTCCAAGCGGCTCGCCACCTCCCCTCGACCACGTCTGGACACTCGCCAACCGCGGGCGGGATACTTCTCAACCGGCTCCCGAGGGCCAATATCCGGATTGCGCTGTCCGGTCTTCTCGCAGCTCCGCGATGGTCCTGTAGTCCTCAGAAGGGGGCAACGGCAGAGGGGGCCGCGCCGCCGGGCCTCCTCGCAACGGGAGTGCCTGGAAAAAGTAAAAATAAAAGTCGATCTTAAACAGATCTCAGCAGTGCCTCCAACTTGTCGGGGGGGAAATTCTGCCGGGGTCGGCCGGACCGTCCGCAGACCTCCAGGCAGGGAGGCCCCAACTCCTCCCGTGTGTATCCCAGATAAGATGAGATAGAGTATGAGACGCACACAAGGAGCAAGGTGACTCTGCTGTTTATTAGACAAAACGGCAGGGATGGGTCAAGGAGCGCACGCGTTCGTCCTGACACACACTCAATCGTGGGGCTCGCAGGCCCTTTTTACTGTATTATGACGCGCTACTTGCGTCACTTCAGAAAGTTAACAAAAAACCTATCGCCACTCTTAATTGGGTGTTCGAGTGGTAGGGTTAGTATAGCACACATATAGAGAAAGATATTAGTGGACAAGGTGTAGTCAGGTGGTATATCTGGGTTGTCCCTACAATTAGATACATGAAAATTGTTACATGAAGGCTCCTGAGGATTGGCTAAATGTGCTGGCGTCAGTGATAAGAGCCCCATGTTCTGATTGGTGCACCCGTGAGCTTCCCAGCCTGGGACCACCGTCGTTCCCAGCTCTCGGTGTACCTGTAAGTTGCAACAATGTTTCACTATGGGTACATGCAGACAATGTGAGGACTTATTCATAGCTAGACGGGGTACCGTTCCCACTGTTGCAGATGTCCATTGAGCCTTTCAAGTGTATCTGCCAGTGTCTCGTAGCGAGGGATCCAGACGCCTCTGTTCTCCCGGGTTTGGCATCTCGTCAGGTTCGGCTTGGTCACGTGGGGAGGGACCGTGAAAGAGGCATAATTCTGCACAATTAATATTGTTTTTCTACTGTGCGTCTGGTTTAATCTGTCGGTGTGACTTTAACGTTGGTGCGCGGAGTGCGAGGTTGCAACATCGTGCCTTTGATGATTTGCTCTTGGAACGTGGGTTTGCAACATTGCGACCTTGGCTGGTTGCTTCGCCAAGCTCATTCTGCAGGATCAGCAACTGACTCTTGTCTTGTTGATGTCCACGGGAGCTCTTGTTTGAGGCCTACTTTGGCCCGGTGCATAAGTTGTCCGTTTGGTGCACAGGTGCTTTAGGTTATAGGAGCATATAATTCCATAACCAGTATTGTCTTTATTATATTTCTCATGGTGGTAACTGGTTTCAAAGAGAAGCGTGAGCAAGCTAGTAAAAAGTTCATGACGCGTCTTGCGTTTCCGCATTCTGAAAGCCTATATAAGAATAATAAAGATGCACGTCCGTGAATATGCCTGTCGCCTACGTCATAGCACTGAGTATATTCTTCGTGTAGGTTGGTGTGGGAATGTCCAGTGTGTATATTTGTACAGATGTGCTTCCCGTTGTCTAGGTCGTCATGGCATCTCTAACGACGTGTAGATTTTAGTCTAGTTGATCCGCGCCGCAGGTGTCGGCATGGCCAGTGCGGGCTGCTGGGCAAGCAGATGGACACATCCGTATGTTCCTGTACCAGGGTATCTGGTCGTCTGGTAAATGGGCAAACTCTTCTCGTGGCGGGTGTTTGGGTCGTGACCCTCTAGGCCAAGCGCGAGAGGTGAAGGACGGGAGCCTGGTTTTCCATTCTCCCACTTCAGATGCTTGCAGGACTAGCTGCAATGATGCTTGCAGGACTAGCTGCAATGATGCTTGCAGAACTAGTTGCAATGATGCTTGCAGGAATAGCTGCAATGATGCTTGCAGAACTAGCTGCAATGATGCTCACTGAACTAGCTGCAATGATGCTTGCAGAACTAGCTAAAATGATGCTTGCAGAACTAGCTGAAATGATGCTTACAATCCTCCAGGTTTCGGTTCACTTCCCCCTTTCACCCAGTTCACACTGGGCAGGACCTCGCACTGCCCTCTTGGATGGAAATCCCAGTATTCGAATGCTTGTGTTTCTTCACTTGGAGACATAGGGCCTGATTCACAGAAGCGTTTCCTATGGGATTGCACCATTATAAGATGCTTCTATGAATCAGGCCCAAAATGTTTTCTCAGACAACATAAGCCTCAAGCCTGTAAGGGATCATTTGAGCACTTCTGGAATCCATCATGCAGCCAAACAATACACTTTCCAAAAGCCTGTATTTAAACTGCCCTTAGATAAAATAACTTTGGTCCACAGGCACGTTTGAATGGTCTTCTCTCCTCCAATACTATTTATTCACACTGCGCTTTTTGGAGTTGCATGCATATAAGGTACGACAATGACCCCTCACCTCTTTACCTTACTTACCGGTCTTAACCCGTGTGTCCTTTATTTGGTAATCCCCTTTTTCTTGCCCTCTTCCCTTTCCCCTTCCCACATTCTGCAGACTGTGGTGTTGAGAACCCTGGATGGGCACAATACACCTCCATCAGAAAAGCCTAGGATCCCTGAGACTAAGGTGTGGATTTGGAGCAGTAGAATACCTGTGTACCATAGCAAAATCTTTGCTCACCTTTCCCCACAGAATAATGGCTGGAAAGGCCTTTACATCTCTCCACCTAGATGTTGGAGTAGCTTTAGCTTGAAGCAGATGTTGGCCTGCTTCTCCTGCCATAGCTACAGTACACTGGCTTTCAGTGCAAAGGCAAGTCCGACGTGTTGTGTACATAAGGCTGCTTACACATTTCAGATCTGTGACTCCACTAGCCAACTCCAATCGAAACTTGTACCTCCCTGGTGGTACCTAAATACTGCAAAGAAAGGATATGAGGCACACAATGTGTTGCTATGGGTCTCAGTATGTGGAGAATGCTACTGTTATACATCTCTGCCCCTTTAAGGGAGAGACACGAGACGCAGTGGAGGAGAACAAAGGTGGGAGGAAAAGGAGGAGTCACCAAACAAAGTTTCTGTTCTTGTATGTTATTCAATAAAGATAGACGTATGTCCATGTACTCCTGTTGCCCTGTCCTTTATTCAGGTTTGCCCAATCCGGGTGACAAGGCTAGTCCAGAGGAACGGAACCTTCACCGTTGGCGGGTGATCCCATGATGCCATCCTCCTTATTACTGGCGGGTGACCCATTGCGCTGCAGCATCCACCTGCAAACTAATACGCGTCCTGTGTATCTGGCTCCATGTGCACCTCCAGCCATCCTGCAGCACATCACGCACGACTGATCCCAGGCGACCAGGCTACGCCATCCAAGGCATTCATTGTTACGACACTCCACAAAGGGAGCGATTGAATAACCTGTTCTGGTAGGCTGGGGCTTGTGGTGGCTGTCCGTACATCCTGGATTGTGGTTGTGAGTTCATTCTCGGGGTAGTGAATGATCTCCCTTCCCTACAGAATGATTGGAAGTGTCCTGCCTCCCTGCCTCATCTGTTTGAGCGGGCAGGGCAAGCCACTGAATGTGAGAAAACCATTACGCATCAGTAGCATTGCCTTTGCGGGCTGGGTCCAGGCAGGTTGGATGTCCTGTATGGTTCAGCTCCTCTGTCTTCTGGACGCTGGGTCGCTGGCTGGATTGCGGCAATGAGTTTGGTGTTGTCCTGCTTCACGGCGGGGGTACCCGTCATGGAAGCTGCTTGCGCATCAACTCTCTCATAAATTCTTACTTCATCATTTGACAAGGGCTTCTTCAGTAGTTGCTTCTTCAAGGCTGGTGATAGGCAACCCTCTATGACACGTAGTCGTATTGCTTTGTCCAGAGAGAATTAATGGAACTGGTAGTGAGTACCTTTTACCCAAAGGCGGGTGATGAATTCGTCGACAGTCACTTACACCCTTTGCGTGCATAGGTTAAACAGGTATCTCTCGTAATCGCGATTTGGCTCAATCACAAGTTTCCTGTTGAGGGTAGTGATTAGCAATGGAAAATCCGGCTGGTCTCCTGGCAGAATAATTTTGACAATGGTCTTTATCTCCCTGCCAACCAGGTTGATAAACATGTCGTGTAGGTTGGGTGAGTTTTCCTCCCCTGCTGTTTTCACAAAATGCTTGAAGTCCACCGTCGACTCCACCCACCTCAGCCCTTTGTCTGCCTGAGGGGTCATAGTGAATGGGAGCGACATGCGCAGCAAAACAGTCATGGGTATGGGTACAGGAGGTGGTGTTCCGTGGTTACTCATGGTGACTGGTGTGGCAGTTGAGGTATGAGGCCCAGATGAGGAAGCTGTAGCACTGACCCTGCAGGCCTCCCTTTCTGTGGGAGTGTCATGTGGTGTTTGTTGCCCGTGGAGGCTTGTTGAATGGTGTGTCTGCTTGGTATTGCTGACCTTTAGTAATCACCCCCTCTTGGGTGGATTGCATAACTTCTTGACCTTGTGTGTGGTTCTTTTTGCTTCCTTTTTAATTATTATTTTTTTTTTTTTGAGTGGGCCCCTTCTCTGTTCGGGGCCTGGAGCCCTGCTGGAGGGAGCACTGTTCTGGTGTGGGGACGCTGTCACCTGGAGATGGGTGAAGAGGAGGGCACAGAATATGTCTTTGGGGTCCACAGACCTGATGTGTGTGTTGTGCCGTAGCACAGGACTCCCCCACGTGTGCCGCTGTTGAAAGGAAAGGCGCTGGCAAACAGCCGCGCGGTCGGCATGTGGAAATCCCGTGCCTCGCTCCCTTTGTCGAGCGTCGTAAGAGTGAATGCTTTGGATGGGATCGGGCGTGCGAGATGTGCTGCAGGATCGCTGGAGGTGCACGTGGAGCCAGATACGCAGGATGCATATTAGTGGACACACATATATCTTTATTCAATAACATACAGGAACTGAAAGTTCGTACTGTGACTCTTCCCTTTCCTCCCACCTTCCTTATCCTCCCCTGCGTCTCATTTCTCTCCCTTAAAGGGGCAGAGACGTGTATTGAACCTGAATCAAACAGTTGATGTGTATGAAGAAATTGCAAACATTTCATAATTTCTTTATTTCATTTTAGTATTTGATGAAGTGCAAACCTTGCCCCATGGGCTCACACTGCGCTGTACAGTCAAAGTAACATATAACATAACGAAAAGCTGAGCACATGTGGCAGCACTAGGTGAGAGAAGAAAAAGAAAAAAAGAAAGAACACCATAGGCACAGTATGGGGTGAAGAGGGCAGAAGAGTGCAATGACAAGTGGGACATTCTGTGGGCCGATGCGACTGTGGGGTCCACCACTTGCTGCTCAGCGTTGTCTTGCTTTCAAGACGCGTGCATTGCCTCTGAGCTACCCTCCCCTTGGAATGGTGAAGGTGATACAAGTGCCTTAGGACCCTCATAAAGAAGGCCACCACACGAAAGAAATGAAAGGAGTGCAGCACACTGCTACCGTAAAGTATATGTGAGGCAGAATAACTCCCACTCGTGGCCGCTGAAGACATTGCATTAGGTCCAACCAAGAGATAGGGAGCAGTCATGCTGCCGCTGTAGCTCAGAAAGGCGTGCTCTGGCCGGCACACAGGGTTCCTCTCCACAAACTAGTGGAACTTGTGATGATGTGCCCTGTGTCTGGCTCCCCGACACTTACTAGAATTTGGGTTCGTACCATATCTGTCAACTGGGCAATGAGAGTGGAGGGTGCCCATGCAAAAAATAAATAAAGTGTTTGTCTAGTTCAAGCAGGGGTGGTTTTCTTATGAGAGTTGCCCATGTTTTAGCATGGCCACCCTGCTCAATCGTACACTTTTGGTTCAAATGGTCCAAAAAGATAGAGATTGGCTAACCTCTGAAACATCTACAAATCTAGTGCTTCTATGTGTTCCCAAATGAATTCGAGCAGGTTTAGGAAATAGTCACAACAAGCTTAAACATTTTGCATTTTCCACTCATACTGAACAATTGATTAGGGGTTATTCCCCAAATCCCAGTAGGCCCTTCTTTTCAATACAATGCTACTGGTGCAATGTATTTACCCCCATCGGCTTCCCATTCATTCATAACATTTATGAACAAGAAATTGTGACATTGATTCCATTACAGACCTCCTCTCAGCCAATACACATGCTTGGAATTAAGGGGTCGATTCATGGAATAAACGTGCGCCGAAAATCCCAGCGCAGGCAGGCGCAAGGTGGCAGAAGTGCGAGAAATCAAGCGCACGCGCACGCGTGCGATACAAGGAAGGCACTGCGCTAGTTTCCTGCTGGTCGTGCGCCAAATCCATGCATGTCGCACACGAGCACACACGTCATCAAACGGCATGCGCTATGCGCACAGCAAAAGCGCACATAGCGCGGCGGACACAACAAAAGTGGGCGTAACACACGGAATGGGGAACAACGCGTGAAAAAGAAGGCGTAACTGGGGAAGTACTGCAGGGAACTACACGGAATGCCCACACGCACGCGAACAACCCGTATTCATGGATTCGAATACGGGAAACCTGCGCACGGCAAAAGACGCGCACAGGCGTCAAAGCGTCCGCCACACGAAGGCAGGCGGAAGCGTCCCCGCGCACAGTATAAAAGTCTCACAGGCCACGCAGTCACGCTGCCTACACCAGGTCTTGGCAATCATGACTGCGCGCCCCTCAGTCCGCAGGCACATATTCATGCCCAGAACACCCGCAGAAAGGCAGGCCGTTGTTCTGGATCTTTACAGGGTGGCACACTTCCCCAAAGTGCTTGGTGCCATAGATTGCACCCATGTGGCCCTACGTCCACCTAGGGCCACTGAGCACATCTACCGAAACCGCAAGCACTGGCATTCCATCAACGTACAGGTGGTATGCGATGCAAAAGGAATCATCACCTCTGTCTATGCAAACTACCCTGGCTCCACCCATAACAGTTTCATATACAGAATGTCCACCCTGAGCCGGGCCCTGGAAGCTGGGCAGCATGGCGACACATGGCTCCTAGGTGAGTACAAATGCCCTTGCACATGCATGCATGTCACACACACACACACAAATACACAAACCCCAATAATCACAACTATTTTCACCTCCCCAGTAGACAGTGCCTACCCTCTGAGCAACCACATGATGACGCCAATCCGGAACCCCACCACACCACCCCAGGTAAGATACAACGCGGCCCATATTGCAACCAGGGCCATAGTGGAGCGCACATTCGGAGTGCTCAAGTCATGCTTCCGCTCCCGTGACCGCTCTGGCGGGCAGCTACTCTATGCACCCCCAGTAGTGTGCAGGATCATTGTGGCAGCATGTGTCCTGCACAATGTTGCAACACGGCAGGGCGTACCGGTGGACATGGTGGTGCCCCCACATCCCCACCCACAGGCACAGGCGCTGCCCATGGGAGGGGATAGGGCACGTGGCGAGGAAGCCCGGACCCAGCTTGTGGCCACATTTTTCACCTAAACTCCCACCCCTGTGGAGTGCACACAGGCCTTGCACATACCAGGTGACAATCGATGATGACAAAGAGACAGTCAACTGTCACAACCTTACCACCCTGAGATTGTTGCCATGGAAGTGCCACATTGTGTGCATCCCTAGCTACTTAAACACAAGGTATCCTGTGTGACCAAAAGGCACACATATGAGATATGATATGATATGATATGATATGGCATTTGTAACGCGCCTATACACAAGTGTTTCAAGGCGCGACGAGGCAGGGAGGGGGGAACAAGGGAAGACAGACAACAATCCTACTAGGCCAGGTGTAATTTAGATCCCGCAAGTGCAGGGGTAGGGGGAAGGGAAAAGTGCAAGGGGAAGGGGAGGGGGGAGTGCAGTACAGGGTAAGTAGGATAAAAAATAAATAAATAGGCCCGCTGGTGGCAAGTGCAAAGGTAAGTGCAGACAAGTGCTGGGAAGGGGGGGCTGTAGGGATACAGAGACAGTCCAGCAGTGCAAGGGTTGCCAGGGAGGCAGTGCAAGTGGAGAGTGGCTGGGCCAGGGACCGAGGTCGGTGAGAGTGGCCCAGTTGCAGATTCAGTGCAGTTTCAGTGAATAAATTAGCAAGGGAGAGGGAGAGAGAAAGCAGAAGCACAGAGGAAGGTGTTGAGGTGCTTCCGGAAGCGGAGATGGTTCTCCTCAAGTTTCAGGGAGGCAGGAAGGCTGTTCCAGAGGGAGGCCCCTGCCGCAGAGAGAGATCTACCCCCAGCTCGTTGCTTCGAGAAGTGGCTGACCCTGACATGCAAGGTGTGAATCACACACACCTGCAAAACAGGCCATGACCATCACTGTTATGTCACTCAAACCCTCCCAAACCACATGACATGGCAAGCAATAGCCATACACCAACACAGTACCAATACGGTACACATTGCCATGTGAAAAATGTAAATTGGCATCAGACAATGATGCCTGACATGGAATCAGATGAAATAACTGACCAACAACCTCCCACCCAAAATAAGTCATTCCCAAATGCATCACAAAAGTAGTAGCCGCAGCATAACAATGAATGCCTGTCTACATGCACATTGTGCATTGCAAAATAAACACTGCAGCTTCTGTGTGATGTGTTCAACTCCTGCAACACACTGCTCAGCACACAGCACAGTGAACAGCCATTGTGTGTGATGCACACCCTGAGCATCACATATAAGCGACAAACCACATCAAAAAGCAAATTAGGCATGTACAGGATCCATAATTGGTCACAGAAAATGTGCTGCAGGGACACAGTGGGCATCATAGTGTGAGTGTGCGGGTCAGTAAGGACATGCACTCAACATATGCATGTGCAATCAAGTGACCATCAGTGTCCTCTACACATCACATGTGAACATTCACCATGTGTACACCCCAGCAGGTCAAACCACAACTATCCCCTCACACCTGAAAGGTAAACAAAACACATGAACATGCATTGATCAGCAGAGCACATCATGTACATAGGATACCACAATTACAATGTCAGGGTTCCCATCACACTGCAGGGCAAGGCAACTATCAACAACAAAACACCCCCCCTCCCTCACAAATGTCCATGACCCACTGAACAACTGCACCTGGGTCATGGAGCCTTCAACCCTCAATTTCACCTTGCCACAGGATCACCCTTCCCCTTCGTCACCATCTCCCACCTTATGTGTAAAAAGTTGCCGGCACCCTCAGAGTCCACCTTCAATTGCAAAGACACAGGCAGAAAAACAAACCAGAACAGCCTCCATTAGGTGACTTGAAGTAGCACTACCTCACAAAGGCCAAGTACTACCACATTGGTGTAACAACCAAGGTAGCACAGTAAAACAATGTCACAACAGGATGTGAACCATGTGTGGTACATAACATAGAATGATGCACCACAAACGGATGTGTACTTTCACAGCTCCCGTGTACAGGCGCAGGAGTGGCACGAACCAACCACCCCCACCGTGGCCTGTGTGCCTGCAAGGTGAAACTCACACAGGGCTCTGAGACCCTGGTGGGGAAGGAGGCTCAGGGATATGCAGTCGGGACAGGCGTTGGCATACTAGATAACTGGAATGAGGGGCAGGAGAGGGCAGTAGGAATGACACGTGAAAGTAGGGAATGCACTAAAATGTAGTACTTGCATTAACACATACACAATCATAACAAACTTGTACATCATTGTCAGGGCCTTCCGGAGTCCAGGCGCAGGACTGGCATGAACCAACCACCCCCTCTAGGGTTTTGGCGCCTGCAAGCTTAGGGCTTACACAGGCATCCGCAACCCCAGCGGGGAAAGAGGATTAGGGAACGTTGGTTGGATAGGTACGGGAAGCAGGAACACCGGGTAGAGGGTACAGGGTTTGGAATTGGATAGGACTCGGGGTGATTAGGGAAAAAAAAAACATACCAAATTGAATTACACATTCATCCGTGCATCAGTGCACCCCCCAGCAAGCCCATGTAGAGCAGTTTGAAATAAAAACAACAAAACAGCTCTGGTTTTGAGTGCTGGCCTCCTGCCTGCGCACTCTCAGGTCCGGTTACAGGAGCACTTCAATGCTGCAAAGAGAGTAACAGTTAATAATCTGTGTGTGCCCATAACACACAAACACACCACCAAATATGCTCCATAGCAACAAACTACTCTACAAACAGACAATCTGGTGTGGATGCTTCGTACCCATACGTAACATTCCCCCTGTGATGGTTCATACACAGTCAATGCAGTAAGTCAGGCGCCGGTGGGTGCGTGGCAAATGGAACACCAATGTGTCACGATTCACACAACATGCAATGTTCCCTGGGTAAGCAGACAGACGCATATAGCAAGGTATGACTTCAGAAAAAGTCGTGTCCCACCATGACCGAAAAAAAATAGGCAGTGCATGTTTCAAAATGTACATGGAAATGAAATGCACTGCACCAGAGTCTGTCCCTTGCTGTATGTCCCTGTGAGCTGCTCCTTTCCATGTCTCGGAAGGCTACATGGGTGATACAAGTGCCTCAATGGCCCATGGTGGACCGGAGGGTATGTGCCACTGCCCCTGCAGGTGCCCCAGACATCCTTACAATCAACTAGCCATCAGTCCACCAACACATCTGAGCTGTATTGTGCGCTTCAACACCAATATTCATCCAAGCTCACCGTCAGTGCTGCTACTAAGCCTGCATGTGCAACTGGCCTGGTGGAAGCTTTGCTGTGTTGTGACCCCCCTGTGCTGCTCACCTTGCCTGGAGGCCCTTGAAACCCGTCAGCAGTTCTAGGATGTATGCCTGCAATCCCTGTGCCTCTGCTTGCGCACACATGTGCATGTGGGCACCACCAAACGTGTCCAGAATCCAGACGTCCAATGGGCCATGTCTGCTGGAAAAGGTGGTCTGGAGGCTCATCCCCCTGCAGAAAGGGCATGAAACACATGATTAATGCTTTAGAGTCATCTGTGTGTGTCTCTTCAGGCATCTCATTACTGGACCATGTCAGAGACGTACATCAGAAATCACACCATCAGTCCCTCTTTCACATCCAAAGTGTGGAACACAATATCTACGGCATGAATTGCAACAAGCACGTGTGCAGTAAAGATAAGAAACATACTACACAATGCATAGCAATGAATGTACACATTAACCATGAAACACCCCATCTAACAAAAGTCGAACAGTGGTCAATAACACCGCAATCATCCCCACTAGGGGTGTTTACACAAGTTACACAGCACCAGACATGGCACAGATATGACAGTCCAAAGCCCTTGTGTAATAGGCTGTTACAGTGAACCATCCTTGCAAGCCCATGGATAAGGGAAGCAGGAGTGGCATATGGCAGTCAAGGACCCCAAGCAGCAAACACATACACAAGACAAGCCTGAAGGGCCCAGCTGGAACAGACAGTGGATGCTTTCAAAAGCCACAAAGCACTGCACCGTCACATTAAAGCACAATAAACAAGCAATTTTAAACTATATTAACTAATTACACTAACTATGAAAAACCTACATTACCTAATTAAACTAACTATCAAACAGAAACTTAACTAACTAAACTAAAAGAAAAATCAAAAATGGCCACATACGACCCGCGGTAGGGGGAGGGACCCAGGAGGGGGGAGGTACAGGGTGCTGCTCAACACCCACATGCGATGATGCTGAGCCAAAAAAATAACCTCCATGGGCTCAACGCCTGTACAGCCCGACCTAGGTGGGAGATAGATGGTCGTCCGAGTCTGGCTCATCCTGGAAAGGAGGACGTGGCACAGTAGCCTGGCCACGCCTAGCAGCAGCTTGCCCCTCGACGGCAGTAAGTCTGCCAGACGGGTGAGCCTGGTTCTGTGTGGTGATGTGACGTAGGTCTGCATGCAGAACCTCACGTGATACACGTGCTTCCTCTTGTAAGGTAGAACGTGTAACACGGAGTTCCTCCTGCAAGGCCTGGCTGGACAACCGCTGCACCTCCCGGCAAGCCTGTAGCTCAGCCGAGATGGTACGCTCAAGCTGTGCAAACCTCTCCTCTGCCCGCTGCCTCTGGGACATCAGAAGGACACCCAGAGTGGATTTGAGGGAAGCAAATTCCTCCCTCAGGGCCTCCATGTGCACCTCTGCGTGAGAGCAATTGCTTGACGCAGAGACGACATTTCAGCCTGGCGTGCCCTGTCTGAGGCCGCCATGCCCAGCCTGAGCGAGCGGGTCGTGGAATGTGCCGCCTGCTGCTGGAGAAGCACCTGCCTAGCAGGGGAGAGCACAGATCGGGCCACACGCTCCATGCTCTCAGCGATGTTCCCCATTGCTGCCCCCTGCCGTTTGGAATCGGCAGTCATGTCTTGCTCCCACTCAGTATACTGCGGTTGTGCGCGGTGACCGCGTTGCTGGGCTTGACCCCTGCGGGACCCAAGGACCGGGTGTCCTCGCTGTGTTGGCACCGCCCGCGGCTGCACGACTACATGCCCCCATCAACGTGATGTCCCGTGATGTCCGGGCGGAGGTACCAAGACTGTCTGACCCCTCAGTGCAGGTGTCGCGGACAGAGGAGTGTCCACATCAGAATCACTCACCCCTGACACATGGACTTGATGCTCATCCAACTCGACATGGATGTCAGAGTCGTCATCAGGGCTGAACTCAAAGGCAGCCAGAGCCAAGATGGACTGAAGCACTTGGGGTTTTTCGTGGCCTACCACCCCATGACCCCCACTTGTGCCGGGTTGATGTAGTGGTAACAACCCTGTGTGTGGCATGACAACACCATCCTCCGGCTCCATTGCGTCATCATCTGAAAAATATAGAGAAAAAAGGTCACTACACATGTCAGAAGCACACAACACACACACACACCGACAACAAACACATCAGGCAGACATGTGACACACAAAATAGAACCTGGCATGCATGCTGGGTCAACTTTGAATTGCTTATGTGATCATACCTTGTTAAGCAGAAACCTGTGCAGTTCCCTCTGGGACCACTGCAAAAGATTTAGGCCTACAGGTGTTTGGCAGTAAACCCACTTGGTAGCAGTCTGTACCACACAGATTCACTTGGTAGCTGTGGCTGAGCAGTCAGACTTCCCTCAAGAAGAGTTAGGCAGTATGTGGAGTATACAAAATAGGGCAATTTACACAGTAGAACAAGCAGACACGGAACAGAGCTTGGGTGTAAAGATAAAGTTATTTATTTATAAAAACACATCTATGAAAAACACACTGGCACTAATACGGCAAACAACTTCAATTACAATTACTATAAGTATATCACTCCTCTAACAATATTTCGACAAGTCTAGGTTCACCGGCACCACTTATTTGCAGACAGAGGTGAATGCTTTAACCAAGATGGCACTCTAATATTCGTTAGAACGGGAGAGAAAAGGCACGGTATGAAACAAACTCGGTACCAACACTTTTACGAAGCAAATGCAAGGCAAGTAAGGCAGGGTCTACTGTGGATAACAAAGTTCAGAGGCCAGGCCCACTCGGAGAGAGGCAAGGCGATATGTCCCAAAAAGTATCACAGTGGAAATGCACTTCGAGTCTTTGTAGCAAATTGTCACAGAGAGGTTGGACCAGTTTAGAACAAAAAGTTAACAAGGTCTGGAGGCGACCCGATGGGTAGGCAAGGATTAAGTCTCCTCAGGCTAACCGTCACCAGGGAAGCCAGGCGGACACGGTACCTTGTATGTGGAGAGACAGCTCCGGCGGGGGCAGTTGTTCCTGGTGGTGGATGCAAGTCGGGGCTTTGCCAAGAGATGAGATGATCTCGTCGTCGAAGGAAAGTTGAAGATCGTTTCACCACCAGGGAAGAGACCAGCCGCGGAGTGCTCCATCACAAGGCACCACCCTTTGGTCGCAGTATGGGCTAGTGGCTATCCGGTTTCCAGGGTGCTCAGCATGGGCAATTCGACCACTACGCCCTGGAAGCGAAAAAAAAGCAAAGGGACTGGTTGTTCCCACCAGTCAGGTGAAGAGGACTCTCCAGCCGGGAGATCTCCTCTGTCATTGGGAAGTGGTGAGTCGGTTCAGCAGGGCTCCACCGGAGGTGTCATCGTTGCAGGTCGGCTCAGCTTTTCCCTCGTCGGATTCTTAGGTCATGTGGCGACTTCTGAAGATCCAGTCCCAAAAGCCCTGCTTTTATGCTGCAAACCCCCATTCATTCAGCCTAGCTGTCACTCAAAACATGCTAAGTGGTGAGCGGGGTTGCTCACCACTTGGGCCAATCACACCAGAGTGCGACTTGAGTTGGCAAGGCAACTCAGTCCAGGGTGCCTAAACCCCCTCCCACACCCCCTGCGGTACCCAGACAGAATGGCACCACTTTGGAGGGCTTCTGTGTAGAAGCCCGCCAAAAGTGGAACAAAGGGCTCAACCTTTGGTTCGGAGTTACAGAGGTGAACACAGACGCCATTTTAAAAACCGAGTTCTGGCCTGGCAGAAAATACCGACCGGTAGATTTATTTAAGACAAATAAACTGGCGGTATGTTAGAGACTAACGGGAAAAAGTATTAGCCTCCAACAATGGGAAGAATCCCATAGAGTTATATTCGGGGTCGAATATAACAAGTAGTTTCCACTGCCACCAGCCAAAACTCGACGAGGGGGGACGGGACAGTGCCCCCTCGAATAACAGACCCAGGGGTAATCGAATTACTCCTACTAGTACGTCCACAATAGGATGGTTTGTACTAGTTCTGTTAGTAAATTTAGGTCTAGTAAAGCCACTGGTGACTTTACATGCCCTGGGAGACAGTAGTCAGTCCCAGGGTATGCAGTCTATGGTGGGGATCCTCTAGGACGCCCCAGTGTTACGGCACGGAGGGTGCGGTGTAACACACTTAGCAAAACACATGAGACCCTATGGAGTAAATGACCCCATAGCTCATAGAACACATTG
The DNA here is from genome assembly GCF_040938575.1 of Ambystoma mexicanum. Classification (NCBI taxonomy): domain Eukaryota; kingdom Metazoa; phylum Chordata; class Amphibia; order Caudata; family Ambystomatidae; genus Ambystoma; species Ambystoma mexicanum. Next base: position 241,638,306 of record NC_090925.1, read on the forward strand.
ACATTCACAGGAATTAACCACATTCATGCCCAAGAGTGGGAGAAAAGAGTCTCACTCTTGGCAGGATGGACAAAAACAAACTCCAGAAATCCAGCAAAGCTGCTGGGGGACTCACTAGGCTAGGAAATTCAGCCTAAACAGAGAATTCGCCCTAACAGACCTGTTGAAAGGTAGCAGTTTGCATAGAAGTGGGTCTATGCAGTGCAGCAAATGTGTATGTCACTCACTACCTACATGTACAAGGACTTCATGGTGTGTGTCAGGAAATGTAAAGGCAGTGCAAGGTCAAATTCAGGCATCACGTGCAATGTGCATTCAATGGGTAGCATATCTACAAGCAAAGCACCCCTCCACCCAAGTGCAAAAGCAGGGATGCCTAGCATGGTATTAAAAGGCTGACCATAGACCTGTGTATTGACAGGCAGTGTTGACTGGCATCAACAGCTTAATGTGATTCAAGTGACAACACTGCAATTGATGATGGGTCAGTAAGCAGGACACATGATGAAAACTCTGGAGGCCGCCCACGTGTGAAGAAGACACTACAACAGTCGGACAGAGTCATTGGCCATTAAACAGGCTGAGGCCTGTGACCCACACAGATTGTCAGACCCTAAACATGTGTGCAACTCAGTACTGAGCCACAGTTGACATGGGAAGGCTGATGAGATGCCATGCAATGTATGTCACCCAGACTTGTATTACAGTGATCATCCAGTCAAGGACACATAGGGGCATGCGTGCAATGCACATGGAGCATGAATGGGCTCTCATGTCCCTGCGGGGAATCTGATCTATGCACAGTACAAGTGAGATACCCTGCATCAAGTACTAAGGCTGTACCACACAGCATATGTCTGGCAGATTGTCAGCTGGAAGTTAGCATGTACACAGGATGCATGAACAGGAAAGTACTCAATGGCAAGATTGAAGCAGACCAGTGCAAAGGTGGAACTGGGGTGCAGAGTGGTGGAGGAGGGGCAAGGGAGCCTGCCTACATGGAGTACCCGCATGCAGGCAGAGGACACATGCACGTCAGTCATGCTATGACATTGTGCCTGGGCTGAGAGGAAGGTCACCCCACGCCACATGCAGAAGGGCAAGTGAGCTGGAACATGGACCGGAGGGGTATACTGGTAACCAGCATGTGAGTAGGGTGCAATAGTGGTGATGCAGACAGTCCCCGTCTGCTCCACATGTCCACCATCCAGCAGAGCAGACATGCATCACGGAAGCATTGCATTACATGCACATCAGAACCATGTACACGTCACATGTAGTGGCAATCATGCACAACACATCCCACAAGTAAAACACACACGTCCTCAACAAACACGCATCAACACTCACTGGACTGGGCATCAAAGTCCAGCATCTCTCCCACTCCTTCGACCGATTCAGGTGGTATGAACTCTGCAACGAGTGACTCATGCGGAGTGAGCTCTTCCTCCTCTGGTGCAGGCCCACAGCCAGTCACCAGAGTTAAGTTGTAATTTGAGGCACGCTTAGCCTTAGCACTGCGTTTGAGGTCATTCCAATGCTTTTTGCACTCTTGCGCTGTGCGCACCTCATGGCCGAATGAACTGACATGTTCCGTAACTTGCTTCCAGTGGGTGTCATGGTGGGCAGCCGTAGTCTGACTATTGGCACCCACTAGCATGTCACGGCTGTGGCCCCGCACATAGTCCACGAGGAAGTCCAGTTCCTGCTTGCAGAAAGGCTTCTTCCTCGACGTGCAGGTGGTCGTGGCTGTGTGCGGGGTCCGAGCCTGTGCTGCAGGTGCAACCTTCCTCCTCTTGGACTGTGGCGCAGACCCTGGCTGGCTAATGCCGCCCTGACCAGTATGTTCGGTGGTTCGGTGGATTGAGCCAAGGGAGTGGCAGGTGGAGAGACAACCAAAGGCCTGACTTGTGTCAGTGGCAGCTGGGTGCCCTCTAATGGACCGTGCACAGCAACATCCGCTCTGGCAGGGTCATTGACCGCAACGGTCCTGGTTGGCAGACTCACAACCGGGGTGTTGTTGGGTGCATCTGCCCCTGCACTTGCCAACACCCGGCTGTTCGGGGCAGCAGATGACATAACTGCCCCAGGGACACGTGTCTTGGTCAGAGCAGCCCTGCATGCCCCTACGTTTTCCCTCCTGGCCTGTTGGAAATCTTCCAAGGGCTCCTCAAGTGCCAACGCAGCCTGCGCTGGCAGACCCTGAGCCTGGGTGGCGGTGTCCACAGCTGCACCTGCAGCTACCACTACCCTTGGGCCCGTAGCAGTTGATAGAACGGACTGCCGGGTCACACAGGCGCCAGTGCCAGATGCAGAAGATGCATCTCCCGGAACCACAGGGGGTGGTGGCATGACTGCACCGACACATGGCACAACATTGTGCTCAAGTGGCGCACCCCTGCCACTTCCCCCTCTGTGGTCGCCCTGGACACCCTGGAGTCCCCCTACTCCCTGGTCACCACGGCCACATCCCCGACCACGCCTGCCACGAGGAGTACGCCCAGCTGAGGTGCCCTTCACCTTTGCTGGCCTCCCAACCATGGCACAGATGTAGTAGTGCCGGCACAGATGGAGTAGTGCCAATGGGAGGTGTACACCACAATTGACCTGGGCAATTGGGGTGAAGGGGGTGGGAAGCAAGATGTTAACAGCCCCCCTGCACCTGCAAGGCTGTATGTGACTCTGGTGATGTAGTGACGGGTCACGCAACGCTCAGGCACCCCAAAACTACAGTAAAAGCGTGCACGCAACCCTGCAGCCTACGTGCGTGGAATCAACCTCCCGCAGTACGCGGTGGCAACCAGTAACACGAATAACGCGTACGCGTGTGACACGCAGGCTACTATGACCTCGAAAATGGGTGCGATACACAGGGGCACCCGCAGTGGGAAAAATAGCGTGTGCGACTCACCGTCTGACTAGCGCGATGCAGAAAAACACGCGTAACCAATACCCCCGCCAAAAGAAGAGATACGTCCTTGATAGCTGTGAAGTTGTGATGGCGCGCGAAACAACAGAAAGCAGCAACACACATCGGTCTCCACGAAAGGCACGTACGGCGACCTGCTGCCCCCGCTCACCTTTAACCCGTGCTGAGTGAAACGCCCGCGCGCGTCACGTCACTTACACGCATGGGCCCTTTCCTCGGATTACACGCATTCACACACGGACATGCAGTTTTTTCACGCGCGCTGAACCACTATGCTAACGTCACGAGGGAAACGCCCGCGCACACCCGCGCGCGTCACGTCACAGAGGCGCTTACGCTTCAAGGGCCTTTGGTCCAATGAAAGTGCGTACGAGTGCTGATGCGCTTACGCGCTAGGGGCCATTCCTTGAATTACACGCTGATGTGCACATTTTTCACGTGCCAAATCACTCCGTATCAAGCTGGCCACGCGAAAACACACGCAAGACCACGCTCCTGCCCAAAAGGCGGAATCACTGCCCCCCAGATCCCTGAGCACACTCCCACCTGCCATCTGCTGCTGCCTGACTGCCTGCTGCCCACGTGCCCTGCTATTTGCTGCCTGCACATCAGCCAGGGGTGCAGTTGCTGTGACCACCCCTGCTGGAACTGAAGACTCCTGACTGGGATACCATCGCTCCACAGCCCAGCCCCAGGACCCAGTTGCCCACCCACACCTGCCTCTGGGGTTGCCATGTCGGGCACTACACCATCTGGCTCCACTGGCAACCCCCAGCCAGAGAGGCAGAGGGGCACCAGCTTCACTGCCACCGAAGTTGGTGTCCTGGTGGAGCAAGTCCTGGGGCAGTATGATGCCCTCTTCGGAACAAGATGCGCCAACAAGGAAGGACGGACTCGGATCTGGACGGACATCATGACTGCCATCAATGCAGAGGGGGTGGCAGTCCACGACTGCCAACATGTCAAGAAGTTCTGGGAGTACTTCAGGTCCAGGACCCTCAACAATGCCCGGCACCTCTTGAAGACAGCGGATGCTAAGGTGCGCCGGGGCCACCTGTCGGAACATCAGATGAGGGTCCTGGAACGCATATGCCCAGCGCTCCACGTCCAGGTCCTTGATAGGCAGACCTGTCTGGAGTTGAGCGGTAAGTGTACATGCATACTGATCGGAAGCTGTGCGTGTGATGGTGTGCCAGTAGTGTGCAGTTTGTACATGTGGTTTTCTAGGGCCATGTATGGATGTGTATGTACAGGGCTGTGAGGCTGACACATGCAAGTCCTTTCATGTGTGAGACACATGGATTGTGTATGTGTGGGTAAGCATGCAAGCCAAATGCAGATGTGTGAGCACACATGTTTGGATGACTGTGTATGTCAGTTGGCATGGTTGTGGTGTCACACATGGATGTTGGTTCCAGCTGCATGTATCTGCAACGTGTACATGTGCATGTGTGTGTATTTGACAAGGGTGCAACAGTGATGCAACATTGATGCATGTGACACTGATATGTGGATGACTGATTGGCAGATGTGACATGGATGCCGATCTCAACACTACGACAGTTGGCGGAGGTGTACACATGCATGTAAGTGTGGTGGCGTGTGTGCATGTGTAGTGCACTCCCTGTGTTTCATGTGATGTCTGGCTCAACTTTGGTTGCTCATGCTGTTATATGTTTATGGATGGTGCTGGCTGTTGTGATATGGCTGTGGAATAGCTCATGTGTGTGAGTCGAAATGACATGTGTGTTTGGGATTGTGATGCCATGTCTGAAGTTTGACAATGCCACTCATGTACAACTGTCATGTGTGTATGAGTCCATAGTACAGTGCCCTGATGCCTGTGTTTTATTTCTCCCTGTCTGCAGCGTCAACTGATGAAGAGGGCGGAGAAGGTGCTGTGGAGCACAGCGGCAGGGATCGCACCGCCAGCCGGAGACGCAACGCCCGGCTCCCCTCCCAGGTTGTCATCTCGTCGGGGAGTGAGGAGTCCGGTGCCGCATCCCAGGCCGCAGCTGCCGAGGGGAGGTCCAAGAGGCGGAGGTCGGAGTTGGACTCCTCGGCAGCAGAAGGGGCAGCTGAGACCCCACAGGGCCCAACGGAGGAAGATGGCATGGAGTCATCCAGGTTGGTTGGGGGTTTGGTGGAGGAGGAGGCCGTGCAAGGGACAGAGACGGGGTCTGGAGGTGGGGATTCCACTGGTGCTAGTGGTGCAGTGCAGGACCAGGGACAGGAGACAGCACAGGCCGCCGCGGAGGTGCCTGTGTGCAATCCTGTCCCTGATCTTGTCACTGCATCATCTCGCACCAGCAGGGATGCCTATGTACAGACCCGTTCTCAGGGAGGGGATTGGCTTACTCCAACTGGCCTTCCTCTCCCTGTGGATGTGGCTATCCGGCACCGGGTTGAGCCTGTCCTGGTTGGGGTGGCGTTGCGTCAAAGTGCCATGCGAGGTGACCTGCAGTCTTTTCATGATGAGACTGCATGTCTTCTCGCATGGCTCGTTGACCGCAGTGACCCACTGGGACAGCTCACCAGGGCCGGATTCCTCCGTTTCCTGGACCTTGTTCCGACCACCTCCTCAACTCAACCCCCTATGCCCCAGTCGTCCTCCATGCCATCTTCCCACCCATGTATCACCTGGGTGCCCTGTGGAGCTGCCTCTGACCCTGGGCCAGGCTGGTGGACAACAGATCCCTGCCACAGTCGGGAGTCGGACGTCCAGCAGGGGTGGCCACCTCAACAACTGCACCCCAGCTGGAGGAGGATGTGCAGGCAGCAGGAGCCAGGGCACAGGCAGCGGCACAGCAGCAGCAGCAACAAGGTGGGAGCCATGATGGCTCAGGACCTTCATCATCGGAGGGGCAGGCATCAGCCGGAGGGCAAGAGGACCCTGGACGGAAAGTGTCTTCCGTGTGGCAGCGGTTGGGCCATGCGATAGATGCGGAGCGGAAGCAGGCGGAAGAGGCACGGCTCACGATGGTCAGGGCGGAGAACTCCATGCGTAGGGCCCTGAGGCGGGCCGAGTGGCTCGAGGCCATTCGCAGGGACCTGGAGATCCAGATGTCATCGTCCCTGCGAACCCTCGGGCCATGGAAGAGGACCTCCTCCGGGACATCTAGCAGGAGTTTGATGATGCCCTGGCCCGGGACATCAACATGTGAGCCGTTGGACTTGCCCGCTGCCCTTGTAAATAGTTGGATAGTGTTAGGTTTCCTTTGGTTTTTTTTTTTATTTTGGTTGCGCTTGGACAATGCACCACATTTCTGTATATAGTTTTTTTATTAGGTAGTTTTTGGTAGGTTTCATTTCTTCAGTTGGGATCATGGACCCTGGATTGTTCATCTGCATATAGTTCACTATTGGATTCATCTTTTTTTTTTTCGGATTACCCCATGGAGCAATGGTTTTCACTTTTGTTTTTCCCTTGGATTTGCTTTGTTGGACTGTGACTTTGGACACCTTTCCTTTGGATTATGATTTCTTGTTTTTCATTATTTTAACTGACATGCAGCTTTTCTTTTTTTATTCACATTGTTGTTTGTTTGATTTTAGTTGCATTCATGTTGCCTTTAATACATTCTTTTCTTCATACTTCGATGTGTGGTATTATCTCATTGTTTTCATGCATGTCATGATATGTGTTTTGGCATTCACTTGCACCCATTGTGTGTGTGTGACGGACATGTGTTCATTTACATACTTGCCATTGGGTTGTATCATGTAATTGGCATTTCTATGTGGGTGGATGCAATACTTGGGTGGGTCTTTGGCATGTGGAGACGGCCCATAAGGGATCTAGATTGTGATGATTTGTTGGCTGGGGGACATGTGTCGGGGCCTGCTGGCAGATGCCCCGCACTGCTGGGGGGTGGGGGTGCAAGAGGACATGAGTGGGACATGAGTGGGGGCCTGCTGGCAGGTGCCCTGCACAGCTTGGGGGGTGGGGGTGCCAGGGGACATGAGTGGGGGCCTGCTGGCAGGTACCCTGCACTGCTGGGGGGTGGGATGCAAGGGGACAGGAGTGGGGGCCTGCTGGCAGGTACCCTGCACTGCTTGGGGGTGGGGGTGAAAGGGGACATGAGTGGGGGCCTGCTGGCATGTACCCTGCACTCCTGGGGGGTGGGGGTGCAAGGGGACATGAGTGGGACATGAGTGGGGGCCTGCTGGCAGGTGCCCCGCACTGCTGGGGGTGGGGCTGCAAGGGGACATAAGTGGGACATGAGTGGGGGCCTGCTGGCAGGTGCCCTGCACTGCTTGGGGGGGTGGGGGCGCAAGGGGACATGAGTGGGGGCTTGCTGGCAGGTACCCTGCACTGCTGGGGGGTGGGGGTGCAAGGGGACATGAGTGGGACATGAGTGGGGGCCTGCTGGCAGGTGCCCTGCACTGCTTGGGGGGTGGGGGTGCAAGGGGATATGAGTGGGGGCTGCTGGCCGGTTCCCTGCACTGCTGGGGGGTGGGGGTGCAAGGGGACATGAGTGGGGGCCTGCTGGAAGGTACCCTGCACTGCTGGGGGTTGGAGGTGCAAGGGGACATGAGTGGGGCGTGCTGGCAGGTGCCCTGCACTGCTTGGGGCTGGGGGTGCAAGGGGACATGAGTGGGGGCCTGCTGGCAGGTACCCTGCACTGCTGGGGGGTGGGGGTGCAAGGGGACATGAGTGGGACATGAGTGGGGGCCTGCTGGCAGATGTCCTGCACTGCTTGGGGGGTGGGGGTGCACGTGGACATGAGTGGGGGCCTGCTGGCAGGTGCACTGCACTGCTGGGGGGTGGGGGTGCAAGGGGACATGAGTGTGGGCCTGCTGGCAGGTGCCCCTGACTGCTGGGGGGTGGGGTTGCAGGGGGACATGAGTTGGTGATCAGTGGTGCAAGCGGACAGGTGGCTTGTCTGGGGTGCATGGCCATGGTGGATGGGCTGCCTGCGGGACATGACCAGGGGTGCAGGGTAGTCCGCTGTGGTGTGGTCTGCCTGCAGGGGCCGTGGAGGGTGTAGAGGGAACACCTGGGAGGACCCACACTGCCAATTCACGTGTAGGACTCCCCACGTACCCCCGAAATTCACGTACCCCGCTCTGACAGCTAAATCGCGTGTGAAACTTCCCGCGAACCTCTGAAATACACGTACCCCACTCGCACAGGGCCTATCGCGGGTGAAACTTCCTGCGAACACCAGTAATACACGTACCCCACTCGCACATGGCGTATCGCGTGAGAAACTTCACGCGAACCCCAGGAATGTTGGCCCTGTGCGAGCGAGCGGGGTACGTGTAGTTCTGGGGTACAGCGTGAAGTTTTACATGTAAAAGGGCCCTGTTGAGCGGAGTACGTGTATTCCTGGGGTTCACGTGCAGTTTCACCCACGATTTCAGCAGGTTACGTGTATTCCTGGGGTTCGAGTGAAGTTTCACCCACGTTTTCAGCAGGGTACGTGTATTCCTGGGGTTCGCGTGACGTTTCACCTGCGATTTCAGCATGGTACGTGTATTACGGGGTTCGCGTGAAGTATCACACGCGAAAGGGCCCTGGTCGAGGGAGTACGTGAATTTCAGGGATGCGCGGCAAGTTTTACACGCGAAAGGGCAATGCCCGTGCACAATACGTCACAGACCTGCTTACGCGCTAAGGGCCTTTGGTCCAATGATATCATGTACGTGTGGGAATGCGTTTACACGCTTAGGGCCTTTCCTCGAATTACACGCTGATGTGCAAGATTTTCGCGTGCCAAATCACTCCGTATCAAGCTGGCCACGTGTACACACACGGAAGAACACGCTCCTGCCCAGAAGGCCATTTTCCTGCCCCCCAGAGCCCCGAGCACGCTCCCACCAGCCATCTCCTGCTGCCTGTCTGCCTGCTGCCCACGTGCCCTGCTATTTGGTGCCTGCACGTCAGCCATCTGCAGGGGTCCAGTTGCTGTGTCCACCGCTGCTGGAACAGAAGACTCCGAACTGGGATTCCATCGCTCCACAGCCCAGCCCCAGGACCCAGTTGCCCACCCACTCCTGCCCCTGGGGTTGCCATGTCGGGCACTACACCATTTGGCACCACTGGCAACCCCCAGCCAGAGAGGCAGAGGGCCACCAGCTTCACTGCCACCGAAGTTGGTGTCCTGGTGGATCATGTCCTGGGGCATTATGATGCCCTCTTTGGAACATCACGTGCCAACAAGGAAGGATGGGAGAGGATCTGGGACGACGTAGTGGTTGCCATCAACGCGGAGGGGGTGGCAACCCGCGACATCAAGCACGTCAAGAAGCTTTGGGAGGACTTCAGGTCCAGGATCCGCCACAAGGCCCGGCGCCTCACGGAGGGGGGCCGGGCACGCCTGAGTGCCATCCATATGAGGGTCCTGGAACGCGTAGGCCCAGCGCTCCATGCCCAGATCCTTCTGAGGCAGACCCGTCTGGAGTTAGGCAGTGAGTGGCCAAGCATTGCTGTGTGAGACAGGGCATGTTGCAGTGTGATGGTAGTCTGATGCTTGTCTGTATGTGTGACATAGGCCATGTATGGATGTGTGTATGCAGGGACATCATGGTCAGGCATGTGAGACCAGTTATGTGTGAGCCACATGGTTGGTGCATGTGTTTTAAAGCAACATGGGGAGCTCTATGTGGAATGCACACATGAATGCATGGCTGTCTCTGTTCCTGGACATGGAGGGGGGGTGAGGAATGGGTGCTGATGTCATGTACATGTATGGTGCACATGTGTGTGTGTGTGTGCCTGAGAAGTGTGTGTGTGACTTTGAAACGCCATGGATGCATGTGACTTTGAAGGCAACATCTTGGTTTACAGGGGCCCTTCTACATGGATGTTCATGTTGATTGCAGGCGCCCGGACTGTTTCTGCATGTGTGTTGTGTGCATTCACCCATGTGTTGTGGAATGACAGGATGGAAGTGACATTTGACAGTGCCACTCATGTGTTATTGCTTCCTGTCTAGGGCATTTTGTACTGTGTCCTGATTTTGTGTTTTATGTCTCCCTCTACGCAGCGTCAAGTGAAGAAGAGGGCGCAGACGGCGCTGTGGAGCCAAGCGGCGGGAATGCCTCCACTGGGCGGCGACGCAAAGCCCAGCCACCCTCCCAGGAATTACCATCATCCGGGTGCGAGGGGGCTGGTGCTGCGTCTGCCACAACGGCTGTCGCGAAAGGGCCGGGTGAGCCCCCACAGGGACTTCCAATGACGGATGACTGTGTGGAGACATCCAGGTTGGTGGTCTCCACAGAGGAGGAGGAGCCCGCTACTGAGCCGCACATGGGGCCTAGTGGGGGTAGTACCACTGGAGCAAGTGGTGCAGTCCAGGGCCAGGGTCAGGAGGCAGCAAAGGTCACTGTGGAGGGGCCTGTGCATGTCGCTGACCTTGACCTTTTGACTGCACCATCATGCACCAGCAGGGAGGCCCTGTCCCAGGCCCGTCCGCAGGTCGGGGAGAGTGCCTTACCACCTGCCTCTCCACTACCTGCGGGTGAGGCATCCCACGACCATTTGGGATCCGTTCTGGTGGGTGTCGCGTTGCGCACGTGTGTCATTCGTGATGAAGTGCGTTCTTCCTGGGCGGAGAACGCACACCATCACGAAGAGCAGCATTGTGATGTGGCACTGCTGGGAGGGGGCCCTGGTCGGTCGGTTCCTACATGTGTCATGCACTCTGGCGGACCTCTCCTCCTCTGTGGAGGCTGTGCACCGGTCGTTCTCCACATCGTCTTCCGGCCCAGATTCCACCAGGGCCCCCTGTGGACCTGGCCTGACCAACACAGCCAGCGTGGTGGAGATCCCATTCCTGCCACAGTCGGGAGTTGGCGGTCCAGCAGGGGTGGACACCACAACTGGAGACCAGCAGATGGAGGATGTGCAGGCACCATCGGACAGGGCACATGGACAGCAGCAGCAGGAGCAGGCTGTAGGTGGGAGCCATGATGGCTCGGGGCCATCAACATCCGAGGGGCAGGCATAGGCCGGAGGGCAGGAGGACCCTGGAAGGAAAGTGTCTTCCATGTGGCAGCGGTTGGGCCATGCGATAGATGCGGAGCTGCAGCGGGCGGAAGAGGCACGGCTCACGATGGTCATGGCAGAGAACTCCAATTCGTAGGGCCCTGAGGCGGGCCGAGTGCCTCGCGACCATTCGCAGGGACCTGGAGTTCCAGATGTCATCGTCCTTGCGAACCCTCGGGGCCATGGAAGAGGACCGCCGCCGGGACATCGAGCAGGAGTTCGATGATTGCCTGGCCCGGAACATCAACATGTGAGCCGTTGGACTTGCCCGCTGCCCTTGTAAATAGTTATTTAGTTAGTATTAGATTTCCTTTGGTTTTTTCTTTATTTTGGACCTTTTGGACAATGGACCACATTTTTGTATATTGCTTTTTATTAGGTAGGAGTTTTTGATAGGTTTAATTTCTTCAGTTGGGATCATGGACCCTGGATTGTTCATCTGTATATAGTTAACTGTTGGATTCTACTTTTTTGTTTGGATTTCCCCATGGAGCAATGGTTTTCACTTTTGTTTTTCCCTTGGATTTCATTTTTGGAACTGTGACTTTGGACACCTTTCCTTTGGATTATGATTTGTTGTTTTTCATTATTTTACAGACATGCAGCTTTTCTTTTTTAATTTCCATTGTCGTTTGTTTGATTTTATTCCATTCATGTTGCTTTTAATACATTTTTTTCTTCAAACTTCGATGTGTGGTATTATCTCATTGGTTTCATGCATGTCATGATATGGGTTTCTAAATTCACTTGCACCCATTGTGTGTGTGTGAGGGACATGTCTTCATTTACATACTTGCCATTGGGGTTGTGTCATGTAATTGGCATTTCTATGTGGGTGGATGCAATACTTGGGTGGGTCTTTGGCATGTGGAGGCTGGCCATAAGGGCCAGGGATCTAGATTGTGATGACGTGTTGGCTGGGGGACATGTGTCAGGGCCTGCTGGCAGGTGCCCCGCACTGCTGGGGGGTGGGGGTGCAGGGGACATGTGTCAGGGCCTGTTGGCAGGTGCCCCGCACTGCTGGGGGGTGGGACTGCAAGGGGACATTAGTGGGACATGAGTGGGGGCCTGCTGGTAGGTGCCCTGCACTGCTGAGGAGTGGGGGTGCAAGGAGACATGAGTGGGACATGAGTGGGGGCCTGCTGGCAGGTGCCCCACACTGCTGGGGGGTGGGGGTGCAAGGGGACATGAGTGGGGGCCTGCTGGCAGGTGCCCCGCACTGCTGGGGGGTGGGTGTGCAAGGGGACATGAGTGGGGGCCTGCTGGCAGGTGCCCCTCAGTGCTGGGGGGTGGGGGTGCAAGGGGACATGAGTCGGGGCCTGCTGGCCGGTGCCCCTCAGTGCTGGGGGTGCAGGGGGACATGAGTGGGGGCCTGTTGGCATGTGCCCCACACTGCTGGGGGGTGGGTGTGCAAGGGGACATGAGTGGGGGCCTGCTGTCAGGTGCCCTGCCCTGCTGGGGGGTGGGGGTGCAGGGGGACATGAGTGGGGGCCTGCTGGCAGGTGCCCCACACTGCTGGGGTGTGGGGGTGCAAGGGGACATGAGTGGGGGCCTGCTGGCAGGTGCCCCTCAGTGATGTCGGTGCAAGGGGACATGAGTGGGGGCCTGTTGGCAGGTGCCCCACACTGCTGGGGGGTGGGTGTGCAAGGGGAAATGAGTGGGGGCCTGCTGGCAGGTGCCCTGCACTGCTGGGGGGTGGGGGTTCAGGGGGCATGAGTGGGACATGAGTGGGGGCCTGCTGGCAGGTGCCCCACACTGCTGGGGGGTGGGGGTGCAAGGGGACATGAGTGGGGGCCTGCTGGCAGGTGCCCCACACTGCTGGGGGGTGGGTGTGCAAGGGGATATGAGTGGGGGCCTGCTGGCAGGTGCCCCTCATTGCTGGGGGGTGGGGGTGCAAGGGGACATGAGTGGGGGCCTGCTGGCAGGTGCCCCTCAGTGCTGGGGGTGCAAGGGGACATGAGTGGGGGCCTGTTGGCAGGTGCCCCACACCGCTGGGGGGTAGATGTGCAAGGGGACATGAGTGGGGGCCTGCTGGTAGGTGCCCTGCACTGCTGGGGGGTGGGGGTACAGGGGGACATTAGTGGGACATGAGTGGGGGCCTGCTGGCAGGTGCCCCACACTGCTGGGGGGTGGGGGTGCAAGGGGACATGAGTGGGGGCCTGCTGGCAGGTGCCCCGCACTGCTGGGGGGTGGGTGTGCAAGGGGACATGAGTGGGGGTCTGCTGGCAGGTGCTCCTCAGTGCTGGGGGGTGGTGGTGCAAGAGGACATGAGTGGGGGCCTGCTGGCAGGTGCCCTGCACTGCTGGGGGGTGGGGGTGTAGGGGGACATGAGTGGGACATGAGTGGGGGCCTGCTGTCAGGTGCCCTGCCCTCCTGGGGGGTGGGGGTGCAGGGGGACATGAGTGGGGGCCTGCTGGCAGGTGCCCCACACTGCTGGGGTGTGGGGGTGCAAGGGGACATGAGTGGGGGCCTGCTGGCAGGTGCCCCTCAGTGATGTGGGTGCAAGGGGACATGAGTGGGGGCCTGTTGGCAGGTGCCCCACACTGCTGGGGGGTGGGTGTGCAAGTCGAAATGAGTGGGGGCCTGCTGGCAGGTGCCCTGCACTGCTGGGGGGTGGGGGTTCAGGGGGCATGAGTGGGACATGAGTGGGGGCCTGCTGGCAGGTACCCCACACTGCTAGGGGGGGGGGTGCAAGGGGACATGAGTGGGGGCCTGCTGGCAGGTGCCCCGCACTGCTGGGGGGTGGGTGTGCAAGGGGATATGAGTGGGGGCCTGCTGGCAGGTGCCCCTCAGTGCTGGGGGGTGGGGGTGCAAGGGGACATGAGTGGGGGCCTGCTGGCAGGTGCCCCTCAGTGCTGGGGGTGCAAGGGGACATGAGTGGGGGCCTGTTGGCAGGTGCCCCACACTGCTGGGGGGGTGGGTGTGCAAGGGGACATGAGTGGGGGCCTGCTGGTAGGTGCCCTGCACTGCTGGGGGGTGGGGGTGCAGGGGGACATGAGTGGGACATGAGTCGGGGCCTGCTGGCAGGTGCCCCACACTGCTGGGGGGTGGGGGTGCAAGGGGACATGAGTGGGGGCCTGCTGGCAGGTGCCCCGCACTGCTGGGGGGTGGGTGTGCAAGGGGACATGAGTGGGGGTCTGCTGGCAGGTGCTCCTCAGTGCTGGGGGGTGGGGGTGCAAGGGGACATGAGTGGGGGCCTGCTGGCAGGTGCCCCTCAGTGCTGGGGGTGCAAGGGGACATGGTTGGGCCTGTTGGCAGGTGGCCCACACTGCTGGGGGGTGGGTGTGCAAGGGGACATGAGTGGGGGCCTGCTGGCAGGTGCCCTGCACTGCTGGGGGGTGGGGGTGTAGGGGGACATGAGTGGGACATGAGTGGGGGCCTGCTGGCTGGTGCCCACACTGCTGGGGGTGGGGGTGCAAGGGGACATGAGTGGGGGCCTGCAGGCAGGTGCCCCTGACTGCTGTGGGGTGGGAGTGCTGGGGGACATGAGTGGGGGCCTGCAGACAGGTGCCCTGCACAGCTGGGGTGTGGGGGTCCAAGGGGGTAATGCGTTGGTGATCACTAGTGCAAGGTGACATGTGGCTTGGCTGGGGGGGCATGCCCATGGAGGATGGGCTGCCTGTGGGACATGCCCAGGGGTGCAGGGTAGTCCCCTGTGGTGTCGTCTGCCTGCAGGGGCCGTGGAGGGTGTAGAAGGAACACCTGGGAGGACCCACACTGCCAATTCACGTGTAGAAATCCCCTGCACCCCTGAAATACACATACTCCACTCGCACAGGGCCTATCGCATGTGGAACTTCCCGCGCACCCCAGTAATACATGTACCCTGCTGAAATTGCGTGTTAAACTTGCCCACACCCCAGAAATACACGTACCCTGCTGAAATTGCATGTGGAACTTCCCACGATCCCCAGAAATACATGTACCCTGCTGAAATCGCGTGTTAAACTTCCCCGCACCCCAGAAATACACGTACCCTGCTGAAATCGCATCTTAAACTTCCCGCACCCCAGAAATACACGTACCCTGCTGAAATTACGTGTTAAACTTCCCCGCAACCCAGGAATAAATGTACCCTGCTGAAATTTTGGGTTAAATTTGCCCGCACCCCAGTAATACATGTACCCTGCTGAAATTGCGTGTGGAACTTCCCGCGCACCCAGAAATACACCTATCCTGCTGAGATTGCGTATTAAACTTCCCCGCACCCCAGAAATACACATACCCTGCTGAAATCGCGTGTTAAACTTCTCCGCACCCCAGGAATACACGTATCCTGCTGAAATTGCGTGTTAAACTTGCCCGCACCCCAGAAATACACGTACGCTGCTGAAATCGCATGTTAAACATCTCCGCACCCCAGAAATACACGTACCCTGCTGAAATCCCATGTTAAACTTCCCTGCACCCCAGGAATACACGTACCCTGCTGAAATCGCGTATGAAACTTGTCCACACCCCAGAAATACACGTACCCTGCTGAAATCGGGTGTGGAACTTCCCGCGCTCCCCAGAAATACACGTACCCTGCTGAAATCGCGTGTTAAACTTCCCCGCACCCCAGAAATACACGTACCCTGCTGAAATCGTGTGTTAGACTTCCCCGCACCCCAGGAATACACGTACCTGCTGAAATTGCGTGTGAAACTTGCCCGCACCCCAGAAATACACGTACCCTGCTGAAATCGCGTGTGAAACTTCCCGCGCACCCCAGAAATACACGTACCCTGCTGAAATCGCATGTTAAACTTCCCCGCACCCCAGAAATACACGTACCCTGCTGAAATCGCGTGTTAGACTTCCCCGCACCCCAGGAATACATGTACCCTGCTGAAATCGCTGATGAAACTTCCCGCGAACCGCAGTAATACACGTTCCCCGCTTGCCGTGTGCTGTGTGGCAGCCCTGTATACTGGTCCAGGCTTAGCGCAGTCCTTTGCGCTGGATTGGGGATTTTGATGGCTTTTCCTTGCGCGAGGGGCGTTACTGGCGCTGCTGCAGGGTTGCTGCGCCACTCTGCGCCGCGGCTGCTTTTGGTGGCTAAAATCCATGAATAGACTGTGCGCCGAAATGGATTTTAGCGCATGCGGCTGGCGCAGACTATCGCACGCGCACAATGTGCGACAGCTGCATGCGCCACTTCTGCGCTTAATTCTATGAATTACCCCTAAGTGTTTTATCCCTGGTGTCAACTTTGTTCCAGACATTCTAAACTGAGCAGCAGCCTGACAAGCAACACAGAAAGAAATGTCTTCAGCTGAGCAAAGGTAAATCGGGGCAGGGGGGCATGCGCAATTCTATTCCCCAACCTAGCAAGTAGCAATCAAACACACCATGTGTAATGTGTATTGATCCTGATTCCATGTTCATTAAAATAATGTTACAAGTAATTTTCTTTTACCGACACATCCATGTACTAATAGCTTTATATACCTCTAAGGGGGGGGGCCATTATCAATTTGTATAATGACCTTTTCCCAAACCTATTAACCTCTGCTTTGCCTTGGCAGTCATTTGGGGATGAATATTATCCTGCAAACATGCCACCTCCCCTTTGTCTATGAATCCAATGTCATTAGATCATTGGTTATTTTTACCAAAGCTCTTTACAGTGTTATAGAAGGGGAGTGTGGATGAAGTAAAACACATGAAGACAAGTTGAATAAGTCGTTAGATATGGAGTGAATAGTAAAGCTAACATGTTATAGTTAATTTGCGACCTGCACTCGCGAACAACTGAGCAACACGCTCTGGAGCTTCGATTTCAGCGGAGGAAAGCTGAGCAATTGATGTTTGCAGCAGGTCAATAGAAGACTTTGTTTTGGCTCGGGGACACATAGGGCCTCATTACGACCCAGGCGGTAAGTTACCGCCTGGGCCGTGACTTTACCACCATGGCGTAAACTACGTTTACGCCATGGTGGTTGGCGGATTTACCGCCCCATTCCGAGGTTGGCGGGCGGTAAGTCCCCAATCCCCATTTACCCTTCCCCATTCCCATTTTTGCCCCATAGGGCATAATGGGAGTGGGGAAGGCGTTAATTATGCCACCGTAAATTACGGTGGCGTAATTAACTCCATGGTCCCTTAGCGCCATGGATTTTAACACCTGCTAAAAGCAGGTGTTAAAAGCTCCATAGCGCTATGGGACCTCGTACTCAGACGGTAAGGGTCGGCGCTGTTTACGCTGCCGTAAACCCCTTACCGCCTGGGTCGTAATGAGGCCCATAGAGTGTCAATGGTGTTCTTCTGTTATGCAAAGCCCAAGACAAAAGGACTTTCTTGCTACTGCCCCAATAGGCAATGTCATAATTGTGCATTTGCACATTTGCAAGCACTCCTTTCACAGAAGCAAACTGGGAGGAATTGACTTCTGTCCTGCCGGAGTACAAGGATGAATAGAGGCTAAAGCGCCCACTCAGCCCTCACACTCCTATAAACCAAGAGCCAACACAATCATAAAGGTAAAACAGGCACAGTTAAAAGATATACCTCCTTTGTCTTTTGTGGTGCTCTGGGCCAGTGGAAGGCTATACCCACAAGAGGGCTGTGAATGTCGGCCAGTCACAATCCAAACAGCAAAGTATAATGGTCCAAAATAAAATAATTTCCATTCAAGGTTCTATATAAAATACTGAATAACAAATGGAAATGTCTAATCATGGGAGCCTGGGAAATATGTACGGTAGATTGTTAAATAGAACACCCACATACTTTCCTTGCCAGATGCAAAGAAATGTATTTCTTCGATTCAAGATGAATGTGATTCATACAAAAGACGTTCTTCACGCAAGGAAACAGGAAGGAATTTCTTATGGAATATGCAGATTTTGTGCCATACACACAGAACATTTGAAACACCTTCTCCTGAGATGTGAGGCTGTGAAAACACAAAGAACAAAACATCTGGGACAGATAATATCAAATACCCCATGGATTGATGCTGAAGAGTAGTGGGAGAGTTTCTACTGTGGAAATTATTTAAAATAAATTTTTGGTGTAGCACATTTCGTAACAGATATTTTCCCAAAGACAAAGTAATTTAAAGGCTAAACAAATGGATCATGTGCTTATTTCTTTAAAGATTATCAAATGTTGTGATGTAAATTCATCATGTGGGGTTACCTCTTTTTTTCCTCTTCCTTTTTTTAATGCTTTGTCCTTTTGTTTTTGTCTTTTATATACTGCTTATCTTCATGAGTTGAGTTGTATTTGGTAAAAGTGTGTTGATCCTATATACCAATAAAATAAAACAAATAAAAATGATAAAATATATACTTTAATCAAGCACATCATGTGCAATAATAACTTACTTAAAAACACTGTAAAAAACCAAACCTTTACAAGGAAAACAGAATATGCATGGATAGAATAGATGGAGTACTCTGGTTAATGAGACATGGGAGAAAAGGCAATTAAAATACCACAATATTCAAAATGACATGTCTTTTGAGCTTGCAAAAAGGGATTAAAACAGCCTTTCCAGTCCATAGGGCTAAAGGATGGGTTAAGGGGGCAGATAGCAATCAATAATACATGTTCAGGCAACTTGGTGATTGACATCAAGCTGGACGTCTGGCTGCAGTTTGAAGGTTCAATTTGGTTCGAGGATACAAAAGGTGTGGTGATCCAGTGGCAAGTAAATGCCGAGCCAGGGTCAAACATGAAGGTAGCAGCAACTTGAAGCATAATTCCAGTAATGCGATTGGGCGATTACCGGGTTTGGTTCGATGGTCGAACTGGTACCACACTACGAAGGTGAGTCAGATCAATGCTGAATTTTCAAGGTTGCGCTTCAAGGGACCCCAGGTTGGATCCAGTTACAGCGGTGGATACCTTGAAGCAGATGGCGGTCAAAGCGTTTTGATGGTGTCAGCACAAGGATCCTTGTTGTTCTAGCTTTCAGGTGTTGTGAATCCCTATCCAAGGACTAAGGACAAGATGGGTCATTATTGTGGTGCTCCCAAACCCAGAGGAGGCTGGCACACAACTGGTAGGGTCCTCCAGCATGTTGAGGTCCTGGTTACTGCTCTGGTTGGGAGAGAGGTAGGTCTTGTTTCTTCAGCAGGTCACCCCCAATGGTCATTGGGGATGGTTGGGGGACACAGCTCTCTTCTATCTTGGAAAACCTGCCTTTACCTCACAACTGGAGAAATCTCCAAACATTGTCCATCAAAATCTTCTCAAGTGATGATTTGAGGATGATTGATTCCCCGAAAGTGCTGGGTGACCCCTTCTTTTAAAGTTAAAAGCCACAGTTATTTAAATGAAAGATAAACTTCTTTAGTGGTCCAATCCCTGTTCTTGAAATGAGTGGACCTTGCCTTCCGACATCACACCCAAATTGCTTTGCCCCAGAGGAAGTAGAGGGGACAGGAAGGAGAGAGAAGCAGACAGAAACAAGATGGAAGAAGTCTTCCTCTATTGTACAGAGCCCACTTGTCCATGCTAACACCTACCCCTGCCCGTCTCACTAGGAACAAAGGCCTTTAGCAATGCCGCAGCCTGGTGTGAGGCTAGTTCCTCTGAATTTGTGTGCTCCTTTGAAGTCTGGGCCCAGAACAGCTGCCAGTTGTATGGCCGTCTTTGGCTAAGGGTGTTACCTGCCCTCACAGAGAGATCAAAGAAGAGGCATGGCATTTCAGGTTCCTGTCCTGTCACTTGGCATTGTTGGATACTTTTGGCTAAGATCAAAATAAATGCCTTCAGCCAAGTTGGGCCTAAAAAGTGTGGAACCTGGGACACACTGCTGCCTGACAGAAGCCTAAAAGTGTAGGATCTAGAAAGGCACATTGTGAGCTGATAGACAAAAAGGCAGCATTTCATTTTTTAAACATCCACATCAAAATGCTATTTCCAGGAACTAAAATTAAAGGGCTATGTGTGGATGACAAAGAACTAGAAAAAGAAAGCCTACCCTTCATTAACTTATGAAGAAAAATGAAAAGGGGCATTTCATTTGCCTCTGGCACATAACCAAATGTTGTTTGTAAATAAGGAGAAATTCACTTCGGTAATGGGACAATTCAACACTGGCAGCCTTGCTGAAAAAAGAAAAATGCAGACATTCTACTATTTGGAAGGATAGGGACTGTTTAACAGTGAAACTCCCTGGTCTAACCCATTCACATGTAGATCATAAAGTGAAGTGGACGTTGATGTCATGATCAGAGATATTAAAAGGCTTCACATGAAAAGTAAATGCAACAGATTGAAAAGGTAGCATTTCTTTCCAGATGCAATATTAAAAAGGCATCATGTGCCAAAGGAAATGTAACATTTCCAAATATAAGTGTCTGTTGCTAGAGGCATGACTTTTAAGTTTCTATTTCCTGAGAAGGGCCCAGTTTCTATTCAAAAGACTTAAGTTACCTGGAAGACATTTTATTGGGGACTGTTCTCTAAGATAAGCAACAGGATCACCCATTAGCCTTGTGATAACAAAGGCTAATGACTTTACACCAGGCTAAATCCAATTATTGAGTCACAAACCTGGCATGTGTTTCAAGAGAACTGCGACCCTGGACAAGACATGAAACCTAGAGGGCTGTTTGATGGTCAGAATGATACGTTAGGAATTATGTGGTCATTGGTTTATATTAGGAATCATGTTTTGCCCATTAACTTTAGAAATATAATACTTACAGAAATGGGACATGTATCCTTGTAAAGCTTATCTCAATGCCATTTAGTTGTCACACATTCCATTAACCGGGCGGAAAAGAGTAACAACCTAAAATGCTTTTCTAGCTCCCCAGAAAATATCCTGAAACTGAAACTGGGGGAGGTAGTAGATTAGTGAATGATGTAACTGTATAATAATTGGTGATACTGGGCCTCATTCAGACATTGCCGGTCCCGAAACAATGGTGCCAGTAAGCTTACCAGCACATTTGTTTTTTCCGAACTGGCTTATTACAGGTCTGCCTGCCAGAGCCACCATGCCCAACAGGTCGCACCCTGCCGGGCACAGCGGCGATCGGTAGGCATCCCCATCACAGAAGCACCAGCACCGTTAACAACAGGAGGAACAGCATTTTACCGGCACCTGAATTTCTTGGCTGCCGGGGTTGTAAACTGTCAGCAGCACCGGGAAGTCAGGTGCCTATAAATACTTATGGGTCTGGTGGCAACCCACCGGCAACACCAGCACGGTTACCGCCAGACCCATAATGAGACCCCCAGACTTTTTATTATGTGTGTTTAAACTGCATAAAATGTGATGTACGCACCAGCAACCTCCTGCCGAGATGGGAGTCATCTTAATGATTAGCTGGATTGGAATATACATATATGTTGTTATATTTATTTGCAAAACAAATGTTTTCACCACTTAGGACTTTTGGAGTGCAAAACTGACATTTAAAGCATGTAAATGCAAGTAGGTTTGTTCATTCTGCACATGATTTAAGTTTCATAACTCCAACAGCCTATAAGAATAAAGGGGCTTGGGCTTGAGGAGGAGAAGATAATACATGTCCAATGAAAAGTCAGAAGCAATAAGCTGGCCAATTTAATGTTAATATTTCAGAGGTGTGGCTTAGAGAGTAAAAAAAGGCATTGCACAATGGGAAAATGACACAGCTGTCTAAACATCATCTCAGTGGAACTATTGAAAGCTGAATGGAGAGTTAACATTGCTTGGGAGATTGCCTGATACTACCTGGGTGGATTGTCTAAAACATTGCAGCAGGATTAACCTTGCCTGGATGACAGCAATTGGGAAAGACTGAAAGCTGACTGAGTATGACCAAGGAGAGACCAACAGAGGTCTGAATGCATGAGGGTGATGACTGAATCTGGAGAGGCTGTTTGACCAGACCCCGGTTTTACACTGAGCAAGCACTCTTGATGCCTTTCATTAGCACCAGAAACCGAGATTTTCAATGTAAGTAGCTTGTCCAACAGAACCGAAGGTGGGCATTTGTTTGATTTCAGTGAATGGGTAAGGGTAGGGAAGTAGACCTGCATTATCTTTGATAAAGAATAATTCAATTAATTCCCTAATAACAAAATAAAACTGGGTGGTTTTGTTTACATTCAAAATTAACAAAATTAATGTATAATTGAGTACACCTATTTTCCTTGCCAACTCCAGAATTCCCTAAATGGAGGTGGTATCCTTGTCCAAAATTGAAATTCCATACTGCCACCATTCCTCAGGTCTGGCCTTTAAGAAGAGGGCCGCTGAATGTAACAAAGGTCTGGGTTTGGCGCTGGGTAAGAAAAGTGCTTGGCTAAATGAAGCAAAGTGTACTTCATAGATGAGAAAATGCCCACTCTCTCCTGACAGTGAGAAAGGGGCCCTGATTAAAGAGAGATCTTGTATTGCTTCAGGGTGAAGGAGGAAGAATTGTTCTATCAATCCAAAATATTATTAAATGTGTGTTGTGATTTCAAAACTGCTAGCATTTTTCAGTGCACAGGGAAATTAAACCTCCATATTGCTGCATGTGTGAAATTGCTTTTGAAAAAAGAAAAACATGTTGCATTTGTGTGGAATTTAAACCTTATCAAGGAATGCTAATGCTGATGTTCATGATTTTGTAATGTTCCAAGGTATGGTTTACATTCTGGGTTTTTGTGTGACAGGAGAGTTTAACTATTTTTTTGGCCAGTGTTCCATGTACATAAGACCCAAAAGTGGAATCCCAAAAAAGGTTTTTGTTTTGAAGCTTTATGTTTGGCCACTGTGATGGTGGTGTGTGTAATCATGGGTTGCACCTATTCATGCACCTATTATTTAATACATATGTATTCTTCTGTACCCCGGCCTGGTTCCTGGCTTATTGTTGGCTCCGAGGGAGGTATCTCATTGGCTCTCTAGGATTCATAGACAGGGAATAGCAGAATAAAACAATAACATATCAAGTAGCACTTGTATCGGGGAGCACATTCCCCATTTTAAGTGCAGTCTCTAAAGATATTGTTACAGCAGGCTCATCTTGTCTAATAAGAATACTTGTCACCTTCCACAGCTGAGGTTCGCTCACGTGTGCTATTAAGTTGAATGTGGCTGTGATGATTATAAGTAGTGCATTGCGCCATGCCTTAACTCAGGCAAAGTTTATATATAATGTTAACCCTGCCAACAGTTGGGGCTACTTATGATGCAACAGAAATTCAAATATTTTGCATTCACGTAAATGCATGACAGTATTTACAAGTAGATAAATGCACAACAACTAGTAAAACATTACCAGTTACTCATCATTAACATGCAATATTGAACAGTGAATCATAAACACACGACACATTAGTTATAGACAGAAAAATGCACGTAATGAAAAAACAACAGAAACAGTTATTCCTAGCTAACGTAGTGTATCGAGGGGTAAATCTAATGAACAGTTCATTAGCTGAGACGTTCAGCCATGTGTCTTCAATTGAGTCTTCTGGCTGAAATGTGTATGAGGACCCTAATTATATAGTTTCAACCAAAATCCATGGCTAATGGCTAATCTGTCTTCGTCAGGACAAACATTCTTTTGTATTAATCAAAGAGGGTACATTTTAGGTTTTGCTTTTCTTATTTAACTGGCTGCATTCAAGAAGATTGCTTTTCTTATTCAAGTATTGACTGTAAGTGCCATTATTTTATCATTGGAATCGGCTTATCATAGTTGTAGTTAAAAGAGTACCTTGTGGAATATGGCCCCTTCTGATGATTCTCAACAAAAGTTGTATCACTGAAGAGAATATCTTCAAGTAACTTGATGAATTCCAAGGCAATACGCAGACGTTATCTTGAGGTTAGTAACCATCAGCAGGCAATGAAGCAACTACGCTGTGACCGTCTGCCACCTCTCATGCCTTCTTACATGTTAATATCACTCTCTGCTCCCGCTAGTCTCCCCGCATTGACTCTAGAGCTTCTAAGTCTGGCTTCTCCTGCCTCCTCGCTCTTTGCTCTGCCACTTTTAGAGTGGGGGCTGTGGATCCCGATACTGATGCAGCAGGACACAGATACACACTATGGTTTTGGCAAGGAGCTTATGGAAGGGGTATCAGAACAGAGGATATCCCCTTCAGGGATGGAATTATCCACATCATTGTGTTATTTACTAAAAATAAAAAACAGGGTTTTACACACCTGACAAGTCAATTTATCACACAGTTTAAATGAACAATTGCACTAGTGCCAGCGCAAATACACTATTGGCCCTGAAGTTTTGTTTGAGTGCTTATGAGCTAAGGTATCATAATACTGTCCTTAAATGTGTCATACTATATATGTGGAGCTTGTGCACATGCTACTTAGGAAGGGCTGTCTGTGCCTAGTGTGTGTTTGCATCCGCTGCTCTGCATCTGTATTTGTTCCTGTTTATATCCTCGTTGTGATAAATACGCTCCCTCAGATGCTTAAGAGGCCTGGCATGGCATCAGCCACAGCAGGCAGTGTCGAAGGAATGAGAACAGCTGTGGGGAAAGACTGATAGGCCAGGAATATGGAATGCAGCATGAGTGCCCTGCAGCAATGATAATTTTCAGCCACCCCCTCTGCATGGCCCGCGCTACCCCCCACTTTGATACTTCAGGCAAACCAGCCACTTTCTGCTGCACGAGATGGGATATATATTATTTATGGGACTATTATGCACAGCCACACTTCACATCTCCTAAGTGTAAGCTATCGTTTTATTTCATTGATATTGCACATCTGTCTAAATGCTGGAAATACGGGAAACAGGAAACCTTGTTGATCCAGTAATGGAGAAAGGACAAGATGGCATCGCAGTGTCTCGTGTAGGCCACTGCAATGCTGTGTAGATATCTAGCTTGTCTCCTATGTCGGCTATGACTCAATGTTACATCTTTATGTATGTACCGCTGCAGGGATCACTATTTAAAATTATTCTCATTTATTCAGTTGCAGGATAAGGTAGAAGTGGAAGGCAAAGCGCAGCAGACTTGCATGGAGCATATCCAACAACTTCCCATGCCTGACTCTCACAGCCACGACTGAAACTAGACCCACCTACCACGCACCCAGATCCACCATTCCAACACACACACACACACCCATGTCCACACACCCATACACTCACACACACACCCACACCCATTCATACGCACACCCATGTACAAACCCCCATGTACACATATCCATAAACACACTTGCACACACCACACACACCCACACACAGCCATACGCACACACACACACACATACATGTACACACACCCATGCACCGACACAAACACACACACACCTCCAATTCGACAAATGTCACAACATCATACCACTCTTAAAACAGTAGCTCCAGTATTGGCCCATCCAAGATAGACCGTTTTCCAGGTCCGGTATTCAATATTGGGCCGGGGGAGTGTGACTGTATTGCACAATAGAGAAGGGAATCGCCTACGTCGAACCTTCTAGTAGCTGGCCTGGCTTCTGCAGTACAGTGCTCACCGACCTGTTGTGGATCTCATTGAAATGGATGAGCTGGTAAATTCCTGTGCATCAGATTACAGTGAGGCAAGAGTGCTAAGGTTTGGAATTGATTTCTTACAGAGTCAGGTGTCGATTTTCAATCAAAGACCCTTGCAGATGTGGTCAGGTGGAGTGCAAGAATGGGTCTGCAAGAGAAAAGCCTCCCCTCCTACAGGTGATCAATCAAGCCCTTCATCATGGACACCGAATCATCAGGTTTTGGTCCACGGATGATTGTCATCCTAGCGATAAAGAGTGTCAAAGAGGAGGGTGTGATCTGAGTCATAGTCCAAGATGCATTGGTGTTGAGGAGCCGAGATCTTTCTCACTGCATTCCAACATCTTGCTCCGATGCACTAGAGAAGAGTCACTTTTGTCCAAATTTATAGCACCTGGGGATGAGAAAGTAAGGTTGCTTGCTCCCTCCTCCAACCACAAAGCCCTAGAAATATGGCGATCTCAATATTGCTTCTGCTACACCCAGACTCAAGGCACTGTGTGAAGTGTCCAGTTACACGGTGTTGATAGGTTTGTAGTGAATTCATGTAGACAATATTGAGGCTGAGTTTTCTCTGTGTTATCAAATAAGAGAAAAGACAATCTGCATCACTGAGGCATCCACAGCTCGTTTCATTGACCATTCACACTCCCCCAACACACACAAAGAAAGAGATTCTCGAAAGACCCTGCTCATCCTATCACACCATCACATGTGGAATACCATCAGACAACGATCTGCCACCAACCCTATGCGTAGGAATGTAGTAAGTTCCATAGCCACCATGGGGTGCTCCATAGGGATCCCCTGCAGAGGCACATATTTACTATGGATCATGAAGTGAAGGGGAAGGAGGAAGATCAAGCCAACCACAGGGCATTCCTCAAAAGGAATTCTACATCAAGCAAATGTTTCACATAATTGAGACTCCACAACATAACATGTTGATGCATCTGGCCCTTTAGCTTACTTACTACATTGCAGATGGGGAAACTGATGAAGCAGCCTGCCACCGCCCTAATCAGCAACTCCACAGTACTGCCGCAGTGGATAGCGATGATGTATCAGCCTCCCTCGTGCCACTGGAGAAGGGAATATCATTGTTCTATGCTTCTGCTCGACCATTTCAGCGCTCAAGAGGTAGTGATCAACACTCTCCCAATTCCGAGCAAAGGGATAGTGGAGACTCAGTTTCTTTGAAACTCCCATAACCACTATTATATGTACCACCATCACCAAACAGCATTGTAGAGGGGGCAGGAGGCGTGAGTCACTGGCACTTTCCAGGCCTCATCTAGATTGAAGTTCCACCGATGAATCGTTCCTATGGAGCTAAGGAATCAAAGGCTTCCCCACACAGCGTCCTAGTCTTCTGGAAGCTAGCGTCTGTGTTGGCCTCAATGATGCAACTATATTCCCCTGACTTCCTATTGGCAACATTCTTTATTACGTGTCTATTTGTTAAAGGTTTATTTCATTGAAGATATATTTACAAGAATGTACGAGGCAGTTCATATTGGGCCTCTATTAAAGGAATCACATCTAGTTGATGGAATTCAAAGTGGATGGCCACATTGCATCAAAGGTCTACAAGCATCAAAGAGGTTAATGCAATTCTGCTCCATTAAAGGTCAGAGGCAATTGGATCAGAAATGAATGTATGTAGGTGGAACAATTTGTGCAGGAATGCGAATTTGACATTGCTAGACCGGGGGAAAGAGTATGGCAGATCAAAATACTGAACAGAGTGTATTGGACTTCACAAAAGCTCTATGAAAGGGGTTTGCTTGTCTTTTTGTTGTAGATGCAGACACAGAGTTAGTTCATTTGAGCATATGATTTTGGAATGTAGCAGGTTGAGAGTGTTCTGGAATAAAATCACAATGACAATGAACAAGGTATTGATGCTAGCCGTTGATTAGGATTTTCCGGCCATTATCTTGGGGGAGGATGATCTGATAGACGATTTGTCATTCCCGCAGAGGTGTTGGTTCTTCAGGGCATCATTGTCTGCAAAAACAATTGTATTGCCGGAATGGAGGAGTGAGAAGTTGCCCTCTGCCTCTGTATGGTTGGAGGATTTACATAGAATGTCTTTACTAGAAAAGGTGATTTTGTACAGGAATAAGAAAAGCAACCTTCATGAGGAGATTTGGGGGAGGGTTATGGAGTTGTAAATGGTTGGACCGCTCAACAAGCAATTGGGGGGGGGGTGTATGTTTAAAAATATATTGTTATGTTGGTCATTTGTGAATTCATGTTTTCAATAAATATGTGAATGCAAAAAAAGGAATAAAATCTACACCCTGCTGACATGTTAATCTCCATCCAAATATGGATTTATCTTTTTTCTGCCTCAAAAGACTTTTCACAAATGTGAAATCACCTTTCCGCAAGCACATCACTAAGTGGATATCAATCAGGCTTTAGCTGTGGCAAGATGTCATCCTCAATTTGATTGGTCAATGGGGCTATGCAGATGTTGGATTGTGAAGGTGCATTCTTTTTGTCTTCCTCCTTTCAGGGGCTTTTGACTCTGTAGACCAGGGGGTTCCAATAGAAATTTCACATTCCTGTATGGGATTTGTTGGTCAGATCCTGAAATAGCTTTCCAATTTATTGGAGGAATTCTCACACTGCGTTAGCTTGGGCCAGTGAATGTTATGCGCCATTTCCTTATGGTATGGGGCTCCCCGGGGGTTGGTGTTGTTACATGCAGACATTGGGACATTGGGACATCTGGTCGAAGATACCAGCATCTACATCCACCAGTATGTGGACAATACACAATTATATATAATAGTGGCATCCAGCACCTGGGGTAGCTTTGGTGTTTAGAGAACTGGATGTCAACTAATTTCTTTAAATTCAAACCTTCTAAAATTACATTTCTGTTAATTCATTCACTGATTTGTTCAGTGTCAAATACTCAAATTTGGATTCATACACTCTTGCATTTAGAAATGATTTCTACGCTTATCTCCCAACGTTCACTAGGTTATATTTTGGACCTGTCTCTCAATTTCCAACCCCATATCGTGAAAATGGGTCATTTCTGTCATCTATGTTTCCTAAAATGATTACACAAATGGATACCTGCAGCCAATTTCCGTACAGATGTTCAGTCTCTAGTTAGTCAGACATTGGATCGAGCAATTAATACTCTTTGTGGTCTTCTTTCTTGCTCTGTGGCTCCACTTAAAATAGTTATGCACGTGGCATATGATTTAGCGGTTTGTGCATGACATTCTTTCCACATTACTCCTATTTTTTTCCAACTTCACTGGCTAGCTTTGGCTTTCCGGATTCAGTTTAAGCTAGTTTGCATGGATTCCAAGGAACCTGCATGGGTACAGCAATATGCCTTTCTGAGAAATTGATGTTTGCAGTTGGCTGTAGAGTCACACATAGCAAATACATCAGGAAACTGGGGATCAAGAAACTCAATCGTGCAGAATTATCAAAGTAAGTGTTTTATGGCATAGACCAAAAACTGGATTTTTTTCCTACCACTTTCTTGTTAAAACTCATTAATTTACACTTGCTTTTCGTGTTTGATTCCGGCATGGATGATTATTCTTGTGTGACCATTCTTCTCCTTTTATGAGTTTAATTTTATCACATTTTTCTTTTTTTAATTGTATTCACTCACAATCATCAATTGCTGTTTTTGTAATTTTTGCCCACAGCTCAGCCGCCTTCAGGTAAGGCAGTGTTCTAAATGTACTCTTAAAAAAGGAAATGTATATATCATTGTATGCATTTTTCAACTCTTTTTCAGCAGATTTCTTTCTTGTCCGCTTTTACGATCAAGCTTTTTTTTTCTAAATTTTCACCATACAATTTCTCTTTTGATATTTTGCTCATAGCCTGAGTCCAATATTGAGATGTGAGTTGTCCTCACTTCATTGAATAAGTCCTAACATATTGAAACTGGAGATACCAAACACATTGAAGTCTTGCTTGATGATAGCAGGGCACATGTGACTCCGAAATGGGGTCATGTGATCATAATGTTTGCTGCCCAACATTCAATCGAGCAGTCAGATTCTGACACATCTAAAGGAGTCCAAACGTTGTCTGGCAGGTGGGCATGGTACATTTTGGACGTTCAGTCCTGACATGGGAGTAGAAGTGGTCCAAAAGACATTATCATATTTTCAGCCAGTGGAGTTACGACAATGGAATAACATTCAGTAAAGAGTACATGCTTAGCCATTGTGAACTCTACCTTTCGCTCTCTGATCAATACTCTAAAAGTTCAATAAATAGAAATGTTGATATGTGTGTCCTCCTTTCCCCGGATATTGATGGATTCCATTGACTGCCCACTTTCCCTGTTGATATCAGAGCTATGCCAGCATTATGCCCAGTGCTCAAAGAGAACAAATTGATCAACAGGGCATGCAACCATAGTTGGGGGGGTGGACGGGCATGTGCAGGTGGTTGTTAAAGAAATGGCTTTTTGTTGACATTTGTTTTTGGCCAAACTGATCTGTTTGTGCTTCTAGTATGGGGGAAACATACATTTTTCATCGATGTTGAACAATCACATATTCCTTTTGCAGGTGCCCCCAGAGCTGGTGAGTTTTTCAGTCAGGTACACTGTAACATAGTTTGGAATGCTTTACAGGTAAACCAGGCTGTTTTGAAGGTAGCTCTCATATGGTTGCGGCGATGTGGTCATATTTCTTCAAACCTGTGATTAGACAGGCTGCAACATGCTGGGCAGCTTTGAGTGAGGCCTCATAAGTGGTCCATATTCTGTTGAGGATAGTGGATCTGGTATATCGTTCAGTTCATAGCTTGGATGAAGGTCTTGATTTTATTTTCCAATGGCTCGTCTACATCAGCCTTAAACTGGTATCTTCTAACCAGGACTTTTTGGAATGATTTATTCATGTTTATAATGATGTATTGATGTCCACAATAAGTTGCAATTATTTTTTCTTGCGTCAATATGCACATGATGATGGCTTAACTTCACTGATTAGCCAGGGACATTCAGCCAATTCAGCTGTATTTTCTGTTTTGCAAACACATATATCCCTGTTCGGACTAATATTGTTTCAAATTACTTTGGATGTGCTTTTCCATTTCTTGTTGAAACTGTTTTCGTACTTACTGTATGTGTTTCCTCATAACAATATTGTCTCTGTTGCTAGCTATTCCCCATATGATTATGTTCAAATGTACATTTAGATTTTTTCACAATCTCTGTTTAATTCTTGAAATAATTGCAAGATGCTCTATTTTATTTAGCTTTTGTATTACTTTTTGATTTATCAGTGCTATATTAAGCCAAAATGTCTATTTCATGAATCTGTGACAATTTTCTTTTGCACTAAAAATATAAAAAAAACAATTTGTTATACACTCTATTTACTTTTTCTTTTCTTTTTTTCGATGTTGGTATTATTGAGACCCTGAATACTCACAGGGCTTATGTTACAATATATATACAGGTACCATAGATCTGTAAAAATATGTGATTAAATCACCACTTAAGGCAACGTCTAAATAGCATAAATTGCACTTACAAAGTTAACTGATTTTATACACGGGACACCTTTTTGTGTAATTCATTTTCCAATGAGACAGAGATGGCCCAAGGCTGCCTGGGCTTAGTATGTGGTGTGGACCTTGAGGGAGAGGTTGCTGTTGATGAAGAAGCTGAGGGGTTTAGTGTTGCATGTCCACTGAGGAGATAAGCCACCTGGTTGCATTGCCGTGAGCTAGTTCTGTACTTTACTTCTTAGAGGCACAGAAGAGGATGAATTCTATCTTTCTTGGATCTTGCTTGTAAAATGGTCCTTGGGCCAGATTATCTAACATTTGCATGAGTTCTAAAAAGTGAGCAAATGCTTTGACAATATATGGAGGAAACAGGTTTTGTCACAATTGGTAAAAAAAACATTTGCACTGTGGCATAAATAAACCATGCTTTTCTTTGTACTGTGTTTGCTGCATAACATACACATACATGTGTTTACTACATTTCTTTTATGTGACTCATCAAACATAGTAAATAAAACAGTCAGTTTGCTTCTTGCCCTTGTGAAAACATGTTTAGATAATACACATTGAAGCTAAATATGTTGGCTCATTCCCAATTATCTAGGCAGTAACATTGGTGCTAAATTAATTTGCTCCACTTTTTGCAGCAGTGCAAAGCTTTCATAATTTGACCCCAGGTGTCATAGTTGGCATCGGGGTTCCCCCATGTCACAGGCATGGATGTTGTCAGACAGGCATGGTATCAAGAGACAAAGACTAGAAAGTAAGTGTTTGAAAGCCTTTATTATTGCACATTGTGGGATTTGTGTAATGCCTATCTGGCCCTAACTCTAAGGGGGTTGTTCCCTCAACTGATGTTTCTAAGGGCCAGCGATATTTGTTAGTCCAAAACCAAAGTTTGCCTGTGTCCAAACCTATGCTTGTCCTCACTCTTAAACCAAATGTGGTAGGGGTCTTCTTAACCCTTTAAGTGCCAAGGACGAGTATACTCGTCCTTTTTACATAGACTTCAATAATAGCCTGGCACTTGTGATTCAAAAGGAAATGTAAACCACAGTTGGTTTTAAGTAGTCTTACCAATAGGTGTAGTTCTGCCAGTTCAAAATAGTTCAACTCAAATGGGTTGCCCATGGAACCTTCCACATAGGGCTCTTGTATTAAGTCGATAGAGGTCACAATGTCTCTGGGTCTCTGTGGTTTCCTTTTCCCAAGCTTCGGTCCTTCCAATTCCAAACAAAAAAAACAGTTCCTGTTAGGACTCTCAGGGCTCCTTTCCCCAAATCTAGGTCTCGCTTTACAAAGTTCAACAATGTCTCTTGTGGGCCTCTTACGGTTCCCTTCCCCAAGCTTAGGCCCCTCTGGCTCTTAAACAAAAAAAAAGGTTCCTGTTGTCAGGATGTACCTTTCACTGTACAGTTCTTTCATGGGTGTAGTATCAAGACTTTTGAGAACGCTGAGTTCATTGCTCCTCCCAGGAGTTACCAATCTGAACTCAAACCCCTCTCCTTATTCTTTGGCACCTTTTCCTCTTCTGTGCTTCTTTCACTCTGTCCATTTCCAGTTCACTGTGTTTCGTGCACACCTTCTTTTTCTGTCTTGCACACTTGCACCTACTTCCACCTTTCTGTGTCTATTGCACATTTCTCCTTACTTTTCACCCTGCTCTCTTGCACCTTCATTTGCCCTTTAACGTGCATCTTGCACTCTCTGTATTTATTTTCCGGTTGCTTGCACCCTCTTTCTCACTTTCAGGTTGCTTGCACCCTCTCATGACTGTCCGTTTTCCTTCTCATTGTGACTTTGCTGTCTCACTCGGTTCCGGTCACTTGCAACCCTCTCCTTACTTTTGGGTCTCTCTCGCACCCACTCTTAAGGCCTGTCAGCACACTTTGCTGTCTTTCATTACTTCCATGCCTCTAGCGCACCTTTTTCTGTCATTCTGCTTTGCTTTCTTTCACTGCTTTCCAGCTTTTGTTTGCTTTGCTTTTATCCTTCTCTTGCTTTGCTTTGCTTTCTTTCCGCTTTTGCTCACCAGGCTCTTCTTTCAACAATGCTCCTGCTCCAGCTACCCACACGCTACTGAGTTTCCCTCTGTCTCATGAAACTCACCAACTGTAGCGCAGCACCATCAGTCAGGTCAAAGGGTTTTGGTTCGAAGTCAGGGTCTCACCACCTGCCCCTCAGACATCCTTGGGACAGGCACACGTCCCAAGGGAATGAGCATTTCCCTGAACACCGTGGCACTATAAAGGCTGCCTCGCTCTGGCTGTCTGGAGACACGCCTCCCTAGCTATGCTGCAGCCCCTCACGAACACTGGGCCAGTGTCTTGGCACACCTCTCTCCTCCAGATCCTTCATGGCATCTCTTCCTGCAACTTCCTGCTCTTTGGCTCCTCTGGTCCAGTCAGCATCCACAGCTTGCTCAATGATTCTGGAAGAACCACCGTTTTTATAATGCGGGTTAGAGTTGTAGTCAGGTGTGCACAGTTGGAGTAAATTGCCTGACCTTGCCTGACTCTATTAGTGGGACAATTCAAAGGTGTTATATGGTAGGCCTCACTTTGTATTCCTATGTTGTTTCTATGGGTAATGCTCATTGCTCCAGATTGGCTCTTCTTCGTCCAAGTACTTATTGAAATGGGGGTGTGACTGAAAATACCTCATTAAGACATAGGGAGAGTCGGTTGGTGTATAATTGGGAAAGGGGGAATACCATGTCTCACCTTGGGGATTCTCCTCCCAATTCCCTATGGCCCTCCACTCAGGTGATCCTTCCTCGCTTGTACACCCCCAGGCTCGGGATCCAAAATTGATGTCCCTTCCCTGGCCACCTGAATGGAAGATACTGGTGGAGTAGGTGGGAGAATACCGTCAGGTTACCCACACAGTTTAAAGAAATGAAAAGGGGGTGACATTAAATGGTGTCTGTGAGCTGTTGGAGAGTCTTTCTTCCCCATTACAATTCCTCCTGGTCACAACAAAGTTCACAGTAGGACTGGTGATGATGGCGTAAGGCAACAATGCCCCAATGGTCATATGTCCAAGCACACCCTTCTTTGGGGGCCGTATCTGCCTCAACCATCACCTAGCTAAAATGAAAAAAAAATGTAAACTATTGTTAAATGCACTGAAATACATTGGCAATTGGTGAATATTTGAGTAGGACCTGAGCTTGAACCACTCAAAGAATACTGCATTTTACAGCACAATCTTTTTCTGAAATTGGAAAGAATACATAAGATTTACAGAAAATGCTGCACACAAGCCCTTAACATATTCCAATATTTTAGATGCCACATCACCAACTATGCAAATAAGCATTTTGCTTTAGTAAATTATGCATGTGCCAGTAAAGTATTGTAAATCACGCATTTAAGCAATGCATTTACAGTAGACACGTTTATATATTTGTACTACATCATTGAAACAGTGCCTGATACAGTGTGCCTCTACCACCATTTAAAAAATGTAATTAGAAATGATGTGGCAATTAAAAATGCACACATTTTGAATACTGGCCAGGAGATGTGTGAGTCAATGCACATCATTCTTCCAGTGACAGTTAATAAAATTGAATCAGAATAGCCAGATAATTCAAATAAAAATCAGAATTAGCTGCAAGTGTAATTCCTCCACATGCCAGATGGTTGCAAATGCCAATATTCACCCCAGCCTGTATAACTTTAATCATGTAGCACAATTTTTCAGAAAGGCTGGCTGCATTGCTCTAGAGAGAAGTGGTAGCCATCTCCAAACTGCAATGCCAGTCTTCTCCTTTTAAAATGCTAGGGTCTGCATTGCCCTCATATAAATATAATTGTGCGTTCATCAATGCTATTTCAGTGCCACAGTACAACACATTATCATGCTGGTTGCTTCTACATCACCCTCCGAAACTTGTGATGGCATTTTTTAATTTTTTATTTATTGTATGGATTATATTCAGATCCAATGGGATAACATAATCAATTATACAAATAACACCTTACAAAAGATTAAATATGTACAGTACTGAAAAAAAGAAAACCTTTAACACAAAGTCATAATATACAAATTAAGATTTGAGTACGGATCTGAACAGATTTCATAACTACAGAGTCTTCACAGGCATATATTAGGACAAGAATATCAACGAAAGGGAAAAAGGAGGGAGAAACATTCGATAGGGGATAAATATGATCCCAAATTTCAAAGACGCTTCACAAGATGTATCATCAGTTTATTGTAAAATTATATAATAACCATCAACAATTCTATTAAGACGAGATTAAAAACATAATACAATAAATATTATAAATATCAGACCCTGATGATGTGTTAACATTGGTGATAATAAGGTGTCTTTGGTCAAAGACCAATTCTCTAAGAGTATTGTCTAGACTATATGGCAGCTGTGATTTACTCAGACGTGAGGCCTTAACTGGAATGGATTTAGGTTTTCCAGAAGGCCGGAAGTCAGCCAGGGAAATACTTTGTTCCAGTTCAGTGCCAGATACTGGAGACCCAACATGAGCCTGTCTCACGGTTGCTCGAGATACAGGTGGGATTGGATCATATTTTGGGATTTCAGGACTCCAGCATATTAGCAGAATTCAATTCAGTCTGACTTGCTCTCTCTTCAGACCTCCTGAAGTTTATTAACAGCTGGGATTTCAGGAGGCTGCAATGAGAGATATTATTAAGAACCTCCATACCCATGTGTGCATCAGCTTGGCATCAGTTGCCCACTATAACAGGGTGCACTCGCATCACAACATTGCCCACCAGGTCCACCCACAAACCAAAATCATTAATATGTCGGCACTGGAGAAGATCAGCTACAATAGCATCCCTAACTTACTGCCATTGAACAGAACTGACCCGTTCCATTTCACTGGATTGCTCATCATTTGGCCCCGATATATCTCCAGGCAAAGTTGTGGCCGTCCCCCCAGAATCCATACCCGGCTGTGAGGACATGACAAAGTAAGAGGTCAACACTCTGTGAGGGGGCTTGCAAAACAGGTACAACACCGGAGTACTGGGAACACATAATAAACCAGCCAGCACAGAAAAAGGGGCTGGCACGCTGGGGGCTCACTTGTCACGTAGCAGGTCAATATTTTAGTTTCTTCAATAAAGTTCTAACAAAGGCTCAATGAGAATAAAGAGGAAAAATGACCATTCATAAAAAAGAGGTATTACGATATAGGAGTTTAAAAAGGAAAGAAAACCATTTCCAAAGCCATGCCACTTTAGCGCCTAAAACATATAATCCATCTTAACATGGTCAAAAGCTTTTTCAGTGTCTCGGGCTATGGACATATAACAGTCCAAGATGTTTTTCATTTTATAAATGAGATGAAGAACATGAATAATCTGACATTCTATGAAATATTCCTTCCCTTGGCAAATCCTACTTGGTCACTCTTGATCAATGTATGAGTAAGTTGTTCAATTGTTTTAGACAATATTTTAGCAAGAATCATACAATCTGAGTTCATTTGGGATATAGGCCTATAATTGTTAGGAAGTTCAATGTCTTTATCCTGCTTCCGAAAAAGAATCAGGAGTGATAGCCCGATCTCTATCATTCCTTTCCTGGGCAAACTCATGGAGAAGCTGGCTATCTCTCAGGTAAACCTCCACATGGAATCAATCAGTTGTATCCGCGACCATCAATCTGGCTTCAGAGCATTCAGAGGCACAGCAACTGCTCTTCTGTACACCCGTGAAGACCTGCTCTCAAATCTTGACACTAACACTTCCTCGGGCCTCATTCTCCTGGATCTCTCCTCCACCTTTGACACAGTTAACCACAACATCCTGATATCACAGCTTCCTGACACCCTGGGAATCACAGGTCAGATTCTGGCTTGGTTACCCTCTTTCCTCTCCGACCACTCATCCCTGGTCGAACTTGGTGCCTTTCTCTCAACTATCACCCTCTCAATCTGCGGCGTTCCCCAAGTTTCTAACCTATCCCCCTGGTTCTTCAACACCTACATGGCTACCCGAACATGAGTGATTGCCAATTTCACCTCTAATTTCAGTGCTATATGTGGATGACACGCGACTATCCTTCAGGCTAACTGAGTGGGCTCCTCCTCCTCATTCATACCTGACTGCCTGTCTGCTATTCAGTCATGGTGTGCTGCAACCAAACTTTGTCTCAATGCCAGTAAAACTGAGAGTGTTCTCATTGGGACACCTGCTCCTGCTTTCCCCCTCTCACTCTGGCCAGCCTCCCTTGCCCCCGTGCCCACCCCCACATGTGAGGCCAAAAACCTTGGTGTCAACCTCGACTCCACTCTCTCCTCCTCCTCTCACATTTCTGACATCTCAAAAAAGTCTAATTATCAACTACACCTCCTCAGAGGCACTCTACTGTTTCTCACTTTCACCCAGTGGCTCACTGTCTCCAGAGCCCTAGTTCTCTCTAGGCTGGACTACTGCAACAGCCTCTTCCTCAACCTCCGTGATTCTGCCCAGTGCTCTCTGCAACTAATCCAGAACAGAAACGCAAGACTTATCCTTGGCCTCGAGCACAGGGACCGCATCTCTCTGGTGCTGAAATCCCTTCACTGGCTCCCCATGGCTGCAAGGATCTAATTCAAGACTCTCTGCATTGTCCACAAGGATTTCTGGAGCCTAGGACCTACTTACCTTCAATGTTGCCTTTCTAAATACTGTCCCTTTCGAGCCCTCCACTCATCTACCTCCAACCTTCTGCGAGTGAGCTGCTTCTCCAAGCAGTGATTTGGAGGGAGATCCCTTTCCTCAGGAGGCACTTCTCTCTGGAACAGCCTCGCTGACACCCTCCATCTTGAGCCTTATGTACTTAAGTTCCGGAAATTCCTCAAGACCTGCCTCTTCTCCTCTTCCTTCTCGCTCACCTTACCCCGCTAACCTAACCCTCTTCGCTTCCTTCTCTCCCTCCTTTTCATACAGTTTACTGACTGCCTGACGTACCTCAGAGTCTCACAGGTCCCAGGCATCCCTGCCAGTCCTTCTGTACTTGCCTCAGGGCCCTGCACCCCACCCCTCACTGCACAATTAATAAATCCTTGAGAGCGTCTCACCCTGCACTTCACCAGTCTCTACCGACTGGGTGCACTTGGTCCCCTGCCCTGCCCTTGCCCTGCCGGCACTTGTGCGATCTGTATACTGCCCTGCCTGAAGATTGTTCTGTCTGTTCTTCCTTGTCTTCACCCCTTAATGTGCACTTGAAAGAAAAGCAGAATCGCTGTCAGGCCTATTTGCTGTATCTAAACTGTTAAATGTATCATATTCACTTAATCTGCCAGTGCTGACCATTATTGTCTCAGAAAATCAAGGGCTCTGAGCGACTGTTGTTTTTTCCCCATGTGCCCACCCTCTTTGAGTGCTTTGAAACACTTGCCTGTGTATAGGCGCTATATAAATAAACATTGCATACCATACCAGGGCCAGATGATTTACCAGAGTTAGAGAAACAGTTGTATAGAGAATCTAGTTTGGATGTCAAGGTGGCAGCAGCATGTGTGAAAAATCATTTGAGAAAACCATCCTCGTCAGGAGCTTTGCCCCTTCTAAGATCTTTTATGGCTTTAAAAATGGCATGCCTCTGTAAAGCATTATCAAGGGAACTTAAATCAAAATCTGGATGAGGATTATTTATTTATCTATATCTATTGTATGATCTGAAGAGTATAGTTTCTTGTAGAACTTGGTAAAACATCCAAGATATCTTTGTCTGATGAAACCACCACACTAGAATCATTCTTAATAGAAGAAACCCTAGTTATTTCTTTTTTTTTTTTTTTTAAATAGACAGCAAGTGCTTTATCAGGTTTGTTGGAAGTTTGATGCATTTTTGTTTTTTTATTTACTTGTTCCGTAAATTTTGTATTAATAGCAACACGAAGAGACAAAATGTCCCTAAACAAACTATCCTCAGGGATGGAATTATATATTTTTTTCAAGATGATATAACCTATCAAAAAGACTATCCAATTGTCTCGTTGTTAATGTTTTCCTCTTAGCCACATACGATATGTGTCCATGTAGAGCTACCTTATGTGCATCCCAATTATTTACCATTGATGTATCAATATGTTTATTAATGTCAAAGAGAAACTGCTGAAACGTATGAAAAGATTCTTCAAAATGATGATCTTCCAATAAGAAATTATTGAATTTCCATCTTTTAGAGGCTTTTTTAACACAATTTAGTTCCAGTGTAGTAATTTAAAGTTCATGGTCATAAATAACTGGACTATCAATCGTAGAGTTTATGATTGTGGAAGCTAAAGATTTAGAAACACATATATAATCCATACAGGAACCTATATTATGGGGAATTGAATGGGAAGTGACATCAAAACCTGAAGGATGCGCAAGCCTCCAGGAATCCATCAACCCAGTTTCTGAAACAAATCTTAAGATCTACTTATGTGATTTACTATTTTTAAACTAGCAGGAAGATCTTCTATCTATAAAAGAATACTTTATGTTGTTGAAATCTCCACAAACTATCAACTTAGGCAAATCAGAATGTATTAGCATTTTTTATTTTTTCTATCAACCCAAAACATAGGGTATATGCCCAGAAATGTTAACAATGGAAACAATTTGAGATTTTAACAGTAGTTTATCTAATGCCCATCGTCCTTTAGTATCTAGATCCTTATGTAGGATTGTATAAATAGACACTGTTCTTATTAATATAGCAACCTAATTTTGTTTCCCATCTTCTTGGCTAGCAATCACATCACCAACCCATAATGTTTCAACTTCAGTGTTTCCTGAAGAGATACATGTATTTCTCGAATACATGCAACAAATGGTGCAATTATATACAAATGTGCCAATACATCATGCCTCTTCACTTGCTTATTCAACCCTTACAATTCCAGGATAGCCATTTGAATGATATTGAACAACTTTTTTATTGGAATTAGATATATCATTATAGCTGCAACCAATAAAATTGATCATGCTAAAACGACGTATGCACATATCACATTCTAGATGATCAAAACAAAAAACTGTGTCCCTATAGCATGGTAAATAACCATTGATTACACATAAAAGACACAAGAGAGAAGATTTGCAATACCTGATGCCAGGGGGTTAGTAAACGTGTAACCTTGTCAATACAAAGAGTGACAAAAAAAAAGGATACAATGAGAAACATATAACACATCTTTAAAGATAGAGATAAACAAGTATGCTACCCCAACAAGTATGCAGAGGTTGGGCACACCCACATTAAAGGAAGGGACAGGCAGACATCCTTGTTTCCTGTGTCCACTCCTTATTCACTGGATAACATTAGCTGCTACCAGGGATGACCTCAGGACATGCAACAAAAACCAGCAGACCATGGCACATTTATGCATTCAGTGATAACTGAGTCAGACTTTCATTTGAAGTATCCATTTCTTTAATTTTGAATTACCTAATAATTTTCTTTAGGTATGCAGGATCCTCAAATGCAGAAGTCTTGTCCTTAACAGTAACCTTGATTGTGCAGGGGTGATCGAGACAAAATCTGGTATTCAATTGCTTCAGAGCTGGTTGAAACAAAAGCAATTCCTTTCTTCTCTGAGCCGTGGATATGGAGACATCTTGTGATATAAATAACCTGTGAATGTTGCACATAATATGTTCCATTTCCTTTACTATCTTTATAATCATTTGCAGTTGCGTAAATTCCAATAGTAGAAAGATTGTATGCTGGCTAGATTTCATAGTCAACACAAAATGTTGTCCCGACAGGAAAATTTATCCAAGCAGGAGATGATTTCCTATAACTTGTATGGTGTAGAACACACAAGGTAAACTCAAAAGTGGATGCCTATAGATATTCTAGTAAAGATTTAGAATATTTATCTTTGTATGAAATGAATCACTTCCAAAGGCAAATTGATATTTCTTCTTTGCATCATGCAGCATTGTTTATTCTGTAATTATGTTGACATATATTTAATTTTACATAACACAATACAATGTTCCAATGTGTGGAGAATTCCACTCAGACATACAAAAAAAGAAATATGTTTGTTATTGACATTACATAGATACATTTGAAATAACACAGAAAAAGAAGGCGTGTAAGTGCACTCAATCCTCTCAAGTACCTGCTAGATACGGGAAATCCTCTATCTAACTAGTACCACCATAATATTGTTGAGAAACCCACCACAAGAGTCAGCTTTAGGATTCATGGGTCTACGTAAAGCGCACTAATTATGTGCTAGTACTGGGCAGTCACAAGTGTGTGTGTCTGCAGAGATCACACGTGGCTTATATGTTTCAGCTGTGTTATCCAAGTTATTCCACCTTCCTCAGGACCAACAAAGGATTGTATTACCGACCCCTGAGGAGTAAAATAAATAATAAAGACCATTGTGAGGGGTAATCCACGGAACACATATGTTAATTTAGCAATGATCCAGATCAACTCCACCACATGAACATTTAAAAGCAACTAAGGAAGAGACTATGGGGTCATGGCACCATAGTATCACCTATACCAAAAGTAAAAATAGGAAGATGAATCCATCAGTAAGCCCACGTGTTGTGATAGAAATCTCGGGATAGTATGCAAGAGAATGCCTGTAATATTCAATTTACACTCTCCGGAAAAGGTGAAAACTCCATCCGGGAGGTAAAGAAGGTTCATGTGCTGCTCCAAGTTATATGCTTGTTTTAGGGTTGTTTTATGTTATGTACTGTATTGTAGTCTCTACCTCATGAGATTTCTATCTTGTATTGAATTATAATAAAATAATTTTGTATTGATTATTCATCACTGATTGGTTAATGTGATTTGTAGTGATGCTCTAGAGTTAGTGACTTTTGAAGAAACTCTTTCCCTACCTTTTTCTTACGGATATAATAACCAACCTCAACCCTGGGTTAACCAAAAAAGTGCTCAGAAGACGCAAAATCTGTGGCCTTAGAAAGCGCTCGAAATGGTGCGGAGGCACAACCAAGGAGGCACTCACCCTCAAACAGGTCCTTAAATCTAGAGGAGAATGCCCAATGCTTCTAGCAAGTCCTGAAAATGACAATCTTGATAAACAGAGGTTCTGAAAATGTGAGAAAGGTGGAGACCGATGTTCCCTCTAAGCTGTGCTAATGTGTGCTTGCCCAGCTTCCTTCTGGGTACTGCTCAGAAGAATTTTAGCAGCACACACAGATTTTTCCTAAACATTCACCAATTCACCAATCCGGCTAAAAAAAGGTAATCTCTTCATGTAATATCTTTCTTATGTTTTTATATATATACATATATATATATATATATATATATATATATATATATATATATATATATTCAGTGAAAAAACTTTGTTAAAGGGACGTTATGGTTCCAAGTAAAACCGAAAAACACCTGAAATTCGCCAGTTATGGTAAGCTAAGCAACCATAACTTGCGCCTCCACCGTGCACTGCTAAGACTAAAACCCAGGACATCAAAGATGACATCACAAATGTCATTGATGACATTACTGATGACATCACATGTCTGGCTCCCTCTTTTTTCCTTTACTGACATATCTAGGCCACGTGGTTTTCTTCAGTAACAGTCAGGAACTAAAAATTGTAAACATACTATATTTGTAGACTTATCTTTCAAGTAGGTTCTTACAGTAATTCCCTTAGAGTCCAGTCACATCATATGAAACATATACATAGGGGAAGACACAAGCTTGAAAGACAGCAATCCTTTCTGTGCATGAAGATAATCAATAGAGTTATCAGCACTTTCTGATAGTTCTGTTTTTTTTTTATGTCTGTACTTTCCCTGTATATGTTCATATTTGTATACATTGTACTCACACTGCTTTCCTTAGGGTCCAGTCACATCATGTGATACATATACATAGGGTAAATAGCAGCTTTGAAACAGAGCAATCATTTATTTGCATGAAAATAATCAGTTAGGTTATGAATTGTTTCTGCTACTACTTCTGCTTTTTTGCTTACTTCACTTTCCCTGTATATACCCATATTTGTATGTGTTCTTATCTCTTTGTGTTTTGTCTGTAGTAATGCAATTAGGTAATACATGGGTTTTATTAGCCACTTATTACATATTTCACAGTACACAAACTCTAATAAGAAAACAATTATCATTTCATTATTCAACATATCCACATTATGAATATTATACCTTCATTATGTATGCTGCACACAATGCTATGTTTCTGCATGAGTAGCTTAGCATACTAGATAGAACCTCATAATATAATGCTATTCATATCAATGCATTATTTAATGCACTAATTAGCTTATGATATTTATTGCAATGATCCTTGACACTTGTTTCTGAACATTATATTAAGAATCCCTTGTTCAGAAATGTCATGAAAAGTAAATACTCATGTAATGTCATCAGTGATGTCATCAATGACATTTGTGATGTCATCTTTGATGTCCTGAGTGTTAGTCTTAGCAGTGCACGGTGGTGCCGCGAGTTATGGTTGCTTAGCTTACCATACTGGCGAATTTCAGGGGTTTTTTGGTTTTACTTGGAACCATAACGTCCCTTTAACAAAGTTTTTTCACTGAACTTCATAGGTTTTTAGTAGCGCAACTTAACCATAACGTCCCTTTAACAAAGTTTTTTCACTGAATTTCATAGGTTTTTAGTAGCACAACTTAACAATAACGTCCCTTTAACAAAGTTTTTTTACTGAATTTCATAAGTTTTTAGTAGCACAACTTAAACATAACGTACCTTTATCAAAGTTTTTTTACTGAATCTCATAGGTTTTTATTGTGCAACTGAACAATAACGTCACTTTAACACATTTTTTTAACTGAATTTCATAGTTTTTTATTAGTGCAATGTAACCATATCATCCTTTTCAATGGAAGAAGACCACTAGCATCCTAGATTCACAAAGTGGGAACCCGGGGTGGTAAAAAAAAGATTTTTTTCCCAAACGGGTACACCTGTGGCGTCCCAGTGTAGGAAGTAAAATCTTTTACCAGGGTGGACACCATGGAAAGGGAAGGCGAGGTGTATAAAGAGAACACAACAGGGCATCGGCGGGGGGTCGGGAGAGAAACACGGGGCATGAGCGGGGGTGGGGGGAATATGAGGGAGACACGGGGCATTCGCGGGAGGTGGTGGGTACAGGAGGGAGACACGGGCATTAGCGGGGGAGGGGGGCAACAGGAGAGAGACACGGAACATGAGCGGGGGTGGGGGGCAACAGGAGAGAGACACAGGGCATGAGCGGGGGGTGGGGAGGCAAAAGGAGAGAGACACGTGGCATGAGCGGGGGGCGGGGGCAACAGGAGGGAGACACTGGCCGTGAGCGGGGGTGGGGGCAACAGGAGAGAGACACAGGGCATGAGCGGGGGGTGGGGGGACAAAAAGAGAGAGACACGGCGCATGAGCGGGGGGCGGGGGCAACAGGAGGGAGACGCAGGCCATGAGTGGA
Organism: Ambystoma mexicanum; assembly: GCF_040938575.1. Taxonomy (NCBI): domain Eukaryota; kingdom Metazoa; phylum Chordata; class Amphibia; order Caudata; family Ambystomatidae; genus Ambystoma; species Ambystoma mexicanum. Next base: position 241,682,600 of record NC_090925.1, read on the forward strand.
GGGTGGGGGGCAACAGGAGAGAGAGACGGGGCATGAGTGGGGGGTGGGGGGAACAGGAGGGAGACACGGGGCATGAGCGGGGGGTGAGGGGAAAAGGAGGGAGACACGGGGCATGAGCGGGGGGTGGGGGAACAGGAGGGAGACATGGGACATGAGCAGGGGGTGTGGGGGAACAAGAGGGAGACACGGGGCATGAGCGGGGGGTGGTGGGGAAAAGGAGGGAGACACGGGGCATGAGCGGGGGGTGGGGGAACAGGAGGGAGACATGGGGAATGAGCAGGGGGTGGGGGGGAACAGGAGGGAGACACGGGACATAAACGGGGGGTGAGAGGGAACAGGAGGGAGACACGGGGCATGAGCGGGGGCAACAGGAGAGAGACACGGGGCATGAGCAGGGGGTGGGGAGGGATGGGAGAGAGACACGGGGCATGAGCGGGGGGTGGGAGGGAACAGGAGAGAGACACCGGGCATGAGCGGGGGTTGGGCGCAACAGGAGAGAGACACGGGGCATGAGCAGGGGGGTGGGGGCAACAGGAAAGAGACACGGGGCATGATCAGGGGGTACAGGAGGAAGACACAGGGCATGAGCGGGGGTTAGGGGGAACAGGAGAGAGACACGGGGCATGAGCGGGGGGTGGGGGGAACAGGAGGGAGACGCGGGGGGTGGGGGGAACAGGAGAGAGACACGGGCCATGAGCGGGGGGTGGGGGGGACGGGAGAGAGACACAGGGCATGAGCGGGGGTGGGAGGCAACATGAGAGAAACTCGGGGCATGAGCGGGCGGTGGGGGCAACAGGAGAGAGAAACGGGGCATGTGCGGGGTGGGGGGAACAGGAGGGAGACACGATGCATGAGCGGGGGGACGGGAGAGAGACACGGGCCATGAGCGGGGTGTGGGGGGAAACGGGAGAGAGACACGGGGCATGAGCGGGGGTGGGGGGTACAGGAGGGAGACAAGGGGCATGAGCAGGGGGTGGGGAGGGATGGGAGAGAGACACGGGGCATGAGCGGGGGGAGGGAGGGAACAGGAGAGAGACACCGGGCATGAGCGGAGGGTGGGGGCAACAGGAGAGAGACACGAGGCATGAGCAGGGGGTGGGGGGCAACAGGAGAGAGACACAGAGTGTGAGCGCGGAGTGGGGGCAACAGGAGAGAGACACGGGGCATGAGCGGGGGGTGGAGGGCACAGGAGGGAGACACGGGGCATGAGCGGGGGGTGGGGGGTGCAGGAGGAAGACACAGGGCATGAGCGAGGGGTGAGGAGAATGGGAGAGAGGCACGGAGCATGAGTGGGGGTCAGGGGTAACAGCAGAGAGACACGGGGCATGAGCGGGGGTGGGGAACAGGAGCGAGACACGGGGCATGAGCAGGGGATGGGGGAATGGGAGAGCGACAAGACCGATGTGCGGGGGGGAACGGGAGAGAGACACAGGGCATGAGGGGGGGTGGGGGTCAAGAAGAGAGAGACACGGGGCATGAGCAGGGGTGGGGGCAACAGGAGAGAGACACGGGGTATGAGCGGGGGGTCGGGGGTACAGGAATGAGACACGGGGCATGAACAGGTGGTGGGGGCAACAGGAGAGAGACGCAGGACATGAGCGGGGGGTGGGGGGCAACAGGAGAGAGACACGGGGCATGAGTGGGGGTTGGGGGGAAGGGGAGAGAGACACGGGCCATGAGTGGGGAGTTGGGGGAACGGGAGAGAAATACGGGGCATGAGCGGGGGGTAGGGGGCAAGAAGAGAGAGACACGGGGCATGAGCGGGGGGTGGGGGCAACATGAGAGAGACACGGGGCATGAGCAAGGGGTGGGGGAACAGGAGGGAGACACGGGGCATTAGCAGTGGGTGGGGGGTACAGGAGGAAGACACGGGGCATTATCAGGGGGTGGGGGGAACAGGAAAGAGACATGAGGCATGAGCGGGGGTGGGAGGGAACAGGAGAGAGACACGGGGCATGAGCAGGGGGTGGGGGCACAGGAGGGAGACACGGGGCATGAGCGGGGGGTGGGGGAAATGGGAGAGAGACACAGGGCATGAGCGGGGGGTGGCGGGCAACATGAGAGAGACACGGGGCATGAGCAAGGGGTGGGGGAACAGGAGGGGGACACGGGGCATTAGCGGTGGGTGGGGGGTACAGTAAGGTGACACGGGGCATGAGCGGGGGTTGGGAGCAACAGGAGAGAGACACAGGACATGAGCGCGGGTTGGGGGGCAACAGGAGAGAGAAACTGGGCATGAGCGGGGGGTGGGAGGGAACAGGAGAGAGACACGGGGCATGAGCGGGGGTGGGGGGGATGGGAGAGAGACACGGGGCATGAGCAGGGGGGTGGGGGGCAACAAGAGAGAGACACGGGGCATGAGCGGGCGGTGGGGGGATCAGGAGGGAGACACAGGGCATGAGCAGGGGGGTGGGGGGTACAGGAGGGAGACACGGGGCATGAGCAGGGGGTAGGGGGAACGGGAGAGAGACAAGGGGCATGCGCAGGGGGTGGGAGGGAACAGGAGGGAGACATGGGGCATGAGCGGGGGTGGGGGGCAACAGGAGTGAGACACAGGGAAAGAGCACGGGGTGGGGGCCAACAGGAGAGAGACACAGGGCATGAGCGGGGGGTGGGGGGGAACGGGAGAGAGACACAGGGCATGAGCGGGGGGGTGGGGGTACAGGAGGGAGACACGGGGCATGAGCAGGGGTGGGGGGAACGGGAGAGAGACAAGGGGCATGAGCAGGGGGGTGGGAGGGAACAGGAGGGAGACACGGGGCATGAGCGGGGGTGGGGGGCAACAGGAGTGAGACACAGGGCATGAGCGGGGGGTGGGGGGTTCAGGAGGGAGACATGGGGCATGAGCGGGTGGTGGGGGTCAACAGGAGAGAGACACGGGCATGAGCGCAGGGTGGGGGGCAACAGGAGAGAGACACAGGGCATGAGCAGGGGGTGGGGGTACAGGAGGGAGACACGGGGCATGAGCGGGGGTGGAGGGTACAGAAGGAAGACACAGGGCATGAGCGGGGGTGGGGTGAACGGGAGAGAGACACGGGGTATGAGCAGGGGGCGTGGGGAACAGGAGAGAGACATGGGGCATGAGCGGGGGTGGGGGAACAGGAGGGAGACACGGGGCATAATCGGGGGGTGGGGGTAGCGGAAGAGAGAGACGGGCCATGAGTAGGGGTTAAGGGGGGAACGGGAGAGAGACACGGGTCATGAGCAGGGGGTGGGGGGCAACAAGAGAGAGACACAGGACATGAACAGGGGGTAGGGGCAACAGGAGAGAGAAACAGGGTATGAGCAGGGGCTGGGGGGGAACAGGAGGGAGACACGGGGCATTAGCAGGGGGTGGTGGGTACAGGAGGGAGACACTGGGCATGAGCGGGGGTGGGGGGCAACAGGAGAGAGACACGGGACATGAGCTGGGGGTGGGGGGCAACAGGAGAGAGACATGGGGCATGAGAGGGGGGTGAGGGGTACAGGAGAGAGACATGAGGCATGAGCGGGGGGTGGGGGGAACAGGAGAGAGACACTGGCCATGAGCGGGGGATGGGGGGCAACAGGAGGGAGAAACTGGCCATGAGCGGGGGCTGGGGGGCAACAGGAGAGAGACATGGGCATGAGCAGGGGTGGGGGGCAACAGGAGAGAGACACGGGGCATGAGCGGGGGGTACACAGGAGGGAGACACTGGCCATGAGCGGTGATGGGGGCAACAGGAGAGAGACACGGCACATGAGCGGGTGCTGGGGCAACAGGAGAGAGACACAGGGCATGAGCGGGGGAGGGTGGGAACAGGAGGGAGACAAGGGACATGAGCGGGGTGTAGGGGAACAGGAGGGAGACATGGAGCATGAGCAGGGGGTGGGGGGAACAGGAATGAAAACACGAGGCATGAGCGGGGGTGGTGGGGAAAGGGAGGAAGACACGGGGCATGAGTGGGGGGTGGGAAGGAACAGGCGGGAGACACAGGGCATGAGCGGGGGCAACAGGAGAGCGATACGGGGCATGAGCGCAGGGTTGGGGGCAACAGCAGAGAGACACGGGCATTAGCATGGTGTGGGGGGCAACAGGAGAGAGACACAGGGCATGAGTGGGGGGTGGGGGTACAGGAGGGATACACGGGGCATGAGCAGGGGGGAGGGGGGCAACAAGAGAGAGACACGGGGCATGAGCGGGCGGTGGGGGGAACAGGAGGGAGACACAGGGCATGAGCGGGGGGGTGGGGGGTACAGGAGGGAGACACGGGGCATGAGCAGGGGGTAGGGGGAACGGGAGGGAGACAAGGGGCATGAGTAGGGGGTGGGAGGGAACAGGAGGGAGACACGGGGCATGAGCGGGGGTGGGGGGCAACAGGAGTGAGACACAGGGAAAGAGCACGGGGTGGGGGGCAACAGGAGAGAGACACAGGGCATGAGCGGGGGGTGGGGGGAACGGGAGAGAGACACGGGGCATGAGCGGGGGGGTGGGGGGTACAGGAGGGAGACACGGGGCATGAGCAGGGGGTGGGGGGAACGGGAGAGAGACAAGGGGCATGAGCAGGGGGGTGGGAGGGAACAGGAGGGAGACACGGGGCATGAGCGGGGGTGGGGGGCAACAGGAGTGAGACACAGGGAAAGAGCACGGGGTGGGGGGCAACAGGAGAGAGACACAGGGCATGAGCGGGGGGTGGGGGGTTCAGGAGGGAGACATGGGGCATGAGCGGGTGGTGGGGGTCAACAGGAGAGAGACACGGGCATGAGCGCAGGGTGGGGGGCAACAGGAGAGAGACACGGGGCATGAGCAGGGGGTGGGGGGTACAGGAGGGAGACACGGGGCATGAGCGGGGGTGGAGGGTACAGAAGGAAGACACAGGGCATGAGCGGGGGTGGGGTGAACGGGAGAGAGACACGGGGTATGAGCAGGGGGCGGGAGGAACAGGAGAGAGACATGGGGCATGAGCGGGGGTGGGGGAACAGGAGAGAGACACGGGGCATAATCGGGGGGTGGGGGGAGCGGAAGAGAGACACGGGCCATGAGTAGGGGTTAAGGGGGGAACGGGAGAGAGACACGGGTCATGAGCAGGGGGTGGGGGGCAACAAGAGAGAGACACAGGGCATGAACAGGGGGTAGGGGCAACAGGAGAGAGAAACAGGGTATGAGCAGGGGCTGGGGGGGAACAGGAGGGAGACACAGGGCATTAGCAGGGGGTGGTGGGTACAGGAGGGAGACACTGGGCATGAGCGGGGGTGGGGGGCAACCGGAGAGAGACACGGTACATGAGCTGGGGGTGGGGGGCAACAGGAGAGAGACATGGGGCATGAGAGGGGGGTGAGGGGTACAGGAGAGAGACATGAGGCATGAGCGGGGGGTGGGGGGAACAGGAGAGAGACACTGGCCATGAGTGGGGGATGGGGGGCAACAGGAGGGAGAAACTGGCCATGAGCGGGGGGTGGGGGGCAACAGGAGAGAGACATGGGCATGAGCGGGGGTGGGGGGCAACAGGAGAGAGACACGGGGCATGAGCGGGGGGTACACAGGAGGGAGACACTGGCCATGAGCGGGGATGGGGGCAACAGGAGAGAGACACGGCACAAGAGCGGGTGCTGGGGCAACAGGAGAGAGACACGGGGCATGAGCGGGGGAGGGTGGGAACAGGAGGGAGACAAGGGACATGACCGGGGTGTAGGGGAACAGGAGGGAGACATGGAGCATGAGCAGGGGGTGGGGGGAACAGGAATGAAAACACGAGGCATGAGCGGGGGTGGTGGGGAAAGGGAGGAAGACACGGGGCATGAGTGGGGGGTGGGAAGGAACAGGCGGGAGACACAGGGCATGAGCGGGGGCAACAGGAGAGAGATACGTGGCATGAGCGCAGGGTTGGGGGCAACAGCAGAGAGACACGGGGCATGAGCATGTGTGGGGGGCAACAGGAGAGAGACACGGGGCATGAGTGGGGGGTGGGGGTACAGGAGGGATACACGGGGCATGAGCAGGGGGGTGGGGGCAACAGGAGAGAGACACAGGGTATGAGTGGGGTGTGGGTGGAACAGGAGGGAGACACGGGGCATGAGTGGGATGTGGGTGAACAGGAGGGAGACACGGGGCATGATCGGGGGTTGGGGGGTACAGGAGGAAGACACAGGGCATGAGCGGGGGTTACGGGGAACAGGAGAGATACACAGGTCATGAGCGGGGGTGGGGGGAACAGGAGGGAGACACGGGGAATGAGCGGGTGGTGGGGGGAATGGGAGAGAGACACGGGCCATGAGCGGGGGGTGGGGGGAACAGGAGAGAGACACAGGGCATGAGCGGGGGTGGGTGGCAACAAGAGACAAGAGAGAGACACGGGGCATGAGCAGGGGGTGGGGGCAACAGGAGAGAGACACGGGGAATGTGTGGGGGTGGGGGGAACAGGATGGAGACACGAGGCATGAGCGGGGGGGACGGGAGAGAGACATGGGTTATGAGCAGCGGTGGGGGAAACGGGAGAGAGACACGGGGCATGAGCGGGCGGTGGGGGGTACAGGAGGGAGACACGGGCATGAGCAGGGGGTGGGGAGGAACGGGAGAGAGACACGGGGCATGAGCGGGGGGAGGGAGGGAACAGGAGAGAGACACTGGGCATGAGCGGGGGGTGGGGGCAACAGGAGAGAGACACGGGGCATGAGTGGGGGTTGGGGGGCAACAGGAGAGAGACACAGGGTGTGAGCGCGGGGTGGGGGCAACAGGAGAGAGACACGGGGCATGAGCAGGGGGTGGAGCGCACAGGAGGGAGACACGGGGCATGAGCGGGGGGTGGGGGGTACAGGAGGAAGACACAGGGCATGAGCAGGGGGTGAGGGGAACGGGAGAGAGACACGGAGCATGAGTAGGGGGTGGGGGGTAACAGGAGAGAGACACGGGGCATGAGCGAGGGGTGGTGAACAGGAGGGAGACACGGGGCATGAGCAGGGGTTGGGGGGAAGGGGAGAGAGACACGGGCCATGAGCGGGAGGTGGGGGGAACGGGAGAGAAATACGGGGCATGAGCGGGGGGTCGGGGGTACAGGAGGGAGACACAGGGCATGAACAGGGGGTGGGGGGCAACAGGAGAGAGACACAGGACATGAGCGGGAGGTGGGGTGCAACAGGAGAGAGACACGGGGCATGAGTAGGGGTTGGGGGGAAGGGGAGAGAGACACGGGCCATGAGCGGGAGGTGGGGGGAACGGGAGAGAAATACGGGGCATGAGCGGGGGGTAGGGGGCAACAAGAGAGAGACACGGGGCATGAGCGGTGGGTGGGGCAACAGGAGAGAGACACGGGGCATGAGCAGGGGTGGGGGGAAGAGGAGGGAGACACGGGGCATGAGCGGGGGTGTGGTGGGAACGGGAAAGAGACACGGGCCATGAGCGGGGGGTGGGAGGAATGGGAGGGAGATAGGGGGCATGAGCGGGGGGTACAGGAGGGGACACGGGGCATGAGTGGGGGATGGGGGGAACGGGAGAGAGGCTCGGGCATGAGCAGGGCGTGGGAGGGAACAGGAGGAAGACACTGGGCATGAGCGGGGGGTTGGGGGCAACAGGAGAGAGACATGGGGCATGAGAGGGGGTTGGGGGTACAGGAGGCAGACACGGGGCATGTGCGGGGGGGTACAGGAGGAAGACACGGGGCATGATCAGGGGGTGGGGGAACAGGAGAGAGACATGGGGCATGAGCGGGGGGTGGGGGGAACATGAAAGAGACACGGGGCATGAGCAGGGGGTGGGGGAACAGGAGGGAGACACAGTGCATTAGCGGGGGGTGGGGGCAACATGAGAGAGACAAGGGGCATGAGCAGGGGGTGGGGGAACAGGAGTGAGACACAAAGGGCATTAGCGGTGGGTGGGGGGTACAGGAAGGTGACACGGGGCATGAGCGGGGGTGGGGGGCAACAGGAGAGAGACACAGGACATGAGCGGGGGTGGGGGGCAACAGGAGAGAGACACAGGGCATGAGCGGGGGGTGAGGGGTACAGGAGAGAGACACGGGGCATGAGCGGGGGGTGGGGGGACAGGAGAGAGACACGGGGCATGAGCAGGGGGGTGGGGGGCAACAAGAGAGAGAAACGGGGCATGAGCGGGCGGTGGGGGAACAGGAGGGAGACACAGGGCATGAGCGGGGGGTGGGGGGAACAGGAAAGAGACACTTGCCATGAGCGGGGCGTGGGAGGGAATGGGAAAGAGACACGGGGCATGAGCCGGGGGGTGGGGGGTACAGGAGGGAGACACGGGGCATGAGCAGGGGGTGGGGGGAACGGGAGAGAGACAAGGGGCATGAGAAGGGGGTGGGAGGGAACAGGAGGGCGACACCGGGCATGAGCGGGGGGTGGGGGGTAACAGGAGTGAGACACAGGGAAAGAGCACGGGGTGGGGGGCAACAGGAGAGAGACACAGGGCATGAGCGGGGGGTTGGGGGTTCAGGAGGGCGATATGGGGCATGAACGGAGGGTGGGGGGCAACAGGAGAGAGACACGGGCATGAGCACAGGGTGGGGGGCAACAGGAGAGAGACACGGGGCATGAGCAGTGGGTGGGGGGTACAGGAGGGAGACACGGGGCATGAGCGGGGTGGAGGGTACAGAAGGAAGACACGGGGCATGAGTTGGGGTGGGATGAACGAGAGAGAGACACGGGATATGAGCAGGGGGGCGGGGGAACAGGAGAGAGACACGGGGCATGAGCAGGGGGTGGGGGAACAGGAGGGAGACACGGGGCATAATCGGGGAGTGGGGGGAACGGGAGAGAGACACGGGCCATGAGTGGGGGTCAGGGGGGAACGGGAGAGAGACACGGGTCATGAGCAGGGGGTGGGGGGCAACAAGAGAGAGACACAGGGCATGAACAGGGGGTAGGGGCAACAGGAGAGAGAAACAGGGTATGAGCGGGGGCTGGGGGAACAGGAGGGAGACACAGGGCATTAGCAGGGGGTGGAGGGCACAGGAGGGAGACACTGGGCATGAGCGGGGGTGGGGGGCAACAGGAGAGAGACACGGGACATGAGCGCGGGGTGGAGGGCAACAGGAGAGAGACACAGGGCATGAGCGGGGATGGGGGGCAACAGGAGAGATACACGGCGCATGAGCGGGGGCTGGGGGCAACAGGAGAGAGACACGGGGCATGAGCTGGTATGGGGGGAACAGGAGGGAGACACGGGACATAAGCGGGGTGTGGGGGAACAGGAGGGAGACATGGAGCATGAGCAGGGGGTGGGGTGAACAGGAATGAAAACACGAGGCATGAGCGGGGGTGGTGGGGAAGGGAGGGAGACATATGGCATGAGTGGGGGGTGGGAGGGAACAGGCGGGAGACAGGGGCATGAGCGGGGGTGGGGGCAACAGGAGAGTGACACGGGGCATGAGCAGGGGGGTGGGGGGAACAGGAAAGAGACACTGGCCATGAGCGGGGGTTGGGGGGAATGGGAGAGAGACACGGGGCATGAGCGGGGGGTTGGGGGTACAGGAGGGAGACACGGGGTATGAGCAGGGGGTGGGGGGAACGGGAGAGAGACAAGGGGCATGTGCAGGGGGTGGGAGGGAACAGGAGAGAGACATGGGGCATGAGTGGGGGGGCAACAGGAGTGAGACACAGGTTAAGAGCGCGGGGTGGGGGGCAACAGGAGAGAGACACAGGGCATGAGCAGGGGTCTGGGGGGTTCTGGAGGGAGACCTGGGGCATGAGCGGAGGGTGGGGGGCAACAGGAGAGAGACACGGGGCATGAGCAGGGGGTGGGGGGTACAGGAGGGAGACACGGGGCATGAGCGGGGGTGGAGGGTACAGAAGGAAGACACGGGGCATGAGCGGGGGTGGGGTGAATGGGAGAGAGACACGGGGTATGAGCAGGGGGTGGGGGGAACAGGAGAGAGACACGGGGCATAATCGGGGGGTCGGGGGAACAGGAGAGAGACATGGGCCATGAGTGGGGGTCAGGGGGGAACGGGAGAGAGACACGGGTCATGAGCAGGGGGTGGGGGGCAACAAGAGAGAGACACAGGGCATGAACAGGGGGTAGGGGCAACAAGTGAGAGACACGGGCTTGAGCACAGGTTGGGGGGCAACAGGAGAGAGACACGGGGCATGAGCAGTGGGTGGGGGGTACAGGAGGGAGACACGGGGCATGAACGGGGGTGGAGGGTACAGAAGGAAGACACGGGGCATGAGTGGGGGTGGGGTGAACGAGAGAGAGACACAGGATATGAGCAGGGGGCGGGGGAACAGGAGAGAGACACGGGGCATGAGCGGGGGGTGGGGGAACAGGAGGGAGACACGGGGCATAATCGGGGAGTGGGGGGAACGGGAGAGAGACACGGGCCATGCGTGGGGGTCAGGGGGGAACGGGAGAGAGACACGGGTCATGAGCAGGGGGTGGGGGGCAACAAGAGAGAGACACAGGGCATGAACAGGTGGTAGGGGCAACAGGAGAGAGAAACAGGGTATGAGCGGGGGCTGGGGTGAACAGGAGGGAGACACAGGGCATTAGCAGGGGGTGGGGGGTACAGGAGGGAGACACTGGGCATGAGCGGGGGTGGGGGGCAACAGGAGAGAGACACGGGACATGAGCGGGGGGTGGGGGGCAACAGGAGAGAGACACAGGGCATGAGCAGGGGGGTACACAGGAGGGAGACACTGGCCATGAGCGGGGATGGGGGGCAACAGGAGAGATACACGGCGCATGAGCTGGGGCTGGGGGCAACAGGAGAGAGACACGGGGCATGAGCGGGTGTGGGGGGGAACAGGAGGGAGACACGGGACATGAGCGGTGTGTGGGGGAACAGGAGGGAGACATGGAGCATGAGCAGGGGGTGGGGTGAACAGGAATGAAAACACGAGGCATGAGCGGGGGTGGTGGGGAAGGGAGGGAGACATAGGGCATGAGTGGGGGGTGGGAGGGAACAGGTGGGAGACAGGGGCATGAGCGGGGGTGGGGGCAACATGAGAGTGACACGGGGCATGAGCAGGGGGTGGGGGGAACAGGAAAGAGACACTGGCCATGAGCGGGGATTGGGGGGGGAATGGGAGAGAGGCACGGGGTATGAGCGGGGGGTTGGGGGGTACAGGAGGGAGACACGGGGTATGAGCAGGGGGTGGGGGGAACGGGAGAGAGACAAGGGGCATGTGCAGGGGGTGGGAGGGAACAGGAGGGAGACACGGGGCATGAGTGGGGGGGCAACAGGAGTGAGACACAGGTTAAGAGCGCGGGGTGGGGGGCAACAGGAGAGAGACACAGGGCATGAGCAGGGGTCTGGGGGGTTCAGGAGGGAGACATGGGGCAAGAGCGGAGGGTGGGGGGCAACAGGAGAGAGACACGGGGCATGAGCAGGGGGTGGGGGGTACAGGAGGGAGACACGGGGCATGAGCGGGGGTGGAGAATACAGAAGGAAGACACGGGGCATGAGCGGGGGTGGGGTGAATGGGAGAGAGACACGGGGTATGAGCAGGGGGCAGGGGGAACAGGAGAGAGACACGGGGCATGAGCGAGGGGTGGGGGAACAGGAGGGAGACACGGGGCATAATCGGGGGATCGGGGGAACAGGAGAGAGACATGGGCCATGAGTGGGGGTCAGGGGGGAACGGGAGAGAGACACGGGTCATGAGCAGGGGGTGGGGGGCAACAAGAGAGAGACACAGGGCATGAACAGGGGGTAGGGGCAACAAGTGAGAGAAACAGGGTATGAGCAGGGGCTGGGGGGAATAGGAGGGAGACACGGGGCATTAGCAGGGGGTGGGGGTACAGGAGGGAGACACTGGGCATGAGCGGGGGTGGGGGGCAACAGGAGAGAGACACGGGGCATGAGAGGGGGTGAGGGGTACAGGAGAGAGACATGGGGCATGAGCGGGCGGTGGGGGGAGCAGGAGAGAAACACTGGCCATGAGCAGGTGATGGAGGGCAACAGGAGGGAGACACTGGCCATGAGTGGGGGGTGGGGGGCAACAGGAGAGAGACATGGGCATGAGCGGGGGTGGGGGGGAACAGGAGAGAGACATGGGGCATGAGCGGGGGGGTACACAGGAGGGAGACACTGGCCATGAGCGGGGATGGGGGACAACAGGAGAGAGACACGGCGCATGAGCGGGGGCTGGGGGCAACAGGAGAGAGACACGGGGCATGAGCAGGGGTGGGGGGAACAGGAGGGAGACACGGGACATGAGCGGGGTGTGGGGGAACAGGAGGGAGACATGGAGCATGAGCAGGGGGTGGGGGGAACAGGAATGAAAACACGAGGCATGAGCGGGGGTGGTGGGGAAAGGGAGGGAGACACGGGGCATGAGTGGGGGGTGGGAGGGAACATGCAGGAGACACGGGGCATGAGTGGGGGTGGGGGCAACAGGAGAGTGACACGGGGCATGAGCGGGGGATGGGGGCAACAGGAGAGAGACACAGGGCATGAGCATGGGGTGGGGGGCAACAGGAGAGAGACACGGGGCATGAGTGAGGGGTGGGGGGTACAGGAGGGAGACACATGGCATGAGCGGGGGGTGGGGGCAACAGGAGAGAGACACAGGGCATGAGTGGGGGTTGGGAGGAACTGGAGGGAGACATGGGGCAGGATTGGGGGCTGGGGGAAACAGGAGGGAGACACAGGGCATGAGCGGGGGGTGGGGAGTACAGTAGGAAAACACGGGGTATGAGCAGGGGGTGGCGGGAACAGGAGGGAGACACGGGGGATGAGCAGGGGGTGGCGGGAACAGGACGTAGACACAGGGCATGAGCGGGGGTGGGGGGGAACGGGTTAGAGACACGGGGCATGAGCAGGGGGTGGGGGATACAGGAGGGAGACACGGGGCATGAGTGGGGGAGTGGGGATACAGGAGGGAGACACGGGGCATGAGCGGGGGTTGGGGGGGAACGGGAGAGAGACACGGGGTATGAGCGGGGTGTGGGGGGAACGGGAGAGAGACACGGGCCATGAGCGGGGGGTGAGGGTGAACGGGAGAGAGACACGGGGCATGAGCGGGGGGTGGGGGGAAAGGGAGAGAGATACGGGCCATGAGCGGGGGGTGTTGGGAACGGGAGGGAGACACGGGGCATGAGTGGGGGGTGGGGGGAACGGGAGAGAGACACAGGCCATGAGCGAGGGTGAACGGGAGAGAGACACGGGCCATGATCGGGGGGTGGGGGAACGGGAGAGAGACACGGGCCATGAGCAGGGGGTGTTGGGAACAGGAAGGAGACACAGAGCATGAGCGGGGGGTGGGAGGAACGGGAGGTAGACACGCAAGGCTGATGGTATCTGATTGTGCAGGTGGCAGATCCCGCTCCTCGGCCCTCTGCAGGCCACCGTGGACAGGTTGTATGCAGGCTCTCTCTTGACGAAGCCTCTCTATGCAAACAATAAACAAAGATGGTGAGCGTCTCTGAAAATACAACGCACTGCACGCTTCACCGCAGCCAATGGGAAAGCATGTAACATGTCCCAATCCCTGTCCTGTCCGCGGAGCGAACAGGGGAGTGTGTCCACGAAGCAGACACAGATATCACTATTTTTTTCACTTACATTTTGTCATTTTTTAAAAAACTACTGGACGGATTTACACCAAATAAAAAAAGCACGCTTTCGAGACCAAGCCGCCGCTCCTGCCGCAAATTTGGTGTAAATCCGTACAGCGGTTTGGGCTGTAGGCGTGAGCAAAGTTTTTTCCCATTAGGTCTATGGGAAAAAAAGAAGTTTTGGAACCCCCCTATAACTTTGCCCCACCTGGACCAAACCTCACTAAACTTTGCAAATTCAGAGTGGGCCATATACTTACTTTGCAAAGTTTGGTGAGGATTCGTCCAGGGGGAGCGAAGTTATAAGCCATCCAAAAAGTGCTCTTCCTATGGAAACAGCAACTTAACCATAACTACATGGCCATGTAATATATATATATATTGCATAGCAGTTGTTTGTTACCTTTTAACTCAGACATTACATCATCGTGCTATTGGCTGTTCGAGGTTCGAGCATTTTTTTCAGCTGAATTAATTTTAGATGTAATCACAAACAATGTAATCACTCAGATCCATTTTACCAAAAGCGTCACCCAGACTACGTAACCCAACTGTCAGCTCAGATATCAGATACTGACTGTAAGTAAACAGGCTTCTTAGATGTGTAACCTCATCCCATGCTTCCTATTCTTTGCACATAAGTCACAGAAGCCCTTTCAAGTGGGCCCCCCTTGCAAGTTAGCACATTATAAAAACTCAAATATTAATTTGCCCTCTAAGGATTTTGAGTAGGCACATGTCATACTCCACATCTCCTACGCAGCATTGCTAAAATTACCCTAAAATGGAGAGCAACATTGCAACATCATTTACTTGGCCTGCAAGCGATAATTGGTTTGGACTATGCATGGCATTTTTAGTTTATACTATTGGGGGAATGGGTATTCAGATAACTAGAATGGTTTTCACACAATCTGCAGCCTTTCCACGTTTTCAGAGTTCAATGGGGCATAGACCTTAGTAATTTATATGGAAACTTGCTGTTGTACAAAAATGGTTTCACTGGGCACTTGTATCATTCTACCCAACTATTTAAAGATGGGGTATGTTGCAAACAATCTTGTATGCACTTCATAGTAATTGTGCATATACAGATTCATGACATTTTCTTAAACTGCACATAATATCGTGGTGAGGCTTTACATATGTTTTCCTTGCAAATTATTGTGGGTATGCACATTTCCCAGTTAGTGTTTTACTGCTACAATCCCTCACTTTTTACAGAGCACTGTCAACTAATATTTGAAGAGCCTTGGAGGCTATGGGTGAAAGGGTACAGGAGAACACTTCTCCGGGGTGAAGTACAAATCAGCAACTTTCGAAAAATAAAAGAAAACTCAGTGGATTAGGCAGGACAATGCAGTGAAGGAAATGTTTTTGTCTGCTAAAGGATAGGAAACTCTAAAAACAGTCTAGGAAACGGGCACCTTCTGTTTCTTTCTATGTTGAGCTGCTGAAGGCTTTTCAATATAATCATGTGTTTCCATTTAATGCTTCTAGCAACCCCAATGCATATTGTTCATCCGATAGCAGTGAATTTCAGAATAGTCGTCCCTAGTTAAAGAAGAAGATTCTCAATCTGTTGTACCTCGGAGCATTGCTGCTATTGACTTAAAAGGAAAATAAATGATTTTCTTCAACGGGGCTCCAGAAGAAACCTTAGAAAGACTCTTGTTGAATTTTGTCTAAGCGGTGGTGAGGAAAGGTGGGCAAAACCATAAGCTGTATTGTGTGCCCTGCCATTTCTCTTCCTATGTCAGGGTTACACGCATGGCTCTGATACAATTTTAATCCCTACTTGGAATCAATTGATTTTTCAGGGAGTAAAAAAGTAATTTACTTTTCCAGTATGGATATTTTATGCTTATTAATATATGTTCTTTCTCCTTAACATTCCTCTTGAGAACGGACAGTAATATTATTTGACTCCCTACCAATGCCACTGCTCTGCTGGTCGGCGATTTGAAATTAAATCAGTTGATCTTTGTGGCTAGAAGCAGGGGGAAGGCTCCTATATGTTCATGGTTTCACATTTTTGTTAGGCACATTTTCCTGTTTTGGATGGTATATATGTCTCTTAGCTGAATGCCTGGTTTTGAGTAAATGTTGTCACAACTCACAGGACAGCGTAACGTGGATCATTAGCAGAAGCCCAGGAATTCTGATAATCTTATTCTGATGCAATTTTCCTCAGTACACACTTTATGAGAGGCATGTTCTCTTGACCCTTGAACTATATATTTAAAGTGGCACATGAACTCGTATTGCTTTCTGATACATTCCATTTAGTTGCCATTATTTCATTTGCAAAAATGAAATCCTGTCTACATTTTGTGGGAACCACATCAGTGATAAGCGATGTTTGCTTTTTGTAATAAACATGGGTGTTCTTTTCTAATATTAGACACTTTCTGCAATGTCTCAGTGTTGACAAATGAATAACAAGAACTAAACCTATTGTTTATCTAGAGCATTCAACGCTTTTTTTTTGTGCATCTACGTTTCTTTTTCTGTACAGGAGTACTTTTGGTAGGTACAATGGCATATCTTGAAGTCTTGGACTGGATGATGAGTTTTCCTTATAATCACATATAACACTTTTCTTTTAGCCTATATTTTTGGGAAAAAAGTGTTGTAAGATGCACATTTTACACTGATTTGTAGGAATTGCAGTAATTGGGAAGGTGAAATTCCCTTCCAAAATCTTTGGAGATGTTAACTCACTAACTACAAATGCTCACAAAGTGGCTTACCTCGTTATTCAATTGCACACATGGAAAATAATGTGCGCACGAAAGTTAACCATTTTCGCAATTGGGGAAAAATAGTTTGAGGGAAGATTGGTGGAGACACCTAAGAAGACGCAATTGGATATACCAACAAATGACCAATAGTCTTGGCTGCTGGGGGCATTAACGAGGCACAGGTTTCAGTAGCAGACTGTGGAGGGAAGTTCAACACTCCTGACTATGGTGTCATGGAACACAAAGGAATTTTCAGATTTGTTGAAGGATGAAGGAGTCAACTTTGGAGACTTTGACCTCAGATGTTTGCAAGAGACTTGGTTGAGTTATAATCCTATTATGGATGGCTTCACTGTGCTCTTAATTGCAGCAACCAAGGCCCCAAAGGGAAGCCATACCTCTGGTCTTTAATTAACAGACTGAAATGTAATGGGTCTAGAAGTGAGGAAGGTTGATAATCCAAATCCATTCAGTCAGAAAGTCAAATTTCAATGACATACCAACAGCCACAGCCAGCAACGAAGGGAAGGAAGTCCCTGACCATTATAAATCTATACTGGAATCCAGCAGCACTGGGCACCGAAGAGTTAATTGGAAAAGTCTCAGAACTCATTCATGACACCTATGTTGCTGATGAGACAGGATCTATCATAATCTGTGGGGACCTAAATAACACCTGCTTAAATGAGAAGGACATGATACACTGTGTTGATAAGGTTAACCTAACCCAGTTGGGAAAACAGGGGCTTATATGGACTGCCCTAATGGATTCCAGGGACAATCACACCTTGAAGGTCTGCTTCAAGGGTGATATCTCGCATAAACCTACTTAGTCACGTGGAAACCAAGTGGCAATAATTTATTACGTATTTGTTTCTTGTGACCTGCTCCAAAATGTTAAAGGTTTTGCAGTGGTAACTTCAGCGGCAAGTGGCCATAACCTGCTGAAACTGCTGTGGTGTTGAGAAGTTAAGAGGGGGGTTTGAATGGATAAATATGTAACTCGAAGTGGTTAACGGAGGAAGCAGGCTTAGAATGACTCAAAAGAACATTGAGACATTGACTGATCAGTACTTCTCAAGAGCAAACTCAGGATAGGGGAAGAACTTCATCAACCCCTGTATTACAATCGAACATTGTCATATTTATTATAACATTGTCACGGCTAAAAGAAGTTGAGGTGAGTACTAGCATATACCCATCGTCTGATCATGATTTTGTGAACTTTCACATAACAGTATCTTTTGCAATTAAAACGAATCATGGGTATCCTGGTAGTATGTCACGTAATCCAAAGCAACTAACAGTTGCCAATATAGAGCCATTGATTGAGGATTCACTGGACTTCTCAGCGGAAACAAAATTGACGGTACAAGAAATGGCCATTGCTCTGACAAATCGCCTGATCAGTATATCAGACAAACTAGCTCCACTAAAACAAAAAAAGAAAAGTAAAGAAGATAATAATAAAAAGAGTTGGTTCTTGGATGATTTGAGAAAACTAAAATCTTCCTCATGAAAGCTTTTTACGCTTGGAAACGTGAACACACACCAAATTTATAAGTGATATATAAGAAAACAGTTAGTGATTATAAAAGTGCCATTCTTCTGGCAAAAAGAAATGTTCATAACAATCGCACAATTTCTGCCGAATCTGATACCAAAGAGTTTAACATATTGAGGGAACAAGAATCTACTCTTGCACCATCAGATCTCACAGAAAAAATGACAAGGTGTGGTGCCAACTTATCCAAGATGGGCTCCAAAACAAGCTGCATGATATTCGATCAACAATGCTTGCAAAAAAGAAGCAAGGCGCTATATCTGTAGGCAGTGCCCCCCCCCAAGGCATTCAAAAGAATTACAGATATCACGATTTTTAATTTTCACCCAATAAGTGAACCCGATTTAAAAAAAATCATTGAACAGATGAAACCGTCACAGTGCAGAGGAGATGCATGTGCTTCAATGATAATCAAGACATGCGCCCCATCTATAGTTAAAGCAGTCTGTTTGTTTGTAAATGCCTCACTTACAGAGGGTAAGGTACCGACTGAACTAAAGCATACTATGGTTACCCCGATTATTAAGAAACCAGGATTGTCAAGGGATAACACATTGAATTTTCGACCTATTTCGAATACCCCTTTTCTTTCAAAAACACTGGATCGGGTAGCATACCATCAAAAACTGAGCATCTGAATCTATTTACTATCTTGCATTCCCATCAGTCAGGATTCAGAAAATCATTTGGCACAGAGACTTCGCTTTTGGAGTTGAAATACAAATTATTAATACAGATAGATAAGAGTGGGCTCTCATTGATCATATCATAAGATCAATGGGTGGCCTTCGACCTTATTGAACATTCCATATTAAACACTAGGCTGAAGGAAGTTGCTAAATTTTCTGACTTGGCTGCCTCATGGATTTCATCTTTCCTTGAACTCAGACATAGAAGTGTCTGCTGAGATGTTGCGGAAGCGGTCCGAATTC
This sequence comes from Ambystoma mexicanum, assembly GCF_040938575.1. Lineage (NCBI taxonomy): Eukaryota > Metazoa > Chordata > Amphibia > Caudata > Ambystomatidae > Ambystoma > Ambystoma mexicanum. The sequence goes on from NC_090925.1 coordinate 241,701,308, forward strand.
CAGTTCTTTATGGAGTCCCTCAGGGGGCTAGTAACTCTCCATGTATACATAACCTGTTCATGGTACCCTTCTTCTTTATGTTAGAGGAGGAGGGGGTGGTATTTAAAAATTACGCAGATGACACCCAATGCATAGTACCTCTAACAGGCTCCCACGAACGGGATGAGCTTGAAGTTAACAGAATCTTTAGCTTAATTGAGAGTTGGATGCTGGATAATTTTTTCGCACTTAATAGGAGCAAAACAGAGCTAATGATTGTAGGTAGCTCACATGCTCTGAAAGCTCTAAATCAAGCCTACAGTGCATTTAAGCTAGGGGATAATATAAATCCACTAAAAAACTAAAATATTGGGAGTTACTCTCGATCAGACTCTTAACATGAGAGCTCATGTTACCTCGGTTGTGTCTTCTGCAGTCTATTATGTCAAACTATTGTCACATCTGAGACCACTTATTTCCCAAAAAAGTGCAAAAACTATTGCGAGAGCGATTATAGGAGTCAAGATGGATTATTGCTGTGGCCTATTAATGGGTACCTGTATCCGGGACTTAAAGAGATTGCATGTTGTACAGAATTGGGCGGTGAGAGCGGTGGTGGGGCTTTCGAGGAGTGAACACGTATCGGAGGCTAGACGATCACTTCATTGGCTTCCAATTTCATCAAGAATTAAGTTTAGAACTTATGTTATAACTTTTAAGTGCAGAATGCAATTGATGCCACCTTATCTTCAGTGCCACATTAAGGATAAAACTAATACTAATACTATATCCTTGAGTTCTGGTTCACAAAATTTGTTGGAGCAACTTAGACCGAGGACTTCCAAAGCAGAAAATGGTGCATTTGCACCATTGGAACTAATTGGCAGGTTATTTGCGCAATGATAAATTATTAGCACATTTTGAGAAAGATTTGAAAACCTTACTTTTCACCTGATATAGCTCTAGTCTCCAGTATTTTAGAAGGCACACTCCATCTGCGGCCTAAATCTGTTAGTTTTTAACTTTATTTTCAGAAGCTATATTTTTTTGTTTTTTTGGGGGGGTTTCTATTTGATTGTTGTCTGCGCCTTCATACCTGCGCACATTATAAATGCCTTGTTATGTAATGTAAGGGAGCTCCAAAGAGACATGACATGAGAAGACTGAAACCCTTAGACTTGGAGATTGCAAGTTTGGCCATTTGTAGGTTAAAAAAATCTCACAAAGCCGCTATACTGCATCAAAATGCAGAGGACATGATAAGACTGTCTGCAAAAAAAACACTGGTGATGTATTTATGTATTTATTTTATTTATTTCATTTATAAAGTGCACACACAGCCCAGAGGCATTGAGGCACTGTTACAACCAGTTATAAACATTCGGAGATCAGGTTATCAACATTACAGTGTAGAGGAGGAGCCAAGCACCCCCACCTCAACCACCTCACCTGTATTGCCTATAGGTTGGGAGCCATGATGTGAGACACGTGGGGTACCAGTAAAAATACTGATAACGAAGAGATTCCTGGAAGCAAGTTTCCCATTGAGAAAACCATAACTGCAAGAAAATATGATGGCCGTTTGAATGAAATCCTGGAAGAAGCAGAGCAAATGAATGGATAAGACGAATGGTAACATCACACAAAGCAGAGTTGACATAACTAGAACAGATGCAGAGACTAGAGAATGCAGAAATTCTATATGGCATCAAAAAAGTATCAAAGATAAGGGACATCTTGGGATCAAGGTGAAGAAACTTATGCCATAAAATAGATGTAGAAATCCAGTTAGTTTACACGTGTACAGATGCAAAAGAAATGCAAGCAAACTGGATAATCTGCCAATCCGTTATATAATTGGCCCCATATGCTTTAGACACTTCAAAAGCATTTGTTTCTGCTCTTCACCAGATTTGCACCCTGTTACTACTATTTTAGTGCTGCCCTTCATTGCCTGCCATGAGGACCAGGCAGTTGAAGATGGCCGCTCGCTATCTTGCTTCCCGAAAATGTTCCTAAACGTCCTCCTTTGTGTGCAACCCGGCATGATTTGCTACAACTACTATTCATTAGCCTATCCCTTCGCCAGCAGGCGAACAACGGCCCACCAACAAAGGCACACCTCCAAGGCTCTTACCCTGTCATGAGCCTGTCTGGAGCCAGCAGAGCAGCAGCCAGTAATGCTGTTTCTCTCCACTCTGGAGCCTGACTGAGCTTGAATGTGCTCGAGTGCTCCGCAACATGAGCGCACAATATTTGCCTAATAAGGTGAGTCTCCAAGTGCCCCGTGCCTGTTTCTGTGCCGATCACTATACCTGCCCTCTTCCCCACTTCATGCAATTTATTGCACACCCTCTGCGTCTGTCTCCTAACACCAGCCCCTCACCATTAGCACACGTTCAATCCTCTTAGAGAATCGAGCTCCTGGGATACCATTGCTTCATCGATCCATTATAGCAGAGAGCAAGTCCTCTGCGGCACGGCTCTTGCGACCAAGTCCCAGCCGCTGCTCCTCATCCACGTGACGATAGAAGTCCCAAACACTACCGCTTACCATAATCGACCCGCGGATGCTCAATTGAACACTTTCCATCTCAAACTTGCCCTGTAACATCAACGAGCGCTTCGTCATGTAATCTGTTCTGCCTATAACCGTATCCCACACAATGTCTGCGCATTTGTGCCTCTATATGCCTATGTTTGCCACCCTAACTGACCTACAACTGCCTTATGCTATGTACTGATTGCATGTCTCACCTATTATCTTGAAACCAGTGTCTAGTCGAGGCCAGCGCCCTCAAGGACATTGAATAATCTGCTTGTCCTACCTGATCTCTGGTGGCTTATTACCGTACGGATTGCCTACCTACCTTCTGTTTGATAGTGCTAACATCTCAGAATTCCCAAAGGTCTCTGCCACTACTATCTAGCATGCCTCCCATAGCCTCTAGCCAGACTGCCCATATCTTAGCCATCATAAAAAGCATCACGCTATACACTATGTTACTACACTTACCCACCTCAACACATACCTCTAACCTTCACAATATTACAACTACCAAACCACTCTTAGTCATATACGACACCCAACCCCCTTTACAAAGTAATCCTTGCCCAACTATAGCTAGGAACTTACGAATCAGAGCCAGATTAGCCAAAATCTATGAGCCTCCCATCAGCTCTATTCCTAATACAACCGGACTAAGGAGCATGCCAACCCGGCCTGGCCAAACCAACTGAAACTCGTACTTAGATCGCAATTCTGACCCTAGGCCTCTAAATAGTCCAGTCAAGCCTAAGAAACCTAAATCAATTCAAATCCACCATTCCACTACCACAACTACCTTGAGTCCTCAGATCAAGGGAGCTCTAATCAACTCCAGATCTCTAGTAGCGCCACAGAAATTGCTGACCTGATCTTAGGAGAGGACTTTGACTTCCTCACCATCACAGAGACATGGTTACACCGGGCAGCAGGCCCCATGCTTATGCTAGAAGTTCCGGATGGATACTCCATACTGAGACAAGACAGATAAAAATCCAGAGGAGGCGGTATTGCTATTATCTACAAATGAAGCCTCTCCATGAGATTAGCCACTCCTATCGATGTCCTCTCTTCTGAACTTCTATCTGTCAAAGTTCCACTCACCAATGCCCAGACTCTTAATATCCACCTGACATACCACCCCCCGGGGCCCGCTGGAACATTCGAGGATGACATTAATACCATCCTGTCCAGCAACCTCAAAAGTTCCACACAAATACTTATTCTTGGGGACCTCAACATGCGCTTTAACAACCCCTCAGACCAGCTTGCCCTAACCACAATCAACACCCTCTCTGAAATAGGCTTCACCCAAAGAAGTAACGCACCTACCCATGTCAAAGATAGAATACTTGACTGGGTGGCCGATTACAACTGTCAAGCCAATATCCTCTCTATCTCACCACTAGCTTGGACTGACCACCACCTTATGTCATTCATGCTTTCTACCAATAGACCCCCACGGCCCAGCCATCAGGGCTCTACCCAGGCTAACCAAAACTAAAAATAGTATTACTGCGGAGAGACTTATCCCGACTTTACTCCCTACCCTCAACACGCTCCCTGACAACTCGGATCTTGAGACTTTGGTCGAAGAATATAATACAATTATGTGCACCTCCTTGGACTTGATTGCCCCCATCAAACTCAGACCAAGTAAGCCCAAAATTCATCTGAACAAATTGTTTACACCGTTCCTCAAAAACCTAAGGCAGCAAAAAAGAAACTGCGAGGCTGCCTGGAAAAAACTACCATCAGCAGCCAACAAACTCAAACTTTCTAAACTTTCAGCCCTTTATAAAAGTGAAATATGTTTAGCAAAGCAAATTTTCCTTCGACACACGCATATCCCAAGCCATTTATTTACTATCCTCAAAGAAATAGAGACCCCTATAGCACCACCTGACACTTGCATTAAAGATAAAAAATGGTGCTCAGAGATCCAAAACGCTCTATCTAACAAAATGTCCACCTTACAAAATAAAATGTGCAGTAAAAGAGCCTCCTTAAACAACTCTCCCCCATCTAAAATAACTGAGAGCATAACAACTAATGAACCCACCCGATTTAACTTCACCAAAGTTTCTATTCTTGAAGTGGAAAGAATCATTTTGTCACTGAAACCGTCCAACTGTCAGGGCGATCTGTGTCCCGCGCAGCATATCAAGGATGCTGCCCGAGACCTCTCACCCTTTGTTACAAAGCTTATTAACGCTTCCTTTTCAACCGGTACTATCCCCACCAATCTTAAACAATCCTGGGTACTTCCTCTCCTAAAAAAAACACGCTTGAGCCATCCACGCCGACTAACTACAGGCCAATCATGACTGTACCTTTTCACTTAAAAATCTTGGATAAGGTTGCTTATGTACAAATCCAGAAACATCTGGAAGTAGACCATCTATTAGGAGCTAGACAACCAGGCTTCTGCCCACAACATGGAACCGAGACAGCACTTATCGACCTCAAGTTCCAAATTGATGAGCTTAGAGACAATGGCAAAGCCGCCTTACTCCTCCACCTAGACCTCTCGGCTGCATTCGACCTGGTCGATCACACCATCCTATGCAACCACCTTAACACAGCTGCTCACTTTTCTGATGAAGCAATTACTTGGATCAGATCCTTCCTAAATGGCAGAACCATGAGGGTCTTCTCTCCTACAGCAGCTGCAGACCCTATACCAATCACCTGGGGCGTGCCACTGGGTTCCTGTGTCTCGCCCACATTGTACAACATTTTTACCAAGCCCCTTTTCAATGATCTGGATCATCTCGGTATCACCTAAACTAATTATGCAGATGATACCCAGATCCTCCTCCCGCTTTCGGGGGATTATGAAATGGATTTGACCTTCGTGAAAGAGTGTACATCATCATGAAGGCATGGATGGCCACACATGGACTATGCCTGAAAGATGACAAAACCGAACTCATCATCTTGGGACCACCTCTAGCCTAAAAAAACTAAGACCCAACTACTCCTCATTTATAATTGTTGGTCACAGCATCAAAGTAGGACAAGAGGTAAAAACGCTGGGCTTTTACCTAGACTCAAACCTCTCTTTTACCAAACAGGTTAATTCCCTAGCATCTTCCATGGCCTACACGTGTAAATTGATCTGCACAGCTAAGCCATTTCTCTCTGATAATAGTTGCACAACCTTGGCTAGAGAACTCATCTTGTCTCGCCTGGACTACTGCTATGCCCTTTATTTAGGGTCTACCAAAGCCTTCACTAGAAAAATCCAAACCTTACAAAATACCCTGAGAGAGGCATTAGGCATCTCTAGAAGAGACCACATCTCTGAGAGTAGCAGACAGTATAACTGGCTCCCAACCAATGACAACATTCTCTTAAAAGCTTTTTCACTTACGCATAAATCTCTCAATAACACTGCGCCTATCTACCTGGTTGACAGATTCCAAAGACAGACTTCCCTGAGACCCTCCAGAACAGCCTACAAAGATTGCCTCTCTATTCCCAATTTCAACTGCTCCACAATAGGTGGCAACAGCTCCCCGGTGAAAGCAGCTGAATATGGAATTCCCTACCTCCCACAATGCGAACTGACCTTCCCTACCAAAACTTCAGGACCAACACCATCCTTTGGCTGAAAGTGAATGTCCATTAAATGGGTTACCAGACATTTGGTCGAAAAAAATTGGTCGACAGACAAATGGTCGAACCAATTTGGTCGAAAACCAAATGGTCGACGAATTTTTGTTATTTTTTATTTTCACCTGAATTTTTTTTTGGCTGGGTCCCCTCCACCCCTTTTTTTCTAAAAAAAAACCTTTTTTTAAAAAATGAAAACCCGAAAAATAAATATATAAATAAAAAAAAAATTCCACCATTTGGTTTTCGACGAAATTGCGTCGACCAAATGTCTTTCGACCAGTTTTCGGTCGACCAAATGTCTGGACACTGATTAAATGCAATAAGCAGCTAGGTCTCACTGTAAGGAGTACCGCCCCTCCCCCATTCTGCACATCCACACACACTCACCCACCTTCACCCACACATGTATATACCACCGATACCAGCAGGCCACCCACATCAGTCATATTCCTGCTGCTACCTTATCTGTCTGTAATATGATTCATTTGTATATATCTTGTATTTAATACCTGTGTGTAAATAATTACTTTGTTGTAACTAAGTTTCACATATACATGTAATTGCTGCGCCCTGTTACCCTAGGGTATGTTCGTGCATTATAAATAATAAAACAAACAAACAAAACAAACAAACAAACAAAGTATTCTTAAGGCTGGCTTTATAGTGAATAGATTGCGGCATGCACCATTATATACATATATGCATTAAGCATAAACTATGGATGTTTCCACTACGTATTATAACAGAGTTGGATTAAAAACGGAAGGCCTCATATTCAGTGTGGCGCAGTAAGAAAACACATGAATTAAAAGTGAATCTTGGAAAGACCACGCAGAATGAACCATGAAGTCAAGTCAAGAAACCAAGGTCTCATCGGATGAAGTTAATTAGCAGTGGATACAAAATTGTGTGAAAGAACAGCTCCTGTTCAGAAGGCATGAACAAAACACGAAAGGCGTCAGAGGTCTATTATAAAATAGTCAAAAAGTATTTTAAAGCCATGATCTACAATCACGTGGAAGGATGAAGTTGGACGAGCAAAATGTTCAGACCTACGCATGAGGGCAGAGCGTGCCTTCACTCCCCTGATTCTCCACAGTACAGAACAAACTCAAGGCTGAGCTTCAAAGCCTAATCGACTACGCCTACCACTGAGGTGATGATAGATTGATATGCTAATTGGTGGGAAGCTGGGGTAAGACGAGCTCCCCAGCACCTGAAAGTCCAATCTGCGTGCTGCTAGATGTAGGTGGAAAAGTAATGAAACTTATTGTTTTTTCATATCTGTGACAAAAGAAAACGAGTATTGATAGTCAAGAGTGACGAGTTAAAAATGGAGGATGTTACTCCACTTATGCATCTCTGTAAGCAGTTGCCAAAACATGCACCTAAGCTTAGACAGTATAGTGCGGAATGCGTTAAGGGAACTGCAGATAAAATGTTTATGCCATGGCCGCAAGGAGGGTCACTATTGAAGGTAGTCCTGCAGCATATGACAACATATTTGCATGCAGCGTACACAGAAAAAAGCTAGACAAGCAACTAGCGAGCTTAGAACTTTGGAAAATGTACCATGAGGAAAGAGAAGAGCCACCTCCAACAGATTGAATCCTTAATATATGCAAAGAGGGGGGTGAGGAGCCTTCTGCTCCCCCCGCCCCGTCAGAAATAGATGGCGAAAACAAGAAAGACGATGGGTTATACCCATTGAGGGAGCTTAAGGCCGCAACAGGGTATAGTAACCCAGCATATGAGTCTCCTGCACAAAGAGGTGACGAGGGCCCAGAGGGAAATACTGAGAAAGATGTAATTCCTAAAGTCCTGAGGGACAAGGAGAGATGAGACAAGGAGAGAAGTGATTGAGCAAGCACATCTTTAGATGCAGGAAGAAAAATAAAGAAATGGAAGGGAGAAAGAGATAAAGCTGATGAGTTAGCACTTCTACAGAACAAATGAATGCGTGACAGATTTTGCTAAAAACCGATGATAAAGGTATGGAGGATGTAAGACAAAGGGAAGATCAAGATGGGCAAGATAAAAAGGATAAGGAAAGGGAGGAACGATCGAAAGAAGAAGAGGTAAAAAGAAAAGATAGACAGAAACAAGAGCAGCTATATCAAGATGAACAGTTGAAGAAGCAGGAAAGAGCAGAGGAGCAAAGAAAACAAGATAATAGACAAAGGGCAATCGATGAGAGGGAAAGGTTAGAAAGGAAAACAATCGAAGATGAAGAACAGAAGTTAAGGTATAAGAGAATGCAAAGACGTAGGGATGAGGAGATATGAAGGGCAAACAAGAGAAGGGATATGAAAAAAGGAGGAAGACAGGGTAAGGGAGAAAGTAAGAAAGCGCAGAGAGCTTGATGATGAAATAGAATGAAAAATAAGGCAGAGAGCACGTGATCTCGATCGCCTTGAGAAGGAGATAAGGGATCCCGAATCCGAAGTAGCATGGGAGGACATAGAGGAGTTCTTCCGGAATATGAGTCATTACCTGGCCCATCTAGAGTAAATCTAGAGGATGAGATTGACTCCAGGAGCATTGAGGAAGCGATCGATAAAGTTTACTATGATATGAAAGCCTAGAAAGAATTGAAGGGAAAGGGATAAAATTATCGACTTAAGAGTACACAGCTATACGATACAGGGGGAGCTTCATGTAGCACAAGGCCCCCAAAGGAGTTGAATTTAGATAGACTGACTCTACACAGAGATGAGGAAGAGAGAAGCTATACGAGTCGGGCACAAGGAATGTCAGATGAAGACAGATAAACCTTTCGTAGAGAAGAGAGGAATATGGTCCTGAGGGTTGGTTTTCAATGGATAAAGAAGTGAGATGATCAGATATAGATGCACCTGTACATAGGACGTCAAAATCATTGATGCAGTCAGATCAACCTAAAGGGCAACCTCATGGTAAGAGGGGGGAATCTTCACCATATGTGAGCAGATTGAGGTCGTTACCAGGAAGAAGGTGGTGCAGAAATATTGGCTCTGCCTTGAATAGATAGACAATGGGAGATGAGATTGAGTACGGGGTTTCACAGTTTCCCTTGCTAGAGAAAGGATGAGCTAGACCACAGTATATACCTTAGCCTGAAATGGACAAGGATAATTTGAGGTGTAAACATCCGAGTTTAACTTCTGGCGCTGGGAAATAGATACATGAATTCGAAAAGATGACAGGATGGAATACCTTGTCTATAGGGGATATTAAAGGAATCCTGATTGCCATTATTGAAGAGAGAGTTGATGATGTTTGGTCCAGAGCAGGGTATGCTAGTGTTACTACAGTTAACATTGCTCAGGACGGAGCACCTTTTAATAATTGCAGAGCAGCAATCTGGAAAGCGCTTAGAGTACTGTATCCAGACATGTCCGAAATGGGAGCTATAAAGACAAAAAAGATGAAGGAAGGGGAAGGCCTGCTTGCTTACATTCAGAATTTTCAAGAGCAGTGAGCTTGGAGACACGCAAGACATGGTGGAAATCTATACCTGTGTTCTATTACATACTATACAAAGTGCTGCCATACCCGGTACAGAAGCAGCTTAAGAAGTAAGTGGCTATAGAGGCCAAACCGTGGTCAGAGATCCAGTTGACCATCACACATTGTTACAGACTCATGCAGGAAAAGAATTGCAAAAAAGATGATATTAGGAAAGGCGAAGAGGCAAAGTTAGTACAAAATAAGTTATCTAAGTACGCTATTGAAGGGGAGATGATAACTAGTGGAGACGGATCATATTCACAACAGGTAACAAACATGCTGCAGGGAAATAATCAAAGGCAGTTTGATCAGGGCAATAATGGATTTGCTCCACAAGGAAGAGGAGGATTTCAAGGTAGACGTTTTCCATTTAATCAAATGAATTGACAGAACAATCAGGGAAACTTTCAGACTAATCAAGGTGGGTTTCAGAATATGCAGAATGATAATCAAGGCATGCAGGGAGGACAGATGGGGAGACCGCCTCCTGTATGTTCGTTATGTGGAATGACAGGGCATTTAGATTGCACATGTAGAAGTCAACGGTTTATGCAGAATGGTCAACTTTCAAGAGGGGGGATTTCAAAACCGCCTGCGTATTCACAACAGAGTGGAGATTGGTTTGCTCAGAATCACACAGTGCAACAGGCACAAGCGCTGTGAATGCAGCAAGGTTTGCAACCACATCAAGCAGCAGTAAATCTGCTGCCAGGGCAGTCGTAGCATTCACCTTTGCAGATACTGCAAAGCACAAGCACAGGACAGTTAATGACTCCTAGGATAGGAGGGGTCCCTCTGGAAGGAGGAAATCCTTTTACAAGTACAGGAATGAGGCTGTATCCACAATAGGACAGCTCACAGGGAGACTTGATGTGTTCAATACTATCAATGATGCCAAATCCTCACGAGGAACCGAAGGGTAGATGTCAGCATAGGAGGCAAACATGTTTCAGTTTTAGTAGACACGGTTGCACACGTTTGTGTATAAAAGAGGGAATATTTTTAATGTCTGGCAATGCCATGAATACTCAAGGTTTCACAGGAGCAATTAGCAGAGTTCCTCTTACTGAAGACTTATCAGTATCCATAGGAGAATATGACATGTCGGTGCCACTGCTCTATTCAAGGCAGACATCTGTCAATATATTAGGTTGAGATTTGATGACTGCGTTGAATATGACAATCTTGTTTACTGATAAAATATAGTGTGTTCAACACCAGAAATGCATTATTTAAATGCAAATGAATTTATTATGGCATTTGCAGGACAAATGACAATGAGAGCTATCCTGTTAGAACCTGAAGTGTTTCATAATGGGGTACACATCTTGTTGACGTGGCTGCCATGCTTGGTAGCAAAGCTATGAGAATACCTGATGAGTTCTTATTCAGGCCAAAGATACCTATGGATGATTAGGAAGGGCAAATCTTTCCTCTTGAACTACAAGCAGCCATAGTGTGAGGAGAAATGGATTTTCTTGATCGGAATGATCATGATGGCAGACGATGGTGCACAGTGATCGCCATTGGGGAAGGTTACAGATTGACTGGCGTCACTGATGAGGACATGTTTGGAGATCATCCATCAGATGATGAAATAATATTTGAGATGAGCATTACTTATTGGGTACAAGCCATTAAATGTGAGGCTCCAAAGAGAATGATGCTAGTATAAAAGCGTCCTGAATATTTTGAGGAAAACATGGCAAAAGTGCCAGTCTCATTATGAACTTCAGACCCTTATGACGTAGGCCTATTAAAGGGGGTTGCAGAAGTGAAGATTAAATTGAAACCAGGAGCAATTTTACCTCGAGCATGACAGTATCCGATGTCTCAAGAGGAGGATGAAGGTATTTTTAGGACGATTACCGCCATGATGGAACATGACGTCAGAGTCACTGGGCCTCATTATGACCCAGGCGGTAAGTTACCGCCTGGGTCGTACCCTTACCACCATGGTGTAAACTATGTTTACACCATGGTGGATGGCGGATTTACCGCCCCATTCCAAGGTGAGTGGGGTGGCAAATCCCCATTTCCCATTTTACCCTTCCCCATTCCCATTTTTGCCCCATAGGGCATAATGGGAGTGGGGAAGGCGCTAATTACGCCACCGTAAATTACGGTGGCGTAATAAGCACCATGGTCCCTTAGCGCCATGGATTTTAACGTCTGCAAAAAGCAGGCGTTAATATCACCATGGCGCTAACGGACCTTGTAATCAGGCATTAAGGGTCGGCGCCGTTTACAGGGCCGTTAACCCCTTAACGCCTGATTAGTAATGAGGCCCACTGCGTAATATATCAGTGTACCCTATCAAGAAATCTAAGGGGGAGTCATGGAGACTAATTCAAGATTTAAGATGGATAAACCAGATTGTAGAGGTCGAGTTCCATCTAGTTCCTAATCCGGCCACAATCCGGTAACATAGCTTTTGAAGCACAATATTTTACTGTGATTGATTTGAAAAATGCATTTTTCTCAATCCCCTTGCACAAAGACTCACAGGATCTGACGTCATTTACGTTGAGATAAACTAAGTTAAAAGGCACAAGATTACCTCAAGGGTATTGTGAGTCTCCATCGATTTGTAATAGATGGATTTAAGCAATATTGATTTGGAAAATGTTGTCTTGCAATATGTAGATGCTATTTTAGTTTGCAGCACTTTAGAGCAAGGCTGTAGACGTGATTCTATTTAGTTGATGATTATACTTGCTAACAAAGGATATAAGGTTGACAAGGAGAAGTTACAGTATTGACACAGGTGTTATTGTACATAGGTCAGTTTATTTTGCATGAATGAAAAATAATTTACTACTGAGAGAGTTGAGGCCATTTTGAAATCCACAAAGCCACACACGATAAAGCATGTGCAAAGATATCTGGGACTATGTAACTATGTCAGAGCATGGTGCTTTGATTATAGTTTATATACAAGGCCTTTGTTACAAGCTCTAAAGAAAGCACAGCCTACGCAAGAGAACGCTGTCTGGACTGAGGAGATGGAAGAAAGATTTGAGGAATTGAAGAAGGCAATTTGTACAGCTCCAGTTTTAGCTATTCCTAATTATGCTGAGGAATTATTTTAGTTTTTGCATACGAATGGTACCGTTATGATGGCAGTCCTCACACAGAGAACTACATTGTGGTACAAGCCCCTTGCGTGGGATTTTAGACCCAGTAATAAGGGGTCATTTTCTGTGCGAAAAATCTTTGGCAGACGCCACGTTCGCTATTGAGAAGGCTGCGAGTATAGTGATGGGATGCTCTATGACGTTGTTTGTTGAGCATGCATTATTTGCAATCTTGGAGAAACTAAAAGGAACATTGACTTCCCAAAGGGCTTCTGCCTATGAAGTGGTCATATCAAACCTAGCAATCAAAATAGTCCAATTCAGAATAGTGAATCCTTCGAGGTTTGTAGTTGAACCATTGGCAGAAAATGAGCATTCGCACGACTGTTCGATCTATGAAGAATTCTATGATGAGATCCCTAGGATAAAAGAAAATACCTTGACAGGGGGAGAAATAGTTTTTATTGACGGTTCAAGTATTGATCTAGATAATGGGCAGAGATACACATGTGCTGCTGTGGTAAAACACACAGCCAATGAGGAGATTCAGACATTGGTAAGTGCACAGCTCCCGTCTCACTATTCCGCACAGGCTGCAGCATTAGTGGCGCTGATAGTCACGCTCAAGAATCATACAGACCAAGAAGTAACGGTGCACAGTGTCTCCGCCTATGTGACGTCGACAGTGCACGCAGGATTAGCACGTTGGAAAAGGAGGGGCTGCCTCTGAGTGGATGGCACTCCAGTTGAACATGCTGCCTTATTGGAAAGACTTACTAGGACACTACATCTCCCAGTAGCCATCGCAGTAGTTAAATGCGCAGCTCATACTAAAAGGGCAGATTTTATCTCACTTGGAAATCAGACAGCATAGGATGAAGCCAAGAGAGCTGCATGTTTAAAAGATATGTCTTTTGATACACCTAATGTGAATGAAAAAATGGTAGTGATGATGAGTTTGTCTGACCCACATAGTAATATTTCAAAGACACAATTAATAGATATTCCGGGAGAAGCATCTCAAGATGAGAAGGATCTGTGGATGCGAAGAGGGTGTTCTTTAAACCCCTCCTAAGCATTGTGGCGACAAGACAGCACTGGTAAACCGGTGATGCCGTAGCCTTATTAAGAGTGGTGCTGGAACAGCTACACTACCCTGCACGAACAACTAGAGAAAACCTTGCTGTAACTATTGTAGAGGAATGGTTTGTACCAAATGTGTTAGAACACATTGGGCCTCATTACGAGTCACCCGGTCCGGAAATAACAGTGGCGGTAAACCCGCCGCCACCGTTGTTTCCAGACCGGCTGATCTTGAGTTCTGCAGACGGGAGGTGTCATTCCCGCCAGGTCTGACCTGGCGGGTTTAACACCACCTGCCTGCAGGCGGACGTGGAAACACCAGCACCGTTACAAGATGGTGCTGGTGTTTCCACTTTCCCATTACCATGGAGTCCTATCGGACACCATGGAAATGGGGATTTACCAAATTCCGCCTCCGGAATTACCAGGTCACCAGGGTTGTAATGCCCCAGTGATTCCCGGAATCAGGGAGGCGGAATGGTAATACGAGTCTGCCGGTAACCTGCTGGAATTTCCGGCACAGTTTACGCCGAACTCGTAATGAGGCCCATTGTATTCTTTGTAGTGAATTGCATCATTTGCCAAAAGTTCACTAATGGGCACACACTGCACACAGTTAGGGGAGTTATTCTGAAACCTACTGGCCCTTTTCAGCATTTGCATGTCGATTATGTAGACATGCTGCAAGTATGTAATTGGTTTGGATACATGATTGTAGTAGTCTGTCATTTTTCACAATAGATTGAAGCTGTTCCATGTACGCAACTAAACTCTACCTGTGCACCAAAATTCTTAGTGCGAGAAGCATTTCCTAGATGGGATATACGTGAAGTAGTAGGATCAGATAATGGTCCTCACTTTCTGAATTAGACTTTCGAACAGATTGGCTTGTTGCTTGGTATAAAGCACACCATTTCTTTGGCTTATCATCCACAAGGGAATGGGATCTGTGAGATGCTCAATGGCTTGCTTAAAAAGGAATAGCCAAATTGATGCTTACCTTGAAGAAATGGTGGTTTCATTGCCTACCACTGGCATTATATGCATTGAGGAACCAAGCAGGTTCAGACCACCATCTCACTCCCCACAAAATAGCGACAGGGAAACTCCAATCGAGAGTTAGAATTGATGTCCAGCCAAGGTTAGAACTGATAGTTACATATTATCTTATGTGTATGACCTCAAGTATCTCTGTCAATTCAGGTCAGCTACGGCGAAGAGGGTGTGGAGCAGCGCAGAACACAGAAGGAGATGCTCCAAAAAGTGAACCTAAAAAACTATGTGTTTCTAAAGTGTTCCCTGGAGAGGCAATTTTAATTTGCAACCATACAAAGAGAAGTGGGAAAAACCCTGCTTTAACAATCCTTTTATTGTGGAAGACGTCACACCGTCTGCAGTCAGAGTGCAGGGCAGACACGCTTGGACTTTTCTAGGAGATGTTAAGATTTATGCTGGAGAAACCCCCCTGCCCCCACCCCCATCAGAAGCAAAAATCGGGGAAGAACCTCAGCACATGCAGACAAGGTCTATGACGAGGAAGAAGGACGCAGAAGCCGTGTAAAGACAAAGAGTTGATTCGAGCACTCTATGCAGTCATTTCAGGGTTAAGGGAAGATATTTGTTCTTGAACCACAGGTGTTTGTCACATTTGACTGAGGCATGCTTAAGCCTTGATAGGAAGAAAATATGCCAGATCTTGAGTTTGCCTTCGACAATTGGAAGAGGGTACAGTACCCTGATTTATTTCTCACTGAGTTCTTGTTAGGAATTACTTATGGTGATGCCTGATGACAACATTGCATCGATCATTCTTGCTTATTTTAAGTTTGTATTGCGTGCATACCCTTCGATTGTGGGGAGAACTACTAGCATTTCTGTTTTCTTGAAAGATCCTAAAAATATCCCAGTTGTGAGAAGATTTCTTAGTTATCACTGAACAAATTCTTCAGATTCCTGAGTACAATGGGGAAAATACAAATCCCCTTACCAGCTGATAATGCACATCGATTGGTCAGTTTGGTCTTCTATTACCTGTTGAAGAGTGTCCACAAATTGTCAGCAGACACACTGCTGTGCGTACATTTCTAAGGGATCCGAGAAACAATGCAGCATTAAATGACATTCTGAGATACATCATACTCCAAGTAAACACTTACTCAGTGAGAACTCTGAGATCTGAATGAGGTTTTTTCTTCGAGGGACAGATTGAGAAATTGCTGGCTTAAAAGAACTGTTGATTCATTCTGAAAGAAGATCATCATGCCATCCAGTGAAAGGTTGGTTTGAGAAGTTCACTGGGACTTTGTGATCATTGTCCAGTAAGCAGTTAGTTGTCCAAGGAAGGGTGTCGAGTGAGATCAGCAGTTTCCAAAGAAGTACATCATGGTGTCACATTAAAGTTTATTTTTTCCTTCCTTAGGCAATAAAATGGGAAGTATTAGTAGCAACATTATCATGCCAAATCCAGAGAAACGTCCACGTTCTGTAAAAAATCAATGCTGCAACCTCACATACCTCTGTGTTATTTATGCTTTCATCTTGTTCATAATAATATTGCTGTCACTCACTGTATGAACTTCCTATTACTTAGACCTAAATGGAGCAAAAATTCATGCAAATCTTCTTAAGCAGAAGGGGGGTATAAAGGTGGCAACTACTAGGCAAACAAGACCCTATGTGGTTATCCCCATTCCAGAGAATAATGAGGAATCACCTAAGTCTGAAATTAATGTTACTTACAGTCAGTCACATGCTAAAGCTGCCTTAAAGGTTATTTCTGGATGCCAGAAACCGCCTTTACAAGGGAGACAAAAGAAATGGATGTTAAAAAAATGTACCTACTCAGTTAATGTATGCAACTACACCTAGCCCACTGATGAGTGTTCCTAAGATTGTTCCAGTTAGAATGAGTTATGCTGACATGTTGTATGAGATAATCATGGCAGATCATGAGAGATGACTAAGACAAAAAATAGATACTGGGGTGGATGACTTTGAGCTAAATGATTACCTGGATAGTACAGCACATTTGGGAAACAACATATGGTATCAACATATGATGGAAGTGGGAAGAAAAACCTCTAAGGAGGTATGCTTTGTATGTGCACTCCTTCCTAATAGTACCGGGAAGTCCAAGATCTTCATAGCTATTGAAATAGACATCCAGATACCACATTATCTTTCATGGGTCGAGATGCTTATGTCAAATGTGCAACTGAATGGACAGATGCAGAAGAAGATGATGACTATATCCAAGACACAAAGACAAGAAACATAGCTCACACGAAGAATCATGTGATAAGATATGAGAAGCCTGAAGTGAAAGGAACTGGAATCAGATGGGAAGTAAACAAGGAATAGAGTCCAGGAAAATCTGCAGAAGAAATCTGTAGATGGAAGAACAGAGGTCAAATTCAGATCTGGGGATCAGTGCTATCAACACACAGATGGGAAGAAGGAGTGATGATCTGCAGAGCCTGAGTGGTCAATGCAATGGTTGTTATAAACCTCCCATTGATATTGTATAGAATGGATGCAAGCCACTATGGCCAAGACTTGCTAAGCTCCTGACGTGGGTTGAAGACAGGGGAGGACATTACATGCAGTGCCTTCGGAAAGTGCAAAGCTGTGCTTCAGAAATAATGGTGCAAGAAAAGTTGAAGAGAACAAGAATTGTGGTTGAATCTTTGATGTACCAGGAATGATACATGGGACAGCAGTGTTCATGGATCATTATTGGGCTTGTGGATCCATAGCCTACATGAGGCTACCCAAGGATTGGGGAGGACGATGCTCACTAGTGAATGTTCATGTTCCATCACTGGTGATTCCAAAAAGTGACTTAAACCTTGACAATTTCCCGAAACAAGATGCTCACCTGAGGAAGAAGAGATCTGTGGAGCTGAGAAGAAGAATGAAGAAAGAGAACTACTTCTCAGCAAAAGCTATTGAAGCTTTTGATGATATTCCTTATGACCACAGACTATTTAGGCAGACAGCATCAATGTTTTTGTTGATCATCATGCCAAGTATCCAGGTTGGAGCAAATACCAAATGGCTACAGATTACCAGATGGGAATTGCTACAGACAATTAACACTACCATAAAGGGATTCAATGCTATCAGAGAAGAATTGTGAGCCATACGACTGATGACTCTCCAGAATAAATATGTTTTGGACATGATCACAGCTATGGTTGGAGGTGTTTGTGCAAAAATCAGAGAATCATGTTGCACACTTTCTCTCCGATCTATAACCTCTAACTTTCTGTTTCGCTCCTCTTTAAACATTCAGTTACTCCAGTCTTCTGCTTGATTGCTACTGGTCGATACCAAACACAATTGTTTATGCTGATTTGAATGTACTGTTCATTGCTTCTTTGTCAAGCGCTTTGGTAAAAAGTGCTATATAAATCTAAATAAAATACAACTACAAATACATTCATACCTTCTCATGATGACGACAATGGAACTTTGACAGAGGCCATAGGTATGCTGACGAAACTTCATGGGCAGATGATCGATGAAGTAGAAGATATTATTGATGACAGCTGATTTGCATCACTCTTCTCTTGGGTTCCACAATGGATGGCAGACATTTTTTAATTCCTGGGAGCCCTGATACTGATGATATTGCTTTGATTCTGTGTGATCAAGATAATAATCTCCCAATGTAAGAAGGATTGTGGTTGGCTCTAGGTGTGGAAAAAGCCTGTGCTAGGCTCTGTTATTTTCCAAGTCTACTAATGGGGTTCCTATATTGCAAAATCAGAGGAGCTGTCAGGGTTTAGCCAGCACCCCAATTGTTGAGTAGAAGAAGAAAGTTTTCTTCTGGTTATCTTGCTTCAGTAGTTCAAAGAATAGTTCTAACGCAGTAGTTATTGCGATACAAGTTTAGCTTTTATTAGTGCTAGTGCTGAGTTGTTTTTAACATTCAGTTGGTATGCATTGAGTACATTAAGGGGCAAATGTATCCCTTGTTTGTCAGCTGACACATGTTTCGACCCGTGGGTCTTTATCAAGGCTGATGAAGATTCAAAAATTCATGTGAAATGTGCAGTTTGTGACATATTTGTGACATATATTATATTGGTGCACAGTGAATGGTGTTTGGTGAGGTGGAGTGTTTAGGCACGTGATGCAAAGTAAGATGGCACATACAATCTTGTCACAAATATGTCACAAACTGCACACTTCACATGAATTTTTGAATCTTCATCAGCCTTGATAAAGACCCACAGGTCGAACCACGTGTCAGCTGACAAACAAGGGATACATTTGCCCCTTAATGTACTCAATGCATACCAACTGAATGTTAAAAACAACTCAGCACTAGCACTAATAAAAGCAAAACTTGTATCACAATAACTACTGCGTTGGAACTATTCTTTGAACTACTGAAGCAAGATAACCAGGAGAAAACGTTCTTCTTCCTCCCAATGTAAGAAAACAGGTAGGAAAGCCATAGGTATGAAAATCATGATCGATGTTGAACCAGGATGGAAAGCCAAAGACTTGACAGACAAAGAAATCAGAGACTTTGTGAAGGCCAGTATCCATTAACCTGAAGGAACAACAATCCTGTATACAAAGAATCATAAGAGGTATGTGGAAAGATGGATTTATTGTAGTCCAAATGGACAGTGCAGTCTCATAACGTAGAACAAGGATGAGCACGTGAAAACAGCAGGATGCTTGAAGGGATTCATAAAGATATGGATACCAAAGAAGCTTTTCTTCATACCTAGATGTCTGGATGTGAAGGATGATGAGAGCGTGGTCGATAAAACGCCAGGAGGGGGAGTGTAGAGGAGGAGCCAAGCACCCTCGCCTCAACCACCTCACCTCTATTGGCTATATGTTGGGAGCCAGAATGTGAGAAACATGCGGTACCAGTGAAAATACCAATATGTAAGAGAATTATGGAAGCAAGGTTCCCATTGAGAAAACCGTACCTGCATACAAGAAAATATGACAAGACGAAAGGTAACGTCACACAGAGCAGAGTTGACGAAAGCAGAACAGATGCAGAGACTAGGGAATGCAGATATTTTGTAAGGCATCAAGAAAGTATCAAGTATAAGTTATATCTTGGGATCAAGGTGAAGAAGCTTATGCCATAAAACGGATGAAGAAATCCAGTTAGTTTACACGTGTAAAAGATGCAAAAGAAACGCAAGCAGATAAAGTATTCTTAAGGCTGGCTTTATAGTGAATAGATTGTGGCATGCGTCATTATATACATATATGCATTAAGGATGAACAATGGATGTTTCCACTAGGTGTTATAGCAGAGTTGGACTAAAAATGGAAGGCATCATCTTCAGTGTGGCGCAGTAAGAAAACACATGAATTAAAAGGGAATCTCGGAAAGATGAAGCTGAATGAACCATGAAGTCAAGCCAAGAAGCCAAGGTCTTATCAGGATGAAGTTAACTAGCAGTGGATACAAAATCGTGTGAAAGAACAGCTCCTGTTCAGAAGGCATGAACAACACACGAAAGACATCAGAGATCTATTAGAAAATAGTATTTTAAACACAGTAAGAGCTTGAAACCAATGTCTACAGTCACGTGGAATGTTGAAGTTAGACAAGCAAGATGTTCACACCTATGCATGAGGGGAGAGTGTGCCTTGACTCCCCTTATTATCCACAGTACAGAACAAACTCAAGGCCGAGCTTCAAAGCCTAATTGACTACGCTGACCACTTAGGTGATGATAGATTGGTATGCTAATTGGTGGGAAACTGGGGTATGACGAACTCCGCAGCACCTGGAAGTCCAATCTCTGTGCTGCTATATGTAGGTGGAAAAGTACTAACAAAGGTTAGAGTGCCAACCAATTATAGGGGACAGCGTAATTAAGGGTCCTATTCTTTGTGTAGCCAATGGGACATTTGACCTCATTCTGAGTAGGGCGGTAAGGGATACCGGGCACCGGTAAGTAGACCGGTGCGGGTAATCCCTTACCACCCTACTACGAGGTCCCTTACCGGGTCCCTTCCTTAACGCCTGGTCTGACCAGGTGTTAAGGACGGGACCGTTATTAGCTACTTCCCCATTCCCATTGAACCCTATGGGGGCTCAAATGGGAATGGGGAATGGTTTTTTCAATGGGGACTTACTGGTACCGCAAAGGTCGGACTACACCGGTAAGTCCCCATTGAACGAGACCGGTGTCGGTACCGTTATTGGAGGCAGTCATGGCACAGATAGCGCCATGACTACCTCCAATCTCGGAATGAGGTCCATTGTGTATTTAGTGATGTTCATAGTGGCCATTTTTTAGGGAAGGCCTTATTTGTCCCACATGATGTTAAGAAACATATCACTTTCACTTACTATCCCATAATAGTATAGATTGTATATGCAGATGTTCACTCAGAGCCTTTCATATTTAGTAACAGGTTCTGTAGTTTGCCTTGTAGGATGATGTCGGTAGTGACGCAGGTCAATGTCAATGATGACAAGTTTTGAATATAAAAGTTCTGTTTTTTATTAATTTTGTTGAGTAGGAGTATCAAGTGAGTTCATTGATGTTCGTTATGCTCCCTGTTTTAGACAATTACAAATAAAACAGTTATCCTTTTTACTGAGTAACTGAGTCATTTTGATTATGGATGTTGAGCAACTTCTGCATCCCCATCCATCTCCAGGGTAATTGCTACTCATCTTAAAGGGCTGAGGTTATTCAGTTCAACAGTGCTGGCGGGCAGTCTATTCAAACAGAAAGGTTTTCAATGCTTTGCGGAAATTCAAGTGGACTTGTTCATGTATGGGCCATTATCAAGAGTAATCACCCCCCCCCCAGGATGCTCTTCAAGTAAACAGGTTATCAGAGTCCCCCTGGGAGGCCCATTTTAAAACCCTCTACTCCGCATCTTCCAACTTAATTTCTGCAGATGGAAACAGACTCTCAGAGACATGGTATGTCTCGAAAGACTACAAAGACATCCTGACATTCATTAAGCAAGTGAGTGCCTCTCCCATTAAGGCCCCTGATGGCCTGACAAACGCCATGCTAAAACAAGAACCAGAAATGTTGGCTCATTTTATGCACATGGTGTTTGGGTGGATAGAGTGTGATCATAGTATACCAGACTCATTTTGACGTGCTATCATTGTCCCGATATTCAAGAGGCACAGTAAGGACGACCCTAAGAACTATCACCCTATTGCCCTTTGTGATGGTATGGGAAGGATCTTTGAGGCATGTCTGCTGAAGATATTGAACAAATGGTCTGCCGGGAAGTCTCATTTGGACGTGGTCCAGATGGGATTCATTAGAGGCTCAGGAACTAGCGCAAACATTGCTTTGGTGGGAAGACCCAGGACTTATGCTGCCTTAGTAGACCTGTTGCAAGCATTTGACGGTGTGAGCAGGTTCAGGGTGTGGGAGAAATTGGCAAGATGTAGTTGCCCAGGGGACATTTTGAAGCAATTGAAAGCCTTACACACAGGCTGAATGGTGCTGGTCTGTTATCAGATGAAGTACATACTTTGAGGGGGCTTAAACAGGGTTGCCCCCTGGTTCCCGGCCCTATTTAATCTTTATATCGCTGATGAATGGGAGAAACTAAGAGATGCTAAGTGTTGTCCACGTAGCTTTGGTGGCACAACAATTGGCCATCCGCTGTACGCTGATTACTTGGTATTGATGGACCAGACTGCTATTGGCCTTCAACGACAGCTAAAGGAACTAGAGGAGTATGTGGAACAAAAATAGTTGGCAATAAATACTTCTAACACAAATATCATGATCCTGGGTAAAAGCCAGAAAAGGCATAGATGGCAGTTCTCTTGGTATTTGGGCTTCTCACGGGTCGAAATAGTTGAGTTAATCAAATGCTTGGGAGTTTGTATAGCACAATTGAGGGCAAAACACAAGAGATGATCAAAAGCAAGGCCAAAATGATGTTAAATCAAGCTAGACTGCTTAACAATTTTTTTTTCCATTTTTCCGTCAAACCGCTGGTAGACTTTTATGAATTAGAAACAATGGCAGTCCTGGCCTATTGATCAGAAGCACTGTTTTTTAATCACCAGCCCCTATGGCCAGTGGCTGAAGGCATTTTCTGGAAGGCGGTTTGTGTCAACAGGTTTGAGTTGGAGTCGATCTTGTTAAAGGCAATGGCAGAGTGGAAATCCCTGGCTGTCATGAGGAAGTGCATATTGGAAACAGCTCCACCTCTTCCTGCTTTCCTAAAATGGGAAATGGTTTTGGGTTGCTCCGAAACCCTTAGAAAATGGGTATCTAATTGTAACGACCTTCTTGAAATATTGTCGGTTTGTGAAGAGGGCCTAAGAGCAAACCCAACTAAGGTAAAGACTACTTTGTGGAGAGTAGATTGGACAGTTACATTGGAGGAGGTGAACAAGTTTAAACTATTTTATGCTTGATACATAAAGCTAGACCCTACAGCACTATCACAAAATATCTGACTAAATTCCCAAATGATTTCTACAGGCCCCAATTTATGAGACTGTGCCTCAAACTATTCCCAACCGAGGAAGTTACATCTGCAAGATCTGCTATAAGACCCAGAGAAATCCAATGTAGCTTCAGTGGACAACTAGGATTCGTTGAAAACGTAAGTCATCTATTGCTATTTTGCACATCTTTTACGGACTTCAGAACTAAGCACTTTGTGAGTTTCCTAGAAAATGTAAGCACTTTAACACCCACAGACTGGTGGAAACTTTTATTACATGGGAAAGAGAAACCCTTGGTATCAGCAGCAGTATCCTTTTTAAGAACTTTATTTTGATAAAAAAAGTCAAAAAACAGTCTGAATCTAGATGATGGTTTTAATAAGATTATCAGCTGCCTTGTGTGAAAAATGAGTAAGAAGGAGTGGGAGTAATTCAACTGATATAATTATTTTGAAGATTTTTTTATATAGGAATCTTAGATATAAAGGATAATGGATTACTACAGGCTAAACCACCCTATGAGGTCTCATGGGGTGGTGACTGGCAGACTTAATGACTCCCTGCACTTCTATGATTGACTCAATAGGCCTATACATTCTCTACAGTGGTGGCTGGCAGCCTTAATAATGCCCTGTGCTTCCCTGGCAGGATCATTTACTTTCTGCACCTCTAAGGCAGCCTCAATAGCCCTATGAGGTTGTATGTAGGGGTAACTAGTAACCTTAACCGACGCTGTCCACTTCTAATGATGGCTCAATAGCTCTAGAGGGTTTCTTGCAGTTGTGGTTGACAGGCTTAATGATTCTCTTCACTTCTGTGGCATGATCATAATCTCTACAAAGTCTCATTTGGCGATGTCTGGCAGGCCTAATGATTCCCAACACTTATTCGGCAGGCTCAAAGGCCCTACGCTGTGGCATGGAATGGTGTCTGGCAGGCTCAATTACTCCCTACACTTCTATGGCAGACTCAATAACCCTATGAGGTCTTGTGTAGTGGTGGCTGTCTGCCTTAATTGATGCTGTCCACTTCTATGGTAGGTTCAATGGTTCTAGAGGGTTTCTTGGAGTGGGAAATGACAGGCTTAATGATTCCCTGATCTTCTTTTTATTTATTTTTTTGTTATTGTTTTTAATTGAAATAAATCAACTTTACAATTATTTATCAAAACAAAAACAAAAACTGAATATAATAATTTAAAATGGATCAAAGCAATAAATGAGAGCAAGTTCACAATGACAAGAACAAATATGACAATTTTGATCATGCTGACATAAGATCTACTTTGCATACAAACTTTACATAAAAATTTGCTTTTTTCAATGTTAAACCTCAGATAATATTCAAGTTTCATCTGAATTCATTATTTCATTCACATTTGTAACCAGAAGAACAAAATGTGGTAGAAAAAAACAATTAAAATATAATTCTAAATAAAAAGTTTAAAAAGAGATTAAGTCAATCTAAGCAGTGGGATGTCAGGATAATGGGTTCTCATTTTGTAGAGTACCAGACTACCTTTACATTTTGAGTTTGCATGTCCTTCATTAGTACCTTAGGGGTAATTCATAGAACTTAGCGCACAAGTGGCACACGCGGCTGGCGCACAGTGTGGGCATGCAAATCTCTGTGCCAGCCGCGTGCGCTAAAATCCATTTCCGTGCAG
Source organism: Ambystoma mexicanum (assembly GCF_040938575.1). Taxonomy (NCBI): domain Eukaryota; kingdom Metazoa; phylum Chordata; class Amphibia; order Caudata; family Ambystomatidae; genus Ambystoma; species Ambystoma mexicanum. The sequence continues at coordinate 241,726,201 of NC_090925.1, forward strand.
AGCGTATTCATGGATTTTAGGTACCAAAACCAGCCGTGGCGCACAGTGGTGCAGCGACCCTGCAGCAGCGCCAGTTATGCCCCCAAGAACGCCCCTCGCGCAGGGAAAAGCCATCAAAATCCCCAATCCAGCGCAAAGGGCTGCGATAACCCTGTACCAGCACGGCAAGCGGGGTACGTGTATTACTGGGGTTCGCGGGAAGTTTCACACGCGATTTCAGCAGGGTATGTGTATTTCGGGGGTTCGCAGGAAGTTTCACACGCAATTGGCCCTGTGCGAGCGGGGTACGTGTATTACTGGGGTTTGCGTGAAGTTTCACACGCAATTTCAGCAGGGTACGTGTATTTCGGGGGTGCACAGGAAGTTTCACACGCGATAGGCCCTGTGCGAGTGGGGTACGTGTATTTCGGGGTGCGTGGGAAGTTTTACACGCGATTGGGCTGGGTAAGTGTATTTCAGGGGTGCGTGGGAAGTTTCACCCACGATTTCAGCAGGGTACGTGTATTTCGGGGGTTCGTGGGAAGTTTCACACACGATTTGCCCTGTGCGAGCGGGGTACGTGTATTACTGGGGTTCGCGTGAAGTTTCACATGCGATTTCAGCAGTGTATGTGTATTTCGGGGGTGCGCAGGAAGTTTCACACGCGATAGGCCCTGTGCGTGTGGGGTACGTGTATTTCGGGGGTGCGCGGGAAGTTTCACACACGATTTCAGCAGGGTACATGTGTTTCAGGGGTGCGGGGGAAGTTTTACATGCGATTTCAGCGGTGTACGTGTATTACTGGGGTTTGCGTGAAGTTTCACACATGATTTCAGCAGGGTACGTGTATTTCGGGGGTGCGCGGGAAGTTTCACACACGATAGGCCCTGTGCGAGTGGGGTACGTGTATTTTTCGGGGGTGCGCGGGAAGTTTTACATGCGATTTCAGCAGGGTACGTATATTTCAGGGGTGCGTGGGAAGTTTTACACGCGATTTTGCTGTCAGAGCGACAAACGCATATTTCGGGGGTGCGCGGGGAGTCCTACATGTGAATTGGATGTGTGGGTCCTCCCAGGTGTCCCCTCTACCCCCTCCGAGGCCCCTGCAGGCAGCCCACACCACAGGGCACTACCCTGCACCCCTGGTCATGTCCCCCTGCACCCCCACCCCCCATCATTGACAGGCACCTGCCAGCAGGCCCCGACACATGTCCCCTAGCACCTCCACCCCCCAGCAGTGAGGGGCACCTGCCAACAGGCCCCCACTCATCCACTCATGTCCCCCTGCACCCGCACCCACCCAGCATTGACAGGCACCTGCCAGCAGGCCCCGACACATGCCCCCCACCCCCCCATCATTGACAGGCACCTGCCAGCAGGCCCCGACACATGTCCCCCAGCACCCCCACCCCCCAGCAGTGAGGGGCACCTGCCAGCAGGTCCCCACTCATGTCCCCCTGCACCCCCATCCCCCCAGCATTGACAGGCACCTGCCAGCAGGCCCTGACACATGTACCCCTGCCCCCCCACCCCCTCAGCATTGACAGACACCTGCCAGCAGGCCCCGACACATGTCCCCCAGCCCCCCAACCCCCCGTCATTGACAGGCACCTGCCAGCAGGCCCCGACACATGTCCCCCAGCACCCCCACCCCCCAGCAGTGAGGGGAAACTGCCTGCAGGCCCCCACTCATGTTCCCCTGCACCCCCACCCCCACAGAATTGACAGGCACCTGCCAGCAGGCCCCGACACATGTCCCCCAGCCAACACATCATCACAATCTAGATCCCTGGCTCTTATGGCCACCCAAATCCCACCCCAAACACCCAACCAAGCTTTACATCCACTCCAAATTGAAATCCCCATTACATGATAGATCACAAATAAGCAGTATGCACATGAGTACAAGTCTGTTAGACCCACACAATGGCAACACATGACTGCGAAAACCCACATTGTGACATGCATGAAACCAATGAGAGAAGACCATACATTGAAGTAAGAAACACAAATGTATTCAAGTCAAAATGAAGGAAATGAAATCAAAACACACAATAATGCCAATAATAATAAAAATGCAGCATGTCCCAAAAAATGATAAATAAATCCAAATTAATCCAAATGAAAATGTGTCCAAAGTCACCATCCAAGAAAGCAAATCCAAAGGGAAAGAAAAGCGTAATATCCATTGCTCCATGGTGAAGAAAAAAAAAGGAGAAAAATCCACCGTAAAACTATGTACAAATAGCAAATCCAGGGTCCATGAGCCCAACGACATAAATGAAACCTACAATGAAACCTACCTAATTACTCACTATATACAAAAATGTGGGGCATAGTCCATGCGCCCCAAATGAAAGAAAAAAGAAATTAAACTTAACACTAATGAACTATATACAATGGCGGCGGGCAAGTCCAACGGCTCACTTGTTGATGTCATGGGCCAGGGCATCATCGAACTCCTGTTCTTGGAGGCGGGACTGTTCTCTGGCCCCGAGGTCTCGCAGGGATAACCTCCAACTCCCTGCGAATTCCCTCGAGGCACTCAGCCCGCCTCAGCGTCCTGCACATGGAGTTCTCCGCCCAGACCATTGTGAGCCGTGACTCCTCCGCCCGCCGCTGCTCCGCACCTATCTGCTGGCCCAACCGCTGCCACACGGAAGACACTCCCATTCCAGGGTCCTCCTGCCCTCCGGCCGATGCCTGCCCCTCTGATGTAGATGGCTCCAAGCCATGATGCCTCCCACGTTGAGCCTGCCGCTGCCTCTGACGCAACTGCCTCTGCCAGCACGACGGCATCCAGGCTGATGGAATCCACCGACGCCGTCGTGCCCTGCCCGATGATGCTGGCACACCCTCCATCTGCTGGGGTCCAGTTGCTGTGGTGTCCACCCCTGCTGGACCTCCGACTCCCGACTGTGGCAGGGATGGGATCTCCAACGAGCTGGCTGCGTTGGTCAGGGCAGGTCCACAGGGTCCCAGGTGGCATCTGGGCGGAAGATGGCATGGAGAACGACTGGCGCATAGTCTCCACAGAGGAGGAAAGGGCCGCCAGAGTGGCCGACACATGTACAAAACCCCCGACCATGGACACTCCCAACTGGGCCACGTTGACACGCTGCTCTTCGTGATGACGTGCGTGCTCCCCCCAGGAAGCACGCACATCATCACGAATGTCACGTGTGCGCAACGCGACACCAATCAGGACCTTTACCATATGGCCAGGGGTCCCCTCGTCTGCAGGTAGAGGAGTGTCAGATGACATGGACATCCCCCCTACCTGCGGACGGGCCTGGGATGGGGCATCCCTGCTAGTGCATGGTGGCGCAGTCACAGTGTCAGGGACAGTGACATGCACAGGCCCCTCCACGGCGACCTGTGCTGCCTCCTGCCCCTGCCCCTGGACTGCACCACTTGCACCAGTGGTACCACCCCCACCAGGCCCCATGTGCGGCTCAGTAGCGGCCTCCTCCTCTTCTGTGGAAACCACCAACCTGGATGGCTCCACACCGTCTTCCGCCGTTGCAAGCCCCTGTGGAGGCTCACCCACCCCTTCCGCTGCAGCCATAGTGGCAGACGAAGCACCAGTCCCCTCACTCCGGACGATGGTAAATTCTGGGAGCGTGATTGGGCCTTGCGTCACCAGCCCGTGGGGCATCCCCGCCGCTTTGCTCCACAGCACCGTCTCCGCCCTCTTCATCACTTGCCGCTGTGTAGAGGGAGACATAGAACACAAGCATCAGGGTACTGTACAATGGTCCCCTAGACAGGAAGCAATAGCAGATGAGTGGCACTGTCAAACATCACTTCCATCATGTCCCTCCACAACACATGGGTCAGTGCAGGCAAAACACATGCAGTAACAGGCATGGCGCATGCAATGAACATTAGCATACATGTCCAAGGGACTCTTGAAACATACAATGCGGGTTTGAAACTCATATGCATCATGGGTCATGCCTATCGCATGCACACACTGCACCGTAGTTTCATCCATCTGGCCTTGTACACCCCAGATACAGTGGATACAAGGATGAGTAGGCTGCATCAGTGAATCTGAACATTGTCACAGACATGTGTCATGCATCCATGGCATTTACAAGTCACAGACACACAAGTCAGACACACAGACATGGACACCATACATGTCCATGACCGCAGCACCCATCTCTCACACCCCATCCATGTCCAATAACAGAGACAGGCATGCATTAATGTGTGCATTCCGCATGCTGCTGCGCATGTTGCATTGTAACACATGCACCTACCATGTGGTTCACACATTACTGGTCTCACATGCATGACCATGATGTCCTTGCACACACACATACCTACATGGCCTATGTCAGACATACAGGCAAGTATCAGACAACCAGCACCCTGCAACATGCCCTGTCTCACACAGCAATGCTTGGCCACTTACCCCTCAACTCCAGACGGATCTGCCTCTGAAGGATCTGGGCGTGGAGTGCTGGGGCTACGCGTTCCAGGACCCTCATCTGGATGGTACTCATGCTGCCCCGGCCCCCCTCCACGAGGCGCCGGGCCTTTACGAGGGTCCTGGACCTCAAGTCCTCCCAGCGCTTCTTGACTTGCTTGATGTTGCAGGTGGCCACCCCCTGCGCGTTGATGGCAACCACAAAGTCATCCCAGATCCTATCCAGTCCTTCCTTGTTGGCGCGTGATGTTCCGAAGAGGGCATCATAATGCCCCAAGACATGCTCCACCAGGACAGCAACTTCCTTCTGACTGAAGCTGGTGGCCCTCTGCCCCTCTGGGTGGGGGTCGCCAGTGGTCTCAGATGGTGTTTGCCCCGACATGGCGACCCCCGAGGCAGGCGTGGGTGGGCAACTGGGTCCTGGGGCTGGGCTGTGGAGCAATGGTATCCCAGTCGGGAGTCTTCTGTTCCAGCAGGGGTGGACACAGCAACTGGACCCCTGCAGATGGCTGATGTGCAGGCACCAAATAGCAGGGCATGTGGGCAGCAGGCAGTCAGGCAGCAGCAGATGGCAGGTGGGAGCATGCTCAGGGATCTGGGGGGCAGGAAAATGGCCTTCAGGGCAGGAGCGTGGTCTTTTGTGTGTTTTTGCGTGGCCAGCTTGATACGGAGTGATTAGGCACATGAAAAAATTGCACATCAGCATGTAATTCGAGGAAAGGCCCTTAGCGCGTAAGCGTGTCAGCACACGTACGCAATTTCATTGGACCAAAGGCCCTTAGAGCGTAAGCACGTCTGTGACGTATCGCGCACGGGCGTTGCCCTTTCGCGTGTAAAACTTCCCACGAACCCCTGAAATACACGTACCCAGGCCAATCGCGTGTGAAACTTCCCACGCACCCCTGAAATACACGTACCCTGATGAAATCGTGTGTGAAACTTCCCGCGAATCCCTGAAATGCACGTACCCAGGCCAATCGCGTGTGAAACTTCCCGCGAACCCCTGAAATACACGTACCCAGGCCAATCGCGTGTGAAACTTCCCGCGCACCCCTGAAATACACATACCCTGCTGAAATTGCGTGTGAAACTTCCCGCGAACCCCTGAAATACACGTACCAAGGCCAATCGCATGTGAAACTTCCCGCGCACCCCTGAAATACACGTACCCCACTAAGCATATGCATGCTTTTTATTTGTGCACACTTTTGTAATGCGCAGGGACGCTACCGCCTACCTTCTTGTGGCGGACGATTTTAGGCCTGTGCGTGTCTTTGCCCGTGCGTGGGTTTGCCCTATTTGATTCCATGAAAATGTGTGGTTCGTGTGCGCGTGGGCGTTCCGTGTACTTCCCAGCAGTCCCCCGTTACGTCTTCTTTTTCACGCGTTATTCCCCATTCCGCGTGTTACGCCCCCTGTTCCACCTACTTTTGTTGTGTGCGCTGCGCTATGTGCGCTTTCGCTGTGCTCTTAGCGCACGCTGTTTGGAGACGTGTGCACCAGCGTGCGCCATGCACGGATTTGGCGCACAACCAGTGGGAAAGTAGCACAGCGCCTTCCTTGAATCGCACGCGTGCACGTGCGCTTGCTTTCTCATGCTTGCGCCTCCTTGCGCCTGCTTGCGCTGGGATTTTCGGCGCACGTTTGTTCCATGAATCGGCCCCCTTGTCTTTTATCTTATGTTCTTAGCACTTCCAAAGTATTTAAAAAATGTAAAGCTCACATTCTTAGCCAAATAGATAATCCACCAACGATCATTTTCCACAAGATGTCATGTGTTAAATTTATATAATCTTTTAGCGCTGGTTTCAAGAATTTTATCCTTTCATTACAGAGTTCAGTGCAGTCTACCAATAAGTGACGTAATGTTTCTGTTTGTGATGTGATTTTACAGAACCTGCAAAGATTTTCTGTTGGTGAGATCTTTTTCCTCTTCAATAATACCTCTTGAGTTGGCCACAAATTAAATCTTAGTCTCATAAACTCTTTTCTGTGTTGTGGAGGTGGACTTTGTATTAGGTATGGTTCAGCCAACGTGTATTTCTTATGTATGAACACTGTTCCATCAAAATCTTTGTATCGTAAACACATAACTCTATTTCTACAAGAGTCCCACTGAAATATTTTGGTTTTCACTGCATTTGGATTTTCAATTAATAACTTCAGTGTGACATCGGCAAAAGCCATCGCGCCAACCTAGCGCAAAAGTGTCATTTAAACAAAGTATGTCCTGAGCTAGGGGCCCTATGAGCATGTTCGATTTTATTGCTAAAATACACTTTCTACTTAGGGATATTAAATACCACACGTAACGAGCGTACATAGATGTCAAACCCATTGTGTTTCTGATTAGTGCTATTGGAGTACAGTTTGGTAAATTTAAGACACTTTTCCAGAATTTCGAATCTAGACCATACAGTTTCATGCAGGATTGGTAGGGTTTCAGCCCCGTACAGCAGTATAGGTGTTACTTTCTGTCTAAAATAAGTCAAAGCTGGCAAGATGGAAAACTTCCCATATTTTGCTTGAATTATTTTAGCCTGCAAGGTCAACATGTCAAGTTTATTAAACTATTTAGACATTTGTGCTTCATGGGTAGCTCCTGCAATTATCATCCCCGGATAATTATATTGACTCTTTCCAGTTTTTGTTTTTGTATTGTCCATGTGTAATTTTTGTTTTTCTGCGATGAGGGTTTGTAAACCATGACCTTGTTTTTTTCTAAATTCACCAGTAGTAGGTTTTCTGTTATGTAGGTAGATAATGCATCCAACAGCTTTTGTAATCCAACAGGTGTTTTTGACAAGAGTATCAAATCATCGGCGTATAACAAGGCCGGAATGTTCTTGTTTGCTAATTTTGGTGCATCTGCAGCTATGGTAACAAAAATCCTACGTAAGTCCACTATAAAAAAAATAAACAGGGCAGAGGCAAGAATTCCTCCCTGCTGGAGTCCTCTATATGTTTGAATAGCGGGTGTTAAAAGACCCTCTTGATTTATTCTTATTTGGATACTCGTATCGGAGTATAAACTTTTTATTAAAGCAATTATGTACAGTGGGCAATTCTCCTGGGTTAGCTTTTGGAGCAGCAGTTCTCGTGAAACTGAATCATAAGCAGCACAGAAATCTACAAATATCATGTAAAGTGGTTGTCTTATTTGTTTGTGATGTTGAATTATTGAAGTTAGTGTTAATAAATTAATTGAGGTTCCAAGGCCTGCTATTAAACCTGCCTGGTATGGGTCTCTTTTGTCGTTGTTTATCGAACATTTGTTAAAATCTCTCAAGATAAACCTAGCGAAAATTTTCCTTGGCACGTCTAAAAGAGCAATTGGTCTGTAGTTGGAAGGACACGATCAATTGCCCTTTTTAAAAATGGGTACTATGACAGATTTCCGCCAGGTTTCTGGGATTCTGCCTGTGCTTATGATTAAGGAGAAGATACTAAAGAGAATTTTTGCCCACTGTTCAGGATGTTCTTTGAGCATGTAATTGCTAAACCCATCTGGGTCCGGAGCTCATGATCTACTAGATTTATTTTTGAAGCTTAGGATGTCTTCTTCCAAGACAAGTAGTTCTTCTGGGTTTTTTAAACTTTCTGGGTTTCTCATCCCTGTGATAGCATAGAGATCTTGGTAGTGCCTAACCCAATCCGATTCTAGTACACCATTTATTTGTACTGATCATTGGGTAGATTGACTTGCACTGTTTAGCAGTGTCCACATTTCAGAAATGTTTTTGGATTCAAAAGTAGTTAGCAGCTTTTCTCCTTGATTTTGGTAGAGCCATGTTTTGTGTGCTCTAAGCCAGTTCTTATACTTATTTTTTAAGGTTTTGATGACTCTACCTCTCACTTCTACTGGTAAGGTCATTGCCATTTTTTTCCGCAACTTGTTCTTATGCTGTTGAATTTTTTCATCATACTTGAATTTGGGAGCATAACAATTTTGATTGTCACTACTTCGTGTTACTTTGTATATTTGCAGACATGATGTATAAAGATCCTTTGCAACACCGTTTTTCTTTGCTCCTGATGTACTGTCATAGTTTAATTTTTCTAAATTAAGAGGGTTCCACCTAAACCGAGTTATTGAGTTGTTAATCATCATCATTGCTGTGTAACCTTTGTCTCTGGTCATTTACCCAATTTTGTGTTTTTCCAAATAGCAAGGAGCATTTCATGGTCACTATGTTTTTGATGCAAAACTTCAAAATGTGTTATTTGGGAAAAGGTGTTAGTGTCGACATACATGTAGTCAATTATTGACTTGCATGTGCCTCTTGCCCAAGTGTTTTTGGGTGGTATATCATTTTTTAGTGACCCATTTAACATAACAAAATGACGGGTTTTCATCAAACTTTTCCATCTAAGGCACACTGCATTTTTCTTACAAGTCAAGGTGGATAGACAATGAAGATTTAGGTCACCAGCAATTAGAATATTTTTTTATTTCTTTTGTCAATGAGACAATATTAAATAGATCTTCTATGTCTTTAAAGAATTTAGAGTCTGTAATTCCCAACGGATTTCTACATATATTAAGTACTGCAATTATACCATGTTTATGAGTAATGTTGACCAGTTGTAGGAAGGGGTTGGGTACACTCCAAGGTTCTAATGTAAGACCTCTTCTGATTTTTACAGCCACTAACATTCCTGAAGCAGGTCTACCATTTGTCTTGATTGCATGTGATGAAAGTACCTCATAGCCATTCCACAATGGTGCTGTAAGCAACCAAGTTTCTTGTAACATCACTATAGTATCAGGTGAAAGGCTTGAACAGTCATTAAGTAAGTGTACGTAACCACATGTATTCCAGCTAACAATGGAATGTTGTATTACATTCTCCTCCTCCGATAGTTATGACGAGTTTCTTTGTGATTGGCGAGGAAGTCTAGACGTTTGATACATTTCATTAATTACATTTTGTGGTTGTTGCCTTTTATCCAATTTGTAAACATTCAATGCCTTGACTGTGTTTTTAGCCATATTTGCCTCCCACTCTATTTCCTTGTTATAATTAACCGGGTCGATAGCCAGCAAAAAACCCAATGCAAACAGTTCTAGTCGAGATTGCCAAACTACATTTCGAACAACATTTGAGGTGATCCACAATCTCACCACAGACATCATTCAGAAATTCTACTTGTGCTATATCACCAGAGGTGATGTCACTCAAACTCGGTAACTCACCAAATATGGCCATAGTACTCGTTCGACACATGTCATATTATGGAAAAGGCTTTGCTCGACATTTGAGGATGAATCTATGATGCATGTTTAGATTTAGCTTGTGTTAAGAGTCTCTTAAGGCTTTTGATTTTGGTTCCACAAGCCTTTTTTTCTTTGTTTATTTCAATTGAGTCTGTGACCATTCCCACTCTGCCTCCCTGTATTTCTGTTTTTTTTAGTTATTATTTAGTTCCACTTCTCTATTCAATCTCTGGTGGCTTGAGTGAAACTACTCATCCATTGCTTTGTGGATTATTATTTGGATTTTTTTTTCCGTGCTGTTATCCACTGAAGCTAGTACTTTACTATACAATGTCGGCTCACTGAGATTAATTTCCGATGCCTCAATGCCAATGTTCGGAGGCTCATGAATTTGTGGTGTGTTTATAATACACTCCAGTTGTTTTTCTACAGGTTGCAATATTTTGTCATGTCTGGTATTAAAGATTTCGGTTACATTTGTCATAGACTCTTTCGAGTTAGAAAAACCCTCTTTGAATTTCATAAAATCGTCAATACATCTTTTTATTTCCGCTCTTATCTCTTTTAGAATATTGTCGGAGTAAAGAGTTTTATTGTCCGTTTCTTTCGTGTTATCTTTGAGAGGTGGTAGTACAACATTTTGTCTTGTGTCAAGTTTTGATACCACTTCTTCTGTTGTCTTTTCGGTACTCACTAAAGATGTTTGTATTTTGTCTGGTTTTTCAAGCAAGGAAATTATGTCATTTAAGGGTTCGTAATCCTTGTTTCTACCAGATTTTTTTGTCGAAGCTTCTTGTCTTAACTTTGTTAAATAGTTGTATCGAAGTGAAGCTCGACTGTCAGCTCTGGCTGCGTATTTAAGAGTTTTCAGCCACTGGATGACATGTTTTGTATTTGTCTTTTGTTCTGGTTCGTAGTTCTATTTGACATCTTTGTCTTGAGGTTTAATTTTTCTAAAATTGGGTTATTATTACCCAAATTCTCATTTCTCTGTTTTTCAAATATATTATACGTTGGTCCTGTTTTAGGTATAACAATTGCTTGAGATACTGATTTATCATCTAGCTCTTCTACTTTATCTTTTTGATCTTCTAATAAGACAGGGCGAATGATGTCTTTAAAAAAGGGAAGAATCTTAGTAGAAAAAGCAGGGGTCAGATTAGATGTCATATCTGTGTCCACTGTTGTTTTGACTGTGCTTTGTTTCTCTAACGATGTGTTTGTTTTCAAGAGAGTCTTTTCTACCTCCTGTTTGGTCTCCCAGTCTTTCATACATTTTCTAATAGCATCAATCTTTTTTTCCTGTCTCCCTATTTTTGCTTCTAGCGTATCAAATAACTTAGACATGGTCAGTATTGCTGTGTTCATGGCCTTCACAGTAATGTCTTGTAAGGCGGCATTCTTTTCAGTTGCCTTGCGTGGTGTTGAGGTAGCAGAACATCTGTAGGGCACGGCGGACTTTCGGGGAGTTGGTCAGGCAAATTATCTAGATTGTTGAATTGATTCATTGCTTAAGTGGTCAAACAGACTTGGTGACTGGTAAAGGCTGATTTCGGACTCTGCCGTAGATGGTTTATTTACAGATGTAATTAACATACTTTTTTTTCAGATTCCGATACATTTATAACCAGAATCTCATTACTTTGTAAATCTGCCTCCACCTTATCATGTTCTAGTACGTTATTTTTAATGTTTTCTGGGTCTATCATGTGTTTCTGAAGATCTATAACTTCTGTGACAATTACAGGCACATTTGTTGCATCATTTTGTTTAACTGAATTCACAGTAGCTGACTCATCCGTCACATCTGTAATTTCAGACATGATTTGTGTGTCAGATATTGTGATATTCATTATGGGGATTGTATTCATATCTTCACGCAATTTGGGAAACATACCATTGCTAAGATTAGGATTACTGGTGGTTAAATCATATGTGTGTAAAGTACAAAACTCACAAATGTCCCCCAAAGCTATACGTTTGTCCGGGATCACAATTGGACATCCGCTAATTTTCCTCTTCATCGCAATTGTTGGGGAAGGCTTTGCTGGAGACGGTTGTGCCGTGACAGAGGCTTGTGTTATCATAACGTTCAAAGGCATTCCAGTTTTTAAAGTGAAGGGTTTACTTTTCACCGTCATCCTGCCGCGTATGCCGCTTGTAGTCATCCAGAGAGGAGAGCCAGCACGTTTCTCCTTTCTTTAGTGGTAAGCCACAGACCTTTCAAGGGGGAGCTTTTCAGAAACGTCAAGGTTTAAACTTAGCAAGTCTACTCTAAGAGTCGTCGCACTGCACGCTGACCAGCTGATCAGCTTAACAGCGTAACAGCGACTTCGTAGCGACTTGCTTGAAGTGTGCGTGCTGAAGCGCATGCCGGCCCCTTAACTGGAGTTCTGGGTAAGGGGGCGTGGCTATCACAGCAAGGTCAAGTCCATATAGTATTGCAGTATTGCCGTATTGCAGGTCCACGTGCAGAGTATCCACAGCGTAACAGCGACTTCCTAGCGACTTGCTTTTTTATTGTCACTCTGTAGTTCTTTGGCATGCTTAGTGGCTCTATGAGGACTCATGGAGTGGTGGCTGGCAGGCTTATTGTACCTCTGCACTTCTTTGGAAGGTCAGTGGCCAGTATTTAGCATGCTCTTGGAGTGGTGACTGAAAGCCGTAATGGTGCTCTGCATTACTTTGGCAGGTTCAATGCCCCGCCACGGTTTCATGGAGTGGTGGCTGGCTGGCTCATTGACTCTGCACTTTTTTGGCAGGCTGAATTGCCCTACATGATCACATGGAGTAGGGGCTAGCAGCTTCAATGATTCTGTGCACTTCTATGCAGGCTTAATGGCCCTGCAAGGTTTCAGGCTGTCAGGTTTAAGGATGAACTGCACTTCTATGCAGAGTTCTACAGGGCCACCTGGAGTTTTGGCTGGCAGGCTCAATGACTTACTGCCCTTCTTTGGCAGACACAAAGACTCTATGCGGTGGCAAGGAGTGGTGGCTGGCAGGCTCCAAGACTCCCTGCACTTCTATGGAAGACTCAATGATTTTCGGCACTTCTATGGCAGGTTCATTAGCCCTATGAGGTCTTGTGTAGTGGTGGCTGGCACCCTTACCTGATGCTGCCCACTTGGCAGGCTCAAAGGCACAAAGGCACTACCATTTTTCTTACTTCCAGGGGTGGTTGGCAGGCTCCATAACTTTCTTAACTTCTACAGCAGGCTCAATGGCTTTACACAGTCTATTGGATTGATAACTTGAAGTCTTAATGTTTCCCTTCACTTCTATGGCAGGCTCAAAGGCTCTAAATGCCCTCATGGAGGGATGGCTGGAAGCTTAATGATTTCATGCTCTCCTGTGGCCGGCAAAAAGTCTCTAAGGGTCTCATGGTGTGGTAGCTGGCAGTCCTAATGATTCCCAGCACTTATGTGGCAGGCTCTGAGGCTCTTCAAGTGTGTGGGGTGGCAAGGGTGGATGGATGCCCTTCTTGGAGATGCCCCCCTCAGCATCTTGGTGTATATCATCACCAAATGTTGTGTTCTAATGATGCACACACAGGTGACTCTGGAGCCAGGTCTAATGTGGGACTGCAGTTTATTTCTTACAGTAAACTACTCAGGTCCTCAGATGTATTTAGTACTAAGGTGACATAGGATACCATCAACATCCACTGGACTTTCATCCTCTAACTGGCACTTCTGAAACATCGCTCACGTAGGCTTCTGATAAGTAGGATACAACACTTATTTTGTGTAAAATGTTAAATTGAATATGATCTCAGAATGCTTTATGTTTTCAGAAAATAAAGGGTGACTCTCAAGAATAATTTTCTTGTAGGTAGTCTCTTGTGAGAGTTATGTAGAGGAGCAGTTGGACGCATTATCCCTAACTCCCGTCCCCTTAATGCTGTCATACTGGAACAGTAGGAGTAGGGCTCTGTATTGGACCCTAAGTGTTGTTCTTAAACCGCATCGAATGTACAAGAGACTATATGCACTCAGACAGCCGTACTGAATGTAGCCTCGCACTGAAAGTGTGGATGGATGGTGTATGGAAGGATATCATCACGCACCCTTGGACATCATGGAGCGTTGAGTGAAATCTGACGAGGGTAGAGTGATGTAATGAAGAAGAAATACAAAGCCATGCTGAAACGATATTAAAATACCTAAGAGTGATAATGTAACTGAAGTGACAAGAGAAACATGTACAAAATGATGAAGTAATCATGAAAGCAAAAGAAGATAAAGTAACTTGCTGAACAATAAGTGTAAATACACAGTAATGCATGGTAGAAAAGATACATAGAAGCTTGCTATGGAGGAATATATAATGTGGCAAGGGCGACCATGGTTGAAAATCTTCACCAGCTTGCGTAAATATTCCATGGAACTACCTCAGAACCAGATCATGGTTGCAGAGTCAGGAGACGCTGGAACAACAGCTTTGTGTGAAAAACAAAGAGGAGTGAATATTGGCATGGGATCAAGGATGCTATGTTTAAGGAATAGCTGCAAAGCACAAAGGGAGGAAGACAGATGAATCATGGATGTAAAACATATTTTTCTAAGAATAAAGTAGAAAACATTTCAAGAGGCACGTATGGGACAATTAAACGTTTATAAAGTCTATTCAAGGTAGAGTGAGCAAGTCTCTAGAGGCCAAGAGGAGGAATGACACCCAGTATAATTAAATTAATTAGCGATAAATAATAGGCTGAAATAGACAAATGTGTGGTCTCTTAACCTGTGAATCAGAAGTAGAAAACAAGGGCTATTCATTAAGCCTCAAATGAAGATAGTGTTGTCCTTTCACTCCATTGAATGTCCTAGAAGAGAGAACAGGCTACAAGGTGAAATACATTTGGGAAACATTGGCTCATGGCCAAACTGATGAGGGATGATGGACTAATTGAGGAAAGTGTAGAATAATATGAAGTCATCCAAGCACCTGTGTTTATGTACTCTTACGTGCTGCTAGCCGAGTCGAAAGTCCAAGGTTGGCGGGAGTGCCAACCAAATGGTTGGTCTATGGGGTAACCTGCTATCCGATGTGGCATAGACCAATATGCTGCCATTTTGTTCACTATAATCATTATTATACATATTTAGAGGTAGTTTGTGGGTTGTCTCACAGCTAAGAGACAGCCAATGAAGTACTAACCCATATACATTCTATAATTAGCTATGTTCCCCTAACCAATTCCTCTCACTAAAAGGTTTTATGGTTTTCCATGTGGGAAGACATCATAGATGAAGCATGTTGGGGTAGAAGACCCCTGTGTAATCAAGTTTGTGGGTGAGTTTGCAAGCATCAGTCCAATGTCTGCCAGATGACCCTGCTTTATTATTATTAAATTGAGAGTAAAGTAGTACTTTGCCATATTCTTTGAGTCTGTCTGGTTATTTGGTCTGAGATCTTTTTTGGAAATTCCATTTAGCACACGTGATGCTTCAAGGTGCTAGAGCACAGTTAAATATCATGTTCCTTATTCAGGAAAGCTATTCCTATTGTTCTTTGCATGCTTTCCTTGGCCTGTCCTTCTCACAGGATGTTTCCTGTGCAATACTGACACTTTGGAGACCTATTCCATCTGATGGTGTCTAGTCATTCTGTACAGTGGGCCAAGCCCTCATTATCTGACACATTGATGGGTGACATGCCCTCCTTACTGGGCTTCTGCCACAAACCTGGCTCCCCTCAAAGCAGAACACCACACTGTAGTCTGCATCATTACAGGTGGTCGTAAATTTGACTGTTTCTCTCCAATAGTGTGCAGGCTTCATTGGCTAGCCACTCCCTGCCCCACAGTATCATATTCAAAACTGCATCTATCACCTAGAAAGCAGTCTCAAATGGAACACCAACGCACTTGGCGACTAAACTCCCCATGTCTGGAGGCTCTCGCACATCACTTAGCAAAACTATCAAATGTTTAGAGTCAAAACTAGCTGGCAAAGAGAAAACTTGCAAGCAGTCCTTCTCCTGCCATGCCCCGGCCATCTGGAACTTAATCCCATTATAAGTTCAAAATTCCCCTGTCATCCTGCAGTACTTCAAAACACAAACAATTTGGCTCTTTCAACAATATCTGCCGGCACATGAAAATACCTCTCTCCCTCCACCAACAGCACTGTTTTACTGTATAAAATGCCAAGCCTAATTCTGGTACAATCCTGTAGTAAAGCGATCTGCTGATCTTGAGAGCTATAATCATTGACATTAAAATAAATAACATAACAGAAATGGAGTGAGCCATTGGGAAAGTACAGAAAGTGGCAGGCTCAGGGAGAGCAAGTAAAATTGTATCGTCGGCAGGAAGACTCAAAGCAAAGAGCCAAGCTCTGAGACAGCGAGAAACCCGAGCAGCATACTGAAGTGAGAAACGAGAGCACTGCATGTTGAGAAGTGCAGTTCACAGAGTCCTCAATGTGGTACAAGAGGCTGCATAAGATAGGAAAAGCTCTGGGAGTACAGAGAGTTTAAGAAAAGACATGTCCAAAGTCTAGGCAGTCCCCAATGCCATCAGTCATTCTGAGAGAGTGACTAAAGGAGGGCATACCAAGAGATGAAGACATGGATGGGGAAGAAATCAGAGGGGCATGTTTGGTGATTCTGACACTTCTAGACCAAAGTGTGTGGCACTTAGACGTCTCAACAGACCCAAGGTGAACCGCTTAGCAGAGGGGTTGCTGAGGATAAGAGAGCATAAGCATCAAAAGAGAACCAGGGGCGAAATGGACAAAGCTAGATATAGCCATCCCTAGCCGATTATTAATGTTATTATTAATGTTATTAGGCTATTTATTGAGTGCAGACCTAGCTACGGGAAGCAAAAGAGCGTTTTACAATCATAGGGGGAAAAGGAGTTTAGGGAGCAGAGAAGCAAGGGATTGGGGTTCTAACATCATATCACTCAGTCTCAGGTATGGCAGAGAGTGGACAGTGTATGGACCTAGCCAAGTACCCCAATCACAGAGAAATGGGAACATCTAGAGACTTTATAAGACTAAACTCTTGCATCTAGCTATAAACTAAGGGAAATAAAGATTTTTTTTTAAGTGTCACTGATTTGTGACGTCATCATTGGTCGCCATTCGCCAAAGGAGCAAGCCCTTCTACGCCCAACAGCAAACTGGGTGCACAACGAATGATCTCCCCCCCACCCCCCACCGGTGCACAATTAATGTGGATGTACCCTAGGGGATATGTGTGTTACTGGTCCCCCGGTCTGCCGAGCCTCCCAAAAGTCTTTCTGCCACTCTTTCAAACATGTATTAATAGCAGAACGCAGATGAATGGGAAACTCGGCAGCGCAAGCCCCTGGTACCGACAAATCACACGGAGGATGCTTAATTCCCAATTTTAAAACCATAAATGCCACATGAAATAGTTTACGATGCAAGCTTCTAGCGGGGAGCCCGCGGCTCTCCAGCGACGATCCGACTGCTCGGCAGCACAATTAACCCTACGGACACGGAAGATGCTTTAATTAACACCCTCTTTATGCATCTGGAATAGCTATTTTACTGCTCCTCCATCATTTGCTTTGCAGCTGCGCAGTCATTTTAATGCCTTCATTTTAGTCCAATATTGTTTTTCCTGTCATGTGCTCCTCATTGAGACATCCCCCCGCAGCTTGTTTTATTGTTTCATTTTCCGACTTAGACGATGTTTTGAATTAATTTTAAAAGCGTTACTGTTATGTCATCAAAAATTAATTTAATTGTACCTCGAGTTGTTCGTTTGCTTCATGGATTTCTCTTTTTTTCCCGCTTCTAAGTAATGCTCTGTTATCTTCCCTTCTATTCTGTATAGATATTTCCCCTTATGTAGCAAAAGGCTGGCGCCTGCAGTTATTGGTTGCCCCTGCTCTCCAGGGAGAGGCTAGAACAGCATCCGCTGCCTGGTGTGCTTTGCAGTGCTCCTGACTGCAGTGCTTTTATTGTTCAGAAAGAGTTCCATCTGCTTAGTGGTGTTCTTGTGTGGGGGGGTGGGGGTGAAGGGGGATCCCTGTAGAGTGGTGCCTTCGGGATTTATGTGTGGGCAGTAAGTGAGAAAGGGACGGTGTTAGTGCTGACAGAGTCTATGGGCCTCATTACGACCCTGGCGGAAAGTGACTGACCGGACCGCAACAGCGTAAATAGCGTTTCCGCCATTGCACGAAGGAGCAAAGTGCGGCCAATCACGACCCATCGGGCACGAGCATTACGCCATGGCGGAATCCGAAAGGCTGCGATGGCGGAAATGACCCCAAAACGGCCCTTACCGCCGCCGTACGCTGCACCAGGTGCAATACCGCCACCCATCTTAGCGGTCACCGTAATGAGCGGTCACCGTAACGAGCGTGCACCGCAAATTACGGCCACCGTAAATATACGGAAACGGAAGTAAAAGCATGTGGCCGGAACGGGAAACAGCACGCCGCACAACTATAAAATCCGAATCCCAACACAACCATAAAAAATCCGACCCTGACACACATCCCAACCCGTCAGCAACCCCAGTTAAAAAAATAAATATGGGAAAGGTAGCCAAGAAAGCGTGTGACCGCAAGCGGCAGGTACACTTCTCCCGAGAGGAACTGACCGTGCTCACCGAGACCCTCCAGGAAAATTCCGCCGTCGTCTTCTCCAGTCAAATGACCAGGACGGCCCTTGCCAACAAGAAGGCCATATGGGCCCTGGTGGCACAGCGCGTAAGTGCGGTGGGGACAACACCCCGCACGCCACAGCAATGTCGCAAGCGGTGGGACGACCTGCGGATCCGCGTACGCAGCATACTTTCTGCGAACAGGAACATCGCCACAGCTACCGGGGGGGGTTCAGAGTCGCCCATCAAGTTGACCCCCTGGGAGGAAATCTGCGCCTCCACCATAGGAATGGAGAGCATAGAGGGAGTCGGAGGGATGGAGAAAGGAGTGCCGACATCCGGAGAATCAGGTAGGTTGGCCAAGAGAAACAATGCGAAATCCACAAACCACGAACATGTGCAGTACCATGTGACCCCATAGTGCAATACATACTTTGCCCTGACAGCGCCCTCTAAAAGTCAGAATGAACAAACAAATCAATCAAGAAGCCATAAACAACCCCTACATGTGCAGCATGCACCCCCTAACTGCAGGCAGCCAAATGAATGCATCCTCAATCCACACGAAAATGAGACCACCTCCAAGGCCCAGTCCCAAATCAGCCTCATGTACCACCCCAATGCATTTGATACGTTGCCATTCCAAATCCGACAGACCCATAACTAACGCTCGCCCCTCTTTACTCCACCACAGGGTCCGATACCAACGACGAGCTGCAGGACACCCCTACCAGCACGCCTGCAAAGAGGGCCAGGACCAACGTCCCAAGAGCCTCCACCTCAGGTGCAAGGATCAAGACACGGCAGCAGCAGGAATCAAGTGGCAGCACACTGGAGGGGACTGCAACAGGCACCCCAGCAGCCAGCAAGTCCACAACCCCAGCACCACAGGTCCCCCCAAAGAACGTATCTGATGGCACTGCCTCTGGTGGTAGCAGCACCATAGGTGACACAGCTGTCATGCCAGCATGCTCCGACACGGAAAACAGTGCTGGCGACGTAGGTACCATCCATGACCTTTCCCAATCCCCCTGCATGTTCCATCCCCTACACCATGACGAAACCACGCAGGGGCACCCTGAAGACGACGACTGGCCAACCCCCACAAGTCCTGTGCCAAGGCAACATGTGTTGAGCAGCCCCCCTGTCACACCACCGCAAATGTCCATGGCCCAGCAGAGGCAACAGTCCCTCGACCTGCTGATCGAGCAACAGCAGGAAGCGTCCACGCTACTCAAGGACCATGCAAATGAATGCGGGGGTTCCAGGGCAGCCATGGAAACATCCACCGAGACACTCAGGGCACAAATAGAGAAAAGTAGTGAGAGCCTCAGGGGAGAAATGGAGAGAAGCACCGAGAGCCTGAGAGCACAAATGGAGAAAAGCACCGAGAGCCTGAGGGGGGAACTGCATGCGACGTCCAAAGACGTTTGTGCTGAACTTGCTGCTGTGCGCCGTGTGCTCTCGGAGCTCTCACAAACCCTCAGAGACATGCATGGACGCGAGCAGGCAGAGACATCATCCGTGGCAAGTTCCGTCCAGGGCAGCCCCCAACGCAGATCTGGCAGGAACCTGCGCTCCACGGGCAGGGGTGCCCCTGATACCCGTAGAGGGGGCTTGCAATAGCGTCTAACCACGGACAGCATGCATATTTGGACACTGGTGTTGGGGGGGGAGGTAGTAGGGTGGAGGGGGTGTGTTGGGCTTCACTGGGTGGCGGGTCCATAGGGTGTATAAATCAAATCACATTAACAATACAGCACCTCATTATCATCCAATGACATGTGTGGACATTGCTATTTGCGTACGAGGCCTTCATAGGCGTACAGTCCACAATGTGCCTGTACTACACACACACAGTGCCACAGGTCCCCTTTCCGTGTAATAGGCACCATGCGTGGTTGCTAGAAGCATGCATCTATGATGCTCTGTCGGATTGCACGTGCATCCTGTGCCTCATGGACTCCTTGAGGTGCCTCCACATCCCCACCCTCATCATCATCATCATCTTCAGGTGCATGCAGTACAGCGTCAGGGGGCATGGGCACATTCCTACGTATGCACATGTTGTGCAGCATGACACATGCCATGACCATCTTAGAAACCTTCACATGGCTGTACATGAGTGCCCCGCCAGACCTGCTGAGGCTGCGGAAACGAGCCTTCAGTAGGCCGAATGCCTGTTCAATGACCACACGGGTACGTGAGTGGGCATGGTTGTAGTCCTCCTCATGCTCGTTCTGTGGGTTCCGGATTGGTGTAAGGAGCCATCTCTTCAGTGGATACCCGGCATCACCTGTATGAGACGAATGAAGGGTGTCAGTGGAATGATAGTGCTAAGTAGCCCCCCCCCCCCCCTGCAAGGTCATTGACGCATCAAATGGGCCACGATGTCATGCATGGAATGAGACTCACCGAGTAGCCAGGATCTGTGCCCTGCGTGTCGCTCCATGTAGCGTGGTATTCTTGTGTTCCTCAGGACCATAGAATCATGGGTAGATCCTGGAAATCTGGCACAACAATGCGTAAATATCTTGTTGGAGTCACACACCATTTGCACATTGATTGAATGAAATTGTTTCCGGTTCCGGTACTGGACCTCCATGGCATGTGGGACAACCAATTCAACATGGGTGCAGTCGATGGCACCAATGCAACCCGGGATGCCGCCAAGTGCATGGAATCCCACTTTAGCGTTGGTAATCTCCTGGTACGTGCGTGGTAGTGTGATGTGGTCGTCGGCGTGCTTCAGGAGGGCATCGTGCACTTGGAAGAGTGTCCGTGAGAACAGTGGCTGTGAAATGCCATGCAACTGTCCCACTGTGTGCTGGTAGGTGCCTGTGGCCAGGAAGTGGAGTGCAGACACCACCTTCAGTAGGGGTGGGATGGCGGTTGGGCTATCTATCATGCTCACGAGGTCAGCATGTGTCATGTCCACAATGGCGATTATGGTGTCCCGGTCCAAACGGTAGAGGGTGTGGATCTGCTCAGCAGTGAGGTTGAACGGATCGGCTCGGAGGCGTGGGATTGCGGGCCGCCTGCGTGGTGGTAGTGGCAGTGCTTGTGGGCCTTGCTGACCCTGCCTTGCCCTCCTCCTCCTCCTTCTCCTCCGTCTCCCCTGTGCGCCCGGTTGTTGTACCTGTTGTTGTTCGTCGTCTTCTTGTAGTTGTAGCACTTGCAGTGCTATCTGGTACCCCAGGCCCAACATCGCTAGTCCTGCCGGTAGCATTTTGGAGTGGGAGTGGTTGTGGGAGGGGTTTGGGTCTGCAATATATGTGCTGTCGGCCTGTATGGCCTCCACCTGTGCTGATTGAATGAATCTGTGGCAGATGCAATCCCTTCTGGTCGAGCACGTCCCGCACGTAAGGCTGCATTTGGCCGCATGGCATCTTGGGATTTGAATCATGTATCTAATCCCGATGGCAGTGTGATGTACTTTGACTGATCTTCATGCTATGCTCCCATTGTTACACATGCTATGATTGCAGCCGCTTACATACCTGTGAAGAGTCAGTGGTATGTAGGGCTCGATCGATGGCCGACCCTCATGCAGCACAGTAACGTACTTCACCGACGGGCGTGGCGTCCCATTTGTGATTGCAGCCAGTTAGCATCATGACACACAGCCGCACTACATTGATGTGATTGTGAATGCAAGCGTTCACAGAAGCCTTTTCGACGTAATGTTGCAAGTGAGGAATTCGAAGGCCAGCATTTTGGGTTTTGAAGTAGCGGCGAGGATACGCCCACAGGTCTGGCTGGAAATGTAACGTTCTATTGTAGAATGTCCTTGGGACATGGCCCATAACGAGCAGGCAATGAATGATATGAATTGAATGGGATGCGCAATAGCGTAGTGGACGATAAGGCAGGACGTTCCCAAATCCATCTTGCTTCACAACACTACAGATCCGGCCAGGGGCACAGTGGTTTTTGCGGACTGCATTACGCACAGACGCGATGGAAGTTTCACATATTATGTGAGTGAATATTCATGCGTTTTCATTGCGGGATGAGGGAATGATGTGTGGATGCATGGACTGATGATTCCGTTTAGGGTCTGCCATGTACATGGGTTTTTTGATTCACTCCCCTTCCCCTGCGTTATGTGATGCAAGGCTGCCATAGTGGGACATACGTCTATCTGCCCTTGTCGGATCCTCCCTGTCTCGACGCGCCTTCATACACTTGTGTCTAGGCACGTTACTAATCCCATGTCATGGGTTCTATCTTGACGGACGCATGCACAGTAACCGACGTTGCCAATGGTGTATTTAGCTCGATTGGTTTCGTTATGATTCGATACTGATTTAGGGGTGTGTATATTCCTTTGGAGTGGGCTAGCATGCATATGGGTGTGGATTTGGTGTGTTGAATGAAGATTGTAATGCATCATGAGTCCCGTAATGCAATCGGTTGATTTGTGTTTCTTTTGGGTGACAGGTATCTCCTGCCCTATTGCAGATGCCATCTCTACGCCACTCCTCCAGATGGTTTTTACTCTCGACTCCTGCAGCTTCGGGTGAATCAGTGGAGCACCATTTCGATCATATGGGACGATCGCCAATGGGCCACATGCCCTTACGCTGTACTGGTGGCTAGGTGCAACATTTCGGCCTTTCAGCTCGACTAGTGCCTGCCTCATGGGACGGACCTGCGGTTCTTGCCGCTTCCATGTTGCCTTTTGGAACGTTGATGTAGGCCCTGTGTGCCATGATGGTACAGGGCGTCACACAAGTGGAAGCCGGTCAATTATTGCAGATGCAGCCCTCGGTGATGATGGTTGTTTTGGTGGTATTTTGCAAATTGCTGTGGGGCCTTTGTCATTTGGATGTGCATTTAAATTGTATTCCGATATTTGTCGTGTTGCGTTGTTCTTTGCAGGTGATGTGGCGATTTTCGCTTTGTGGCGGTATGTATTGCGTGATGATCTGCATTGTGTTCCGCCTTCTGAGTTGAGTTGTGTGGTACAGTACTGGCCGCGTTTGCCTACGTAGCACAGTATGGTCACGGATAGAGGCTGCCATTATGACTGTTTACATGATGTGCTGTTCAGGGGCGGGGGATTGGCTTTTGGCCGACTGGTGCCTGTCAGCCAGGTCGATTGGTGGAATGATGGGTTGTTCAGAATGTGGCTGGTCACAGGTGACTGTGTTTGCGTGCGTTTGTTGGAGGGGGACTGGGGTCATGTCCATTGGAATGGCTTCTGTGTTGATGCCATCTGTGCCCTGCAGCTCCCATCGGCCCCTCTTGGGATGAGCCTGGCTGCTCAGTCACTCTGCCGACTTGTGTGGTACATGCTTCTGCTGATGGTTGGTTTGTTTACTGGCATGAGTACAGGGCTGGTGCAATCCCCCTCAGGATGCTGTTTTGGATGTTGCCTTGCGCTGGTGGCAAGCGATGGGGGACTACTGTTGTTTTGTGTCATGTGTTCTTGATTTTCATTTTGATGTGTTGTACCTTCACATGCCTGTGCTGCGTCAGTACGGCTATGGTGACATGCCGTACATGGATGCCCACTCACGGGGCGCTTTGAGCCCCTGCATGCTTTTCTACGTTGGCATGCATGGGTGAATTGTGGATTTCACTGGTTGCATAGTGTGAGTACATTGCGCCTGCCAGGAGTTGTGCAATGAGGCCAGGGAGTGGAGTACAGGCACTCAGTGGGCCATTTACGGTTGGTTCGCGTTGCCGTATTTCTCGCCATGGCGGAATGGTACTTTACGACGTGCTTGATGGCGTTCAGTACATGTCCGCTAGGGTCAGAATTCGCGTACCGTTGCGCCATGGCGGTGATTCCGGTTTTGCAAGGCGCGCGTGCGCGTACTTGGTGCAGTTAGCGTTGCCGTTCACTGCGGTGTCGCTAATGGCATCGTACTTTACGGTGACGGGTCATGATCGCAACGAGCGGTGTTCGATGGCGGTATTGCATTTCCGCCATCATTTTTCCATTTCCGCAAGGGTCGTAATGAGGCCCAATGTGCGTGTGTTTTCAAGTTAGCCTGCCTTTGTGTAGGTGTGTGTTTATAACGCACTGCCAACGTGGGCATCCATCTTTCGACCTTGCTCTGTTGCCTATCTGTGCGTTTGGCTGTTACTGTGTACTTGACTTTCTTGTGTGCATGAATAATCTCTCTTTATAGGTGTATATGCCTGCCTGTTGTCTGTATATGCCCTTCCCTGTGTTTGTGTGTGTATGTGTTTGTGTTCTTGTATGTGCGTGTACCATTCTTGTGTATTACAGTCCACCCTGTGTATGTGTTTCTTTCTATAGGAAAGGCTGGTCTTAGATGCAAGAGCAGGGAGTTTTCTATTAAGTACCGCGCAGCATCCTATTTCTCTGAATAGATTTTCCCTCCCTTGTTAGTGCCGGACATGCTAGCACGGGAGCGAGGAGCTTTTGTCTTACGTAGAGCGCACCTCATCGCTGGGCAGCCCTTCAAGAGCTTCCCTGAGCTGGAGATCTGTTTAAGTGAAAAGTGTGGTGTTTGCATTGTCAATTTCCACGTTCCAACCCCCACATATATTTTTGCGACGAGGTGCCTGCGGCGAAGGTGAAGAGCCCAAGCATGTGCAAAAAGTTGAAGCATCGAAGCAGCCCCTGACAGGGGATCAGGACCATGTATGGGCCGGTGAGTGGAGAACAAGGTTAAGCAGTCCCCGACACCTTGGGTGTTAGCAGAGCAGAGAAACAAGTGCACATCTGTTTATTAGAGTAAAGGAGCTCATGCTGTGTTGATAACGTGTGGCAGCCATTTTGGATAACTTTGACAACACATAAACACGGAGAACACCTTCTTCAACTGCTCATCGGAAAGAGTCATTGATTGAATGTATATGGAGCACATTGTAAAGGGAGCGGTGAAGAGGAAAACAGAAGAGCAAAAGGATACGGAGGTGACAATGTAAGAGATGGAGGAGCGCCCTAATAACGTTGGCAGAGTCCTCCTCCCTCCCCCCTGGTTAAGGGGGGTGTGCAAAATGCAGCCTGAGGGGTGGAAAGTGTGCCAATCCCAAGGAAATGCCAGCAAAAGGCAACAATAGGAGGGGCTGTGCCAGGCAGCATATAAGCCGGCCGGCGTCCTGCTGCAGGAGAATCCAGATCGAGCAGAAGGATGCCCGTCGCATGAAAGACCTGTTTTTCATTTGTTTCCAGTTGAAGAGCCGGTTGTCCAGTTGAAGATCCTGTGTCCAGCAGAAGATCCTGTGCCAGCAGCTGTCCGGGAAGAAG
The DNA here is from genome assembly GCF_040938575.1 of Ambystoma mexicanum. Taxonomy (NCBI): domain Eukaryota; kingdom Metazoa; phylum Chordata; class Amphibia; order Caudata; family Ambystomatidae; genus Ambystoma; species Ambystoma mexicanum. Next base: position 241,751,653 of record NC_090925.1, read on the forward strand.
GAGAGGGAGCTGCGGTGCCTGCTCCAGTCAAGCGCCTTCAGGGAAGCCAAAGTGCGTGTGCCTTGAGAGGAGAGGCCAATGCGAGGTAGCACTGTCGGGAATCAAAGACCGAGGTGAAGCAGTCCTGAGCAGTGGCAGAAGCAGTCGGAGCTGCTGTGTGGGACAAGTGGCATTGACAGTGCGGGGGTGGAGTCGGTGGGTTCTCCAGCACCAAGAAGGTGAGCGAGTGAGCGCAGAGGAGCTAGAAGCTCACCCGGGCCACCGGCCACCGCGGGGTGAAATAGCTTTTCTTGCCTTAACCTGGGCTGCCATTGGGTGAATAATAGTGTGCAGACATTAAATCAGCAGACATTTGAGGTGAGCCAACGCACGCAGCAGTAGGAGAAAGGACAAAGAGGTCCGGGCCGCCTCAGGGTGAAATTGGGACTAAACTTTGGTACATTTGACGGGCAAAGGACCCGGGCTGCATTAGGGTGAAACATTATGGCAGTGAAGCGAGCGGCTCCATCACTCAGTGAGCCAGACTTGTGTGGGATAAAAGATTTGTTTATTTAAGTCGCCGGCCTGGGACACATCGGGGTGAAGCGTCTACAACGTGTAGAGGAGGTGCCAAGCACGATTCCCACTCCTACCGCCCATTTTGAAGTACCAGGAACATTCACACCGAAATATGTGAGGTATGATGAGCAAATAAACCAGCAGAGAGCCGCAGTTGGGCTCTGTCCAGTAACTATCAGAATAACAGCACCTATTGAAGTACCGATGCCTTAGAAAACCTGGACAGTAAGTTACCCATTGAGAAAACCATATCGACAAGTGAGACAGAATGACAATTGTGAGAATGTAATACCTGAAGAAACTAAGAAGATACTGAAGGAAGATGAATGATGACGTCATAAGAACCCAGACTGACTCAGATATAGAAGATATAACGACCTAAGAATGATGACAAACGAGACAAAACACCAAGGACAAGTGACATCCTAAGCCTAAGGTGAAACAATTGATGTCAAGATGTCAGAAACTTACACCATATGCATGATGAAGATATCCAGTCAGTTTAAACGTGTGCATATGGAAAGTAACCGCAAGAAGCACAGAAATTGTGAGGCTTGCTTATGCTTAGTAGTAAGATAGATTGCTGCAAGCGCTACCTCAAAAGAGCACTTTATATAAGTATACTTCCACTACGCACAAGAGCAGAATCAACCAAAAGTTACTAGAGGGCTCAAGAAGAGAGTTTTGCAGCAAACAAATCGAGAATTAAAGACAGAGCGAAACTCAAACGAAGGTAACCATGCCAAGAAGCCAAGGTCGTATCGTCTGAAATAGGCTAACAGTGGGTACAATTAAAGAGAAGAAGAACAGAGTATCCTGTTCAGAAAGGTCAACATAAGCCACAGATGGCAGACGACTGACAGAATTAAATCAAATATACGAAATTGAATGAAGGAAAGGCCGATTTCACGGTGTCAGAATCACGTGACCAGACAAGCAGGAAGGGATGAAACTTTCACACCTATGCATGGACCGTTGCCATGCACAGACGTCTTAACTTTCCCAGACCAAGAAGCAGACTCAAGGCCAACCACAAAGAAATAATTGACACATGACCACTGAGGTGATGATTGATTGTAACAATAATTGGAGGGAAACTGGGGGGGGGCAGACAAACTCACTGCACCTGGCCTGCTATTCTGCATGCTGCTAAGCGCAAGTGGAAAAGTATGAGTGGGGTCCCATAGTTAGTAGAACCAATGAGACGTCGTACCTTTAGTGATGTTTACAGTATCCATTTTGAAGGAAGGGCTTAGTTGCCCCAACTGACATTGTCTATCCAATCCCCTCTCACCGTTACCATATACAGATATAGTGCCTATATTAAAGTTACCTTCCTAGAACCAATTAAGTTGCATGCTAAATTTTAAGTGTGACACGTCAGTGATGATGAGTTTTTGGTATAAATGTTATTTTTTTCTGAAATTAATTGGAGTTGAAGCGAGAAGGAAGATCGAGCGATTGCTGATATCCATTGAACTCCTTGTTTTTTGTACTTGTCATTAAACAGACTCCTGCCAAACTATTGAGTTGTCATTATTGATTTGTGCAAGAGTACAAATCTGCATCCCCATCCATCTCAAGGGTGCTGCTGCTCATCTTAAAATGCTATTTGGAAACCCCAGTCCTATGGGCTGGCTGGGGTCCATCTGGTACACTTGGTAGGAGAGACTGATGGTTCGATTAGAATCGATTAGATAAGACACCAATTGGCCGTCGACATAAGTAACTCTGGGTCCTCGTCAATATCACGAGTCCTTTGCCATCCCGCTGAGTAGAACAAGAGGCTCCCCGTAGAAAGTGGTTAGTCTAAGTAAAACCCTGCAGGTTAGGTCTAAAGGAACCTTTGCTTTCCCCCATAAACCCCTTCCCACTTCTACAAACAGCTAATCGGATGAACGGCAAGGAGAGGCGGTAACGAAGTGGTGATCGTGAGCGACAGGAGAGGAAAACAATTCGAACGGTGAGTGAAAAAGACTAAATGCTTTAGCAAAAAGTTGCATGCCTTAGAAAAAGCAAAGGGAAGGTAACAGAGGGAGGAGGGATTAAAATAAAGTCAGGGTAAGAGTATAATGTATATAGAAGGGGAATATGTTGACTCGAGGGTGGCCGAGCAATAGAGAGAGATACCGGGAGGATACCCGAGAGAGGACTATACGCCCATATACCTAGGTTTTAATATAGCACTAGAAGAAGCCTGCATTTAAGGTCCTGAATGAATAGGACGATATAAGAGACCAGAATCGATTAAAAAGGTAATCTAAAAGATATGGGCTTACATTCCATGTCAGAATAATAATAGGGGCAGAAATGCATCTGAGGAAGCAGATGGCATGAGATTTATGTAGCCAGCCGGAGTCTGTCTAGTCTGTCATATCTGTCTTGTGTTTTACTTTTTCTGACGTCATGAGGTAAGAACATTTTTTGGGGAGAAATTGCATGAAAATTGTGCGATTGAATAGACAAAATGTTGTATGGCATGAATTGATGATTGCAGTTTGAAAAAGTAATAGTACATTACGTGTACAGACAATATCAGACGCAGAAAGAGAGGAATGTGAGGAAAGAGAAGATGAGAGAAGATGCGAAAAACGCTTCTCTAGAGGAAAGGGAATACGATGGTCATATTCTAGTGGATCTGTACCTAAGGCATCGGAGTCAACAACACAATCAGACCGACACGAAGGAGTATCTTACGGTCAGAGGGGGGTGTCTCCACCACCCTATGTGAGGAGACTAAGGACATTGGCAGGTAGACGGCGATGCAGGAACATTACCCCTGCAGTGGATAGAAAAATGATGAGAGAGGAAAAGGAGTGCCATGTGCTAGAATTCCTGTTACTCAAAAAAGGAGGAACGAGACCACAGTACATACCCTGGCCACACATGGATCGAGAAAATCTGAAAAATAAGCTTCCAATGTTGACATCGGGAGCTGAAAAATGGATACATGTGTTAGAAAAGATGACGGGAGGGAACGCGTTAGCTATCAGGGATATTAAGGGTCTTTTAATCGCCATACTTGGTGATAGAGCTGACGATGTGTGGACACGTGCATGTTACCCTGGCGTGACTATAGTTAACACCGCGCATGATGGAGCTCCATTTAACAATTGCAGAGCCGCGGTATGGAAATCATTATGATTGCTATACCCGGATACTTCAGACATGGGAGCTATAATGACACGTAAAATGAAGGAGTTAGAGGATCCTTTGCTTTACATTCCAAATTTCCAAGACGCCTGGGTGCTGGAAACTCACGAATCTTGGGGTAAATCCATACCCGTGTTTTACCATATATTATGCCAAGGGCTGCCAGATCAGGTACAGAAGCAGCTCAAGAAATTGGTAGGAATTGAGGCCAAACCGTGGTCTGAAATACAGTTGACCATAGCTCACTATTGCAGGCTGCTGCAAGAGAAAAATCGCAAAAAGAAGCTGCACAAAATGCTGAAGAGGCAAAATTAGTGCAGAAGATATTGTCAAAATATGCCATTGAAGGGGCAATGATAACTAGCGCAGACGGATTGAACATACAACAGGTCAATAATCAAAGGCAGGTTGATCAAGGCAATGACAGGTTGTAGCCCAGAGGGAGAGGCTGTTGAGAAAGAGGATGGCACAGTAATCAGAGAGGTTTCCAAGGTATTCAGGGAGGTTTACAAAACATGCAAAATGGCAATCAGGATATGTCAAATGGGCAAATAATCAGACCACCGCCAATATGTTGGACGTGTGGTATGACAGGACATCTAGTATGCACATGCAGAATTCAAGGCATGGTGCAAAACAACCAAGAAACAAGAGTAGGGATGGTGAATCCACCTGTGTTTTTACAGCAGGGTGGACATAGAGTTGCACAAAATCACACGGTGCAACAGCAAGCGCCATGAGCACTGCAAAGCTTGCAACCTTAGACTATGACATATTTGCCGCAAGGACAGTCTCAACAGTCGCTTATGCCAATGTTACAAACAACAAGTACAGGACATATACTGAATTCTGGAATAAGAAATAACACTGGTGATGGAGGAAGTCCATTTACTCAACATGGGAAAAAGCTATATATGGACTAGGACAGCTCAAATGTGCAGACACGATTCTATTCAGCTATTGACTGTATTGGCTGAGAAAGGATAGAAAGTTGACAAAGAGACGTTACAGTATTGTCAACAGGAAGTGCTGTACATAGGCCAGCTGATCTCGCATGAGGGGAAAAGGGTTACCCCTGAAAAGACTGAAGCCACACTAAACACAGCCAAGCCGCACACAATAAAACAAATGCCGAGTTTTCTCAGATTATTCAATTATGTCAGGGTCTGGGTCTTTGACTACAGCTCTTATACCATGCCCTTGTTACAAGCCCTAAAGAAAGCACATGTGATGAAAGAAAAAGTTGAGTGGACTGAGACCATGGAAGAAGTGTTTGACGAAGTTAAAAAGGCCATTTGCAAGGCACCAGTTTTAGGGATTCCCAATTATGCAGAGGAATTCTACCTGTTTTCACACACGAATGGCAGTGCCATGACGGCAGTACTCACACATAGAACTATGTTGGGGTACAAGCCCCTGGCATACTACAGTGGGAATTTTGGACCCAGTGATGAGAGGTGATTTCCCATGTAAACAAAGTTTAGCTGCTGAAGCGTTTGCCATAGAGAAGGCTACAACCATTGTGATGGGATGCTCAATGACGTTGTTCGTCGAGCATGCATTATTTGCTATTTTAGAGAAGCCAAAAGGAACATTGACATCTAAGGGAGCTTCTGCTTATGAAGTGATTATATCGAATCCATCGATTGAAATAATTCAATGTAAGATAGTGAACCCCGCTATGTTTATAGCAGAGCTAGTCACGGAAGGAGAGCCAATACATGACTGCGTATGAAGAGATTCATGATGAGATTCCTGGAATGAAAGAAAATGTATTGGCAGAAGGAGAAATTGTCTTCGTTGAGGGTTCTTCGAGGATTGATCAAAATGATGGGCAGAGATAAACAGGCACCGCTGTGATGAAGCACACAGCAAATAGAGAATTTCAAGTACTCAGTGCACGATTACCATCTCATTATTCAGCACAAGCTGCAGAATTATTTGCATTGATACTCACTCTCCAGAATCACGCAGACCAGGAAATGTTGGTGTGCAGTGACTCTGCCTATGTGACATCAACAGTGCACGCAGGATTAGCGCGCTGGAAAAGGAGGGGCTACCTCCGATCTGAGTGTATGGCACACCAGTGGAGCACTCAGCCTTACTGGACAGGCTGATTAAGGCACTACAACTCCCAGTGTGCATAGCGGTCATGAAATGCACCGCCCACACGAAAGGGACAGATTTTATCTCACAGGAAATCAAGTAGCAGACATGGAAGCCAAGCATGTGGTGACCAAAGACGAAATAATAATGAATGTGGAAATAACTGATGTGCATGAGAGAATGATTGTTGCGCTAAGTGAACCTGAAGGTTATAGTAATATGGAGAAAACCCAATTAATGGAGCTCCAAGGGGAGGCACCACAGGAAGAGAAAAACCTTTGGAAGCGGCAAGGGTGTTCTTTAAACCCCTCCGAGAGCTTGTGGTGACAAGACAGCACTGGTAAACCAGTGATGCCTATAGCCTTATTGAAGATATCACTGCAACAGTTACACGATCCAGCGCACATGACATAAGAGAATCTAGCAGCGCCAATTACCAAAGACTGGTTCATACCGAACTTGGCAGAGCACGTTGCATTTTTTATGGTGAAGTGTATAATCTGCCAACAGTTTATGGCTGGGCATACACTACAATTAATTAGAGGAATCATTAAAGGCCCAATGGACCTTTTTAGCACTTGCATGTCGATTATGTCGATATGATTCAAGTATGTAACGGGTACAGGTACCCAATTGTTGTGGTGTGTCCATTCTCTAGAAGGATAGAAGCAGGTCCATGTACACACCCAGACTCTACCTGTGCGGCCAAATTTCTGGCAAGGGTGGTATTTCCCAGATAGGGAATATGTGAGGTCATGAGGTCAGACAATGGACCTCACTTTGTACAGATCAGCTTGTTGCTTGGTATAAAGCACACGTTTTCTTCGGTGTATCATCCTCAAAGAAATGGGAGTTGCGGGAAGCTCAACGGCTTGTTAAAAGAAAGGATAGCCAATATGAAGCTTACTCTAAAGAAGGGATGGTTACACTGCCTTCCACTGGCACTGTATGCGCTCAGAAACCAGCCAGGTTCTGACCACCATATCACGCTGCATGAAATCGTGACAGGCAGAAGGATGCACACACCACTAACACCACAAGATAGAGCTAGATGTGATGCTCAGGCAACAGGGGAAGTGTTGGGATCAGAAATGCAAAATGACTTGAATTACATGACATCTTGGCTTACTGGAAATTCAGAACAGCTGCAGTGATGACAAAAAGGGTGCAGGGCAGCACCGAACACAGAAGGATATACTACAACAGACCCAGTTCAGGGTTTACGTGTACCACAATTGTTCCCATGGGACACGGTCCTGGTCAGAATCCAAAAGTGGGACGGGCCAAGGTTCAACAGTCCTTTCAGAGTGGAGGACGTCACTCCCTCTGCAGTCAAGTTACAATGAAGATGAGCCTGGATCTTTTTGGGTGACATCAAGCCACACATCAGAGAAGACCCTCTGCCCGCACCCCAACGCATAGAGACTACAGACGACGGGGAAGAACCTCAGCACATGCAGACGAGATCCATGACGAGTGAGAAGGACGCATGACTAGCAAAGCAAAGACAAGGAACTTTTGTGTGAAGTTGTGACTTAATTTTGGACATTTCCTCAGAGCCAATGAGGGGATAAGGACATAAAAACACAGACACTCTGAGCATTCTAGTTGCAGTGTCAAGAAGAAAATTACACATATTAGCCACAACATAGTCTGTTGACTTTGAACTTTGGACTGAGGCATACTGAAGCCTTGATAAGAAAAGATATGCCAACATTTGGACACATAAATTGTAAGAGAATACAGTAAGCTGACTCTTTTAACACAGAAACCTTATTTGGACTCACTTATGGTGTCACGCAGTAGTGACATAACTAAGGACATTTTGATCTACTTTGAGTTAGTATTGAGGCCATACCCGTCGTTAGTGGGAAGGCTCACTAACATCACCGAATTTCTTCAGGACCCTGAAAACGAAAAGACAATAAGGAGGCTGCTCATCGTGATTGCCGAGCAGTTCCTTTTGCTTCCAGAGTACAGGGAAGACAAGACAAATGTCCCTGTCACCAGAAGATAGCAGAATAGCAACCATTGTGTTTTTTCACCTAATTGAGGACTTTCCAGAGCTTGTGGTGAGACCCGCCAGTGTTGATGTCCTCACTTTCATCAGAGACCCAGCGAACTCTACAAAGATGAGCATGCTCCTGCATGATATTGTAATGCAGTTCGAACTTTCTAATCATCATCAGAATTACCGGAGAAGATTGTAAACTTTCCATCCAGGGACAGATCAAGAAAGTGTTGCCAGAGAACTTCACTCCTGCCTATGCTGACAACGAAACTACATGTCTTCTGGAGTGAAACAGATAAGAGGCATCGACTGGAAGCTTGTTTATTTTGAACACGCAAATTAAGAGACTTGCTGATCTTATTACCTTATTTGACATTTTTGCATATGGAAAAGAGAACTGTTTCCAGGGACAAGAGACAATATAATATTCAGGCAAAGAGAACAATTGTTCCAGTATCTGCAACCTACAAGCAGAAACAGCAGAACCCAGATATAACAACATTTCCTAGAATGTATTAAAGAGTTAGTCTTACTTCCTTAAATGATCGAGATGGGCACAAAGAAAATAGTAATCTTGTCTTCCCTCAGGAGTAGAGATGCTCGTATTGGCCCGAAATAAGTGTTGTAGGTTAACCTATAGAGGAATTATGTACTTATGCATAGTGTTCATTATTGTTTTATTGTCACTGACAATTCAAACTGCATTTTTATTGGTGCACAAAGCGTTACGATTCCAGTGCACCCACCTAATGATGTACGCATGAAAACAACAAAGATGCCCAGATCTTACATAGTCATTCCAGTCCCTAAAAGGTCTGATAGCGGAATGAGTGAACTTGAGATGGATGTGATGAGCAATAATACACACACACTTGTGGTAATGAACACATTGAACCGTCGGAGACAGGGTCGGCAGAGCAAGCATGAGAAGGGGTTAATGAAAAACACACACACACAAACGATGAGTGCATATACACCTGGTCTAGGTACAATAACTACAGAACCACAGTCCAAAGAATGGGAGAAGTTTGGACAACCAACGATGAGAAGTCCCACAACAAGTGAATCCAAAAGACAAGTGGAGAAAGATGAACTTTTAAAGAGAGAAAAGGAGTTGGAGAATAAACAAACAGAGACAGCATTGACAAGCACCCCTAATCCAGCAATGAAAGGGACAAGTATAAGTGTTGCAAAACTATCACGTGCAGAGATGATAGCAGAATCAATTTGGCCATTCATAGCCAAAGCCAGGAAAAGGCAAAGAGATAAGGAAGGAATAACAGAGCTTTCTACTACGCAAGGAACTCGAATGGAGATACCTGAGAATCCTCCAGCAAGAAGAACCTATATGGATGCGATTAAGGATGTGATTATAGCAAACTACAGGAAAACCTTGAGAATCAGAAGAAACACACAAGAAGACAACAACGAACTAAATGACTACCTGGACAGCACAGCACACTTGGGAAATAACATATGGTACCAACATATGAAAGAAGTTGAACGAAAAACTTCCGAGGAAGAATGCTTTGTGCACTCCTACCTTACAGCATGGGGAAGTCAAAAAACTTTGTAGCTGTTGAAATAGATGTGCAGCCGCTCACTTTCTGTCACAAATAGCAATGTGCAAGACCAGAGGCCAGTTCATGGGAAGTGATGCTTCACTCAAATGGGCAACTGAAGCAACTAATCCAAATGAAGACGATTATGTCCAGGACATAAAGGCAAGAAACAATGGAAAAACAAAGAACATTGTGATCAGATATGAGAAGCCTGGAGTTAAAGGAGCAGAGATCAGAAGAGAGGCAAACCAAAGCCTGAACGTTCAAGGAAAAACTCCAGAAGAAGCTCGGAGTTGGAAGAACAGAGGTCAAATGTAAATTTGGGGAACAGTGTTCTCACCAGATGGATGGGAGAAAGGAGTAGTGTTCTGCAGAGCATGGGAAGTGATTGGACGTTACCAGGCTACTATTTACATAGTAAAGAATGGATGCAAGCCATTATGGCCAAGGCTTGCTAAACTATTGATATGGGTCGAAGACAGAGGAGAACCCTTGCAGATAGTGCCAATGGATAGACCAAAATTCAGATTCAGAATTAATGGCACAAGGAAAATGGGAGAGAATCTGAATTGTGGCCGAGTCTTTGACGCTCCACGGATGGTACATGGTACTGCAGTGATCATGGACCATTATTGGGCATGTGGATCCAAAGCATATATCAGATTGCCGAAGAATTGTGGAGGTATATGCACATTGGAGAATGGCCATGTTTCAGTGTTGGTGATTCCAAAAAGTGATTTGAATATTGACAGTTTCCCGAAAGGAGATGCTCACCTACGAACGAAGAGACCTATGGAGCTTAAGAAGAGCACAAAGAGGGAAAATTATCTCTCTGCAAAATCCATAGAAGCTTTCAATGCTATCCCAAATGAACATTAAACGATATTCAGAACTTTATGTAAATATGTGTAAAATGTATAGTGTATCTATTTGCTATAACTTGTAACTGCTTCTTAAACATGCGCCCAGATGCCCCGGGGCAAGGTGCACACTACAATTAAAATAAATACAAATACAAAAAAACATAGACTGTTCAGTCAGACTTTTTCAGTGTTCACCTTGATCTTGATGCCAAGAGTTCAGATTGGAGCAAATACTAAATGGTTGCATATAACCAGATGGGAGTTACTGCAGACCATCAACCTTTCTATTGCAACTAAGTTATGACTTCTCGGTATGTACAAGAAGTCATGTTCATATCTGTAACCAGCGCCACGATGCCCTATGGGCTGCCTGTGCGCTTAACAAATACGAATAAATAAATAAATAAATAAATAAACATGACCATAAAAGGATTCAATGCAATCAAGGAATAGTTAAGGGTGATACGACTAATGACTAGATATGTCCTTGGCATGATCACAGCTATGGATGGAGGTGTTTGTGCAATAATTGGAGAATCATGTTGCACTTTCATACCTTCGCACGTCGACGAAAAGGGAACTTTAACAGAAGCCATAGGTATGCTGACAAAACTACAGAACCAGATTATAGATGAAGTTGACAAAGTCGACGACAACAGCTGGTTTGGATCACTATTTTCATGGGTTGCACATTGGATGGCAGATGCATTCAAATTCCTAGGAGCCAGCTAGTGATGATATTGCTTGGATTCTGTGTTATCAAGATAATAATATCTCAGTGCCAGAAAACTGCAAAAAAGGCCATAGGGATGGAGATCATGACTGATGTCGAATCAGGATGGAAGCCCAAGCACCTGACTGATGAAGAAATAAGAGACTTTGTGAAAGTCAGCATTTATGCACCAGAAAGAACAAAGTTTCGGCATCCAAGGAAACACAGAAATTATGTGGGAAGATGGATCTATTGTAATCCAAGTGGAGAATGTCAACTAATGATATGGAACAAAGATGAGCATGTGAGAACAGCAAGAAGCTTGAAGGGAGTCATTAAGATATGGACCCCAAAGAGATATGTCTTCAGACCTCTATGTTTGGATCCAGAGGATGAAATAAAGGTGGATATGAAAGAAGAAGTGAAAGTGGTCAATTAATCGCCCAGAGAGGGGAGTGTAGAGGAAGTGCCAAGCACGATTCACACTCCTACCACCCATTTTAAAGTACCAGGAACATTCACGTCAAAATATGTGACGTATGATGAGCAAATAAAATAGCAGAGAGCCGCAGTTAGACTCTGACCAGTACCTATCAGAATAACAGCACCTATTGAAGTACCGACGCCTAAGAAAACCTCGACAGTAAGGTACCCATTGATAAAACCATATCGACATGTGAGATAGAATGACGATTGTCAGAATGTAATACCCAAAGGAACTAAGAAGATACTGAAGGAAGACGAATGATGACGCCATAAGAACCCGGACTGACTGACATATAGAATATATAACGATCTAAGAATGATGGCAAACGAGACAAAACACCATGGACAAGTGACATCCTAAGCCTAAGGTGAAACAATTGATGTCAAGATGTCAGAAACTTACACCATATGCACGATGAAGATATCCAGTCAGTTTAAACGTCTACATATGCAAAGTAACCGCCAGAATCAAAGAAATCGTGAGGCTTGCTTATGCTTAGTAGTAAGTTAGATTGCAGCAAGCGCCACCTATACATATCTACCTCAAAAGAGCACTTTATATAAGTATACTTCCACTACGTACAAGAGCAGAATCAACCGAAGGTTACTAAACATCTCAAGAAGAGAGTTTCTAGAATTAAAGACGGAGAGAAACTCAGACAAAGGTAACTATGCCAAGAGCCACGGTTGTATCATCTGAAATAGGCCAACAGTGGAAACAATTAAAGAGAAGAAGAACAGAGTATCCTGTTCAGAAAGGCCAAGATGAGCCACGGACGGCAGATGACTGGCAGAATTAAATCAAATATATGAAATTGCATGAAAGAAATGCTGATTTCTCGGTGTCGGAATCACGTGACCAGACAAGCAGGAAGGGATGAAACTTTCACACTTACGCGTGGACCTTTGCCATGCACAGAAGTCTTAAGTTTCCGAGACCAAGAAGCAGACTCGAGGGCAACCACAAAGAAATAATTAATACATGACCACTGAGGTGATGATTGATTGTAACAATAATTGGAGGGTAACGCTGCTAAGTGCAAGTGGAAAGGTATGAGTGGGGTTGATGCTAACCCAATCATAGTGGACCATGTAATCTAGGGTCCTATAGTTAGTAGAACCAATGAGACGTCATACTTTTAGTGACATTTACAGTAGCCATTTTGAAGGAAGGGCTTAGTTGCCCCACCTGACACTTTCTATTCAATCCCCTCTCCCTGTTAACATATACATATATAGTGCCTATATTAAAGTTATCTTCCTAGAACCAATCAAGTTGCATGCTAAGTTTTAAGAGTTACAAGTCAGTGAGGACGAGATTTCGGTATAAATATTATCTTTTTTTCTGAAATTAATTGGCGTTGAAGCGAGAAGGAAGATCGAGCGATTGCTGATATTCATTGAACTCCCCGCTTTTTGTACTTGTCATGAAACGGACTCCCTTTGCCAAACTATTGAGTTGTCGTTATTAATTGGTGCAAGAGTATGAATCTGCATCCCCATCCATCTCAAGGGTGCTGCTGCTCATTTTAAAGTGCTATTTGGAAACCCCGAGTCCTATGGGCCGGCTGGGGTCCATCTAGTACAAGTAGTAAATAGGGAAGCAACACCATCATCCTACACCATCAACCATGATCCTGATACAGTACCATTCTGTTTTAAGAAAGAAGGTAATCGGTATATGGGTGCATATGACAAATGTATGCACACTGCAACCTTTATAAATGAGACAAGGCCCTTATACACCGGGGCAACCATTTACTTTGTCTATGGGAAACAAGCATATCCATGGCTACCCAAGGATTGGCAGGGAACATGTTATTTAGGGATACTCTTGCCAGGAGTTTAAATAACATCAACAGCAGAAATACTGAAACATCGTCCTAGGAGAGAGATCGATAATGACACAGCACTCCAGATATTAGAGGATGTAGCAAAATACATGATTCCATTTTGGGGACAGATAATAAACTCTCTAAATAGTAGGAAATTGGCCAGAGTATTGGAGAAAACCATTAATGAAACAACTGATATAATGTGTAATTTGACATTAGTACAAAGAGCTATTAGGCTAGTTGTTCTTCAAAATAGAATGGTCTTAGATGTCATGTTAGCTGAGCGTGGAGGAGTTTACAAAATGGTGGATTAGCATGTTGCATTTATATATCTGTCTCCTCCACTAAGGTGTTCTTGGCTATCAAAAGATTTCATACATTACGCTCTGAAATTCATGTCAATGAAGGGGTTTGGAACATTGGAACATGTGCTTGGAATCTGTTTAGAACCTGGGGTTGGAAGATATTCTCTGTACTTGACATTTTTGTTGGAATAATCTTGTTTTGTTGCTGTTGCATACAGTGCCTATCAGTGTTAGGTTCTTTACGAGGTAACCGCTGTTCTAGAGCTCTGGAGAAATTGAAACCTGTACCTTATTCCTTTATTAATAGGATGAATGCCTTAATCATGCAGGATGTAGAGATTAGACAATTTATGGCTATTGAAATATGTGATAATGATGATATATGATGTATGATGTATGACTTCAATATGTTAGTTTAGGCTAAAAGTAGGGTTTGTGAAAATGCATCCATTCTGTGTAATTTTGAGTTAGCCTAGCTGCACACATTGAAGTGTAGCCCTCCAACTCCATTTTGGTTATTTTGCTCACTTATGCAGTTTCCATGTCGCCTGCAGAATAATGATCGTAACCCGAAAGGTTAGTGAATGCATCTCTGTAAAGAATGCTTAGCTAATAGAATTTACCAGCTGTGAGCTTGAACACACAGACACAGATGGAGAGAGAGATAAAGAATAGTTTATGTCTCTCCCTCTCCGGATTACTAGAGCTAATTGTGCAACCAATGTTTAGGAAACATGGCGTACCATGCACATCCTTGCTAGGGCTAATTGAAGTACTGAGCCGAATGCAAAGTGTCCTTCTTGGAAGACAGGTGAACAGATAAGGGTAGCCAGGAATGTTTCTGTGCGTTGGGAACAGGCCGAACCTTAGTGCTGTGAGACAGTAAATTGTACAGAGGTGGCGCAGAGCGAGGTACCACATGTTTCCATGGTAAATGTCTGAGTTACGTGGGTCATAAACTATGTATTATTTCAACAACCAAAGCCGATTTAGAAGTGTACTTAAGGCTGTCTGTCCCCCCTATGGAGGCTCAGTTTCTTTATGGCTGTTCGCAGACATAGATGAACCTGAGAACCGCTTCAAGCGAGAATAAAATATTGTTGTATATTTGTTTTGTGACTGGTGTGTTCTTCATTTACTTGCAGTAACTCAGATTTGGGACTTACAGGGTGTCACTGTAGGATGTTTATCAGTCGTCCATGAGCGAACAAGAGCAAACAGGGAATGTAGCTGCCCTTTGCCTTGTGGGCCTAAACTGGCTGCCCAGGCAAGGCTGTCCTGGGGAACGTGCAAAGGTGTATTGCGGAAATGTAAGCTAATCCTCCAGGCTAATCACAATTAAAGAGGGCCGGATAAAGGGAACCAGGCTGAGAATTCAAACCGCAATGAAGCAAATCGAAGAAAACACACTTAAATGCACTAAACACATGTGCAGGAACAAGCAACCCTGGGGATTTTACTTAAAAGTTTGATTTCCTTGGTGCTGTTGCAGCGTGTGTTCACCCAGCCCCCTCCCCTTGTTCCCAGCTTCCTGGTTGCACCTTCCCCTTCTCCCTCCTGCCCAAAATGCTCCCATTGGCGAGCAAGCCTGACTAGAGTGAGGGTCTTCTCTCTTGCTGCCCCAAGAACCATTTGTCTTCCTCCGGTGCTGGGGTGAGTTGGCGCCATGTCTTGATACACGAAATGTGATTTCTTTGCTGGTGCCACTGTGCGTGTTCACCTTCTCCCCATCCCCTTGTTCCCTGCTTCCTAGTTGCCCCTTCTACTCCTCCCTCCTGCCCACCACACTCCACTGGGCAGCAGGCCTGACTAGAGTGAGGATCTTCTCCCTCGCTACCTGGGCACCATTTGTCTTCCTCCGGTGCTGGGGTGAGTTGGTGCCATGTCTTGAGGCACTTTTTACTTAAACATTTGATTTCCTTGCTGGCGCTGCAGTGTGTGTTCACCCACACCTCCTCCCCTCAATCCCCGCTTCCTGGTTGCTCCTTCCCCTCCTCCCTCCCTCCCACTGTGCTCCCATTGGCCAACAGGCCTGACTAGAGTGAGGGTCTTCTCCCTTGCTTCCCTGAGCACCATTTGTCTTCCTCCGGTGTTGGTGCCATGTCTTGAGGCACTTTTTATTTAAAAAAATGAATTTCCTTGCTGGTGCCGCGGTGCACGTGCAACTGCTTCCCCTCTCCTTGTTTCCTGCTTTCTGGTTGCTCCCTCCCCTCCTCCCTCCCACCCACCACATTCTCACTGGACAGCAGGCCCTTACTAGACATCTATGGTAGGCAGCCCCTGCTGTGGCAGCCTCCTTGGCGAAGGACCCAGAGGCAAAGGACAGCTCTTACTGAAGCATCTCTGATGGTGTCTGCCAATGTCAGCTGGGAAGCATGATGCCTGCAGCCGTTAACCTCCTGTGACTAATAAGGTAGGAGCGGTACAGACAGGGGGGGCAGAAATCACTGCACCCCACTTAACTGATCCACCCTTACAATTACTTGTATTTCTCTTATAGCACCACTCTTCTCAGTGACCTGTTTGTTTAGCCATCTCTCGCATCTTGCCAGGAAAGTCACATTTGCTGCATTGCTATTGTGTTAAAACAAGGCCATTTCCCTCCTTTTAGGAAAGTCAAATCTTGGTGTGTTTGCATTGCTGTTGTTAAAACTAGGTATTTTTTCCCTCATTCTAGGAAAGTCAAATCTGGGTGTGTTTGCATTGCTGTTATTAAAACAAGGCCTTTTTTCACTCCTTCTAGGAAAGTCGATTCTGGGTATGTTTTGTAAGGAAGGCATGGTATCAAACACGGAAGACAGACACAAGTGATCACAGTTCAAGGATGTTTATTGAACTTCAATGGGTTGGTTGAACACCTATCCAACCTAAATCTAAGGATGGGTAGAAGCTACAACCATCAAATAATAATACCACAGTACTAGTTGAGTCTCTGTAAAAATAAAAGAGTCCATACTGATAAACCTATTTCCAATCCTTACTTCTAAATACAAAAGGGTGTGGGACAATTGTGTATGCAAAAAGAAAGGTTTTCAAGAAATAATATGTCACGATGGTTGAGCAGTTATCTTCCCTTCCCCATGTTTTCATCACAGGACAAGGCGGCATGTTAGATATTTGTACACATTCTTGCTTCTCTGCCACAAGGATACAGTTCAAAGCATAGGAATCAGGGCCTTATGCCAAAGCCTCCTTTCCAATAACAGTCTCTTAGTGCAGAGGGCCTGTCAAAACAAACAAATATCAAAGTTCCAATCTTATCAGGATCGCCACATGAACATGTTCTTACTTCCAGTGTTCATCATGAGTCTCCCTCCTTCAGGTTTAGACCCGCTTTTTACCACAATGTTTACAATTGGTCTCCCTCATTCGGGCTCGGAACACAGATCTCTCTTGTTCAGGCTCGGATCCCTGAAGCACAATATTCACATTTGGTCTCCCTCGTTCGGGCTCGGACCATGCAATCTCTCGTTCTACGGTTTCCTATTGATATCAAAATCGAAGACTTTCGAATGTGCAATGGGTTTTGCTTAAACCATTGCAGTACAACTTGAATTCACTTCACACAATGTTCTGATACATTTTCTGCTTCCATTTCTACCACTTCCATTACCTTACAGAGACCTTTGATTGAGCACATTCACAGTGCCGTACCACTCTGTCAATGGTATCATAGCTTTCCTTCTCTAGTTCAAACATTCATCAGCAGTTGAGCTTTACTCACGTCTTTCATGACACAAGTTTACTAATGTTCATTCCAGCGCTTGTTATACTATGTTACCGCTTGCAACCTTGACTTCAACAAGACTGGTCTTGCATTGGTCTCCCCAATTTACCAGCTGTGTTGATCTCTCTGGCGCTTCTCTGTTCTTGGAGCCAAGGATGATACCACGGCAGCTGCTGCTCCTCCCTGCCTTGGTCGGTTACGCAGGAGGGCCTCCGGTATCTCTGACACACAATGCAGGATTTTTCAGTCTGATTTCCTGGTCTTATGCTTTGTTACTCGAAGATTTCTTGAAAGTAACAGTTTCTTGCCGAAAAGGTCAAGAGTATTTTCCTCCTTGCAAACCCTTGTGGGTTTTTTATCTTTCTCCCCTCGTTCAGCTGCCGACTCGAAACTGTTTCTCCTTTGAGTGCTTTGCCTCGCTCGGAGTGTGCTCTTGTGCTCCACCTTTTATCTGTGTGGGGAAGTTTAATGGAAGTCGGGTGCTTCGCCTGACCATAGTAGCGGGACATGTCGGGTACACTGTTCAGGTGTGAGTCTGTTTTCTCCCAGAGCAGGCTGTCTGTGTGGAAGTGTTTGTGAAGGGAAAGGGGGTACCTGGTAGGAAGGGGTAAAGGTGTTACTGGGGGAGTGATACTGTGTCTCACCATCTGGTGTCCCACGCCCCAAAAAACCCTCACCCAGGTGATCCTCCCGCACTGGTCCACCCCCAGGAACTGCATCCAAAAGTGATGGCCGTGTTCTGGTCACCTGGATGACAGATCCCCGGGGACTACCAGGTGAGACACCTTCTGGTTTCTCACAGTTTGCCTTGCTGTTGTTACAATGATGCCTTTTCCTCCAAACTGGGTGTTTTACAGTGTGCTGCCCTTCCCAGGGGTTTCCATCCACACAGCTCCTGCGTTCTCCTGCGGTGTGTTACCTGCACATTGCCCTGTGTGCCTCCCTTCTATGTGAACTCTCTGCTTCTGGTGCTCCCTGTGGTGTACATCTGTGGACTGTGCTTTTTCTCCTAACTCACTCTCCCCTCTTGCCTCCTCGCACCCCCTATGGTGCACTCAATCTCTCCCATCTTCACAAACTGCTACTCTATATCCTATCATATTACTCTCACTAAGTATGGATGGAAAAAGTTCAAGAGGGATATCCTGGTCTCCAACCCAGGCCACCCTATTGCTGATACCCACATCAGCACTTCCTCCAGACAGACTCTCACTGACATACTCTTTGTTATTCCCTCCCCAGACCTACGGACCCCCCATATGGTCTCTGTTCTCTCTCCTTTCTCAATCCTCTCCCGTTAATGGTGGCACCCAGTGAGAGGTCCCTGTGGCCCCCTTCCACTCCTCCAAGACCATGATCAATATCTATCTAAACGGTAAGGATATGGTCCACGGATCTCAGCCCAATCTTCTCCTTCTTATTAGGCATCTCCCACATCTCATCAATTTCCTCCCTTCTGATGCCACTCCTTCAAACACCTCTCATGGCCCCCCTGCCGCCCCCTTCCTCCTCCACCACCCTTCTGGTACCCACCGCCTCCAACTCTCTAACCCCTATGCCACCTCTGTCTGCTGCCTCTGTTGACTCTCAGGCCCTGCTACTACATCCGTTGGGTGTGCCCGTGCACCCCACCCAGAAGGCACCTCAAATGTGCAAACCTTCTACACGTAGCTACTCTCAATTCCCGCTCTGCTGTCAAACATTCCTCTGACATCTACCACCTCCTAGAAGACCTTAACCTGGATGTCAGCGCTCTCACCGAGACATGGTTCATGGCCAGCTCTGTTATGAGGTTTGACACTATCTTCTCTGAGGGTTACAAGATATTCTCTGAGCCCATAACAAACTGGACTGGAGGTGGAATGGCCCTGATATTTCTGGAGTGGATCCCTGCCTCTGTCATGCCTATGCATGCCTACTCCTCCTTTGAATGCGTAGTCTGCAGGCTCTCTATCTCTCCTAGCCTCTCTCTGACTGTGGCCACAATCTAAAGGTCTTCAAGGGGGTGAGGAGTTATTAGTGTCAGGACAGCCGGTCCTCTGCGCACCTCCTGTTGATGTTTGTAGTTTTGCCTGCCGCCTGGCACATGGTTTATCTGGGAACCAACTCCTAGGTTCCCGGTTGATTTTATGCTTGGTGGGGTGACAAACCTTTGTTAGTTGTGGGCGCTGGCTGGATTTGATAGTCCAATTTTAGAAAAATGTGACGGTCTAGTAAGAGTCCAGTCCTTGGGTCATGTGCATGGTAATTTTATTTGCGTTTTTGTTAAAAGAACAACAAGGCAATACGCATTTGGAGCCAAATTGGTGAAACAAAAAGCCGACGCGCGTTTCATCCGGAGTCTTTATCAAGGCTGTGATTTGGTGAAGGGAATCGTGTGGTGTGTGAGAGTGAGGGAATACGGCGCAGTGACATTGTATGAGATTTACAATTGTTGTTTGTTTGATTAACCATATTCAGATCAGAGCCAACATATTTTAACCCCTATTGTATGCAAATAATTTGTATACATGGCAGATGTAGCCAAACATTATTAGAGCAGTGACGTGATGTGAATTGTGGTGGTTTGGATATGACATTCAAAATTACATTTATCATCAGTGTCACAGATAACAGGCATTTGTGTGAAACATGAACATTGAGTTAGATTGGAGAGACAATGTACCAAGGGAGGAAAATAGGAGGGAGTAAAATGAGGTAAAGGTTAGGGCCAGTTGGTATTTTGGAGTAGGTGGCAGGAGAGAAAATTGAAGTGGATAAGGCTTACCAGATGTCATGTGGCAGCAGACTCGTGGTAGAGCTGGCGGCTGGTGGCCCAGGTTAGGGTGCCAGGTGAGGGCTTGTGAGCGTGTCTGTGAAAGACCAGGAGAACTAGGTTAGAATGGATAGTAGGTCCCAGTTGGATGGGGAATTGGTGGTTGGTGGGCAATTACTAACTGCCATTCAAAATTGGTGTGCCTCCAATGATCTTTGTCTGAATGCCAGCAAGACGGAGATCCTCCTCATCAGCACAACATCTCCATCCTTTTCCCTCACTCTCTGGCCGGCCTCCCTTGGCCCTCCTCCTACCCCTACCTGCGAGGCTAAGAACCTTGGCGTCATCTTTGACTCCACACTTTCCTTCTCGGCCCATGTCGCTGATGTCTCTAAAAAGTCAAACTTCCGACTGCACCTCCTCAGAGGTATTCTGCCTTTCCTCTCCTTCCCCCAGAAGCTCATGGTATCCCAAGCTCTGGTTCTCTCTAGCTTGGACTATTGTAAAAGCCTCTTTCTAAATCTACCTGCCTCTACTCTCCGCCCTCTACAACTTATCCAGAACAGGACTGCGAGACTTGTCCTTGGCCTCAAGCCCTGGGATCGTATCTCTCCAGCTTTGAAATCTCTCCATTGGCTACCAGTTGATGCAAGGATTCAATTAAAAAACCTCTGCATTGTCCACCAGGCTTTCTGGGGCCTGGGTCCAAAATACGTTTAGCTATCCCTCCACAAATAACTCCCCTCTCAAGCTCTTCGCTCCTCTACCTCTAACTTCGTCAGGGTCAGTCGTTTTTCAAAGAAACAAGCTGGGGTAGATCTCTATCTTCGGCTGGGGCCTCCCCCTGGAACAGCCTCCCTGCCACTCTAAAACTTGAGGAGAACCATCTCCGGTTCCGGAAGCACCTCAAAACCTTACTCTTTGCTTCTGCTTTCGCTACCCTTCTCCCCTGATGATCTGCTCTCTTGGCAATGCGCACCTGGCCACCCTCTGTACCCTGGGCCCAGGTACCTGCTCACCCTGCCACCTTCCTGCACTGCCTCCTGGCCACCCCTTGTACTGGGGACTGTATCTGTACCCATACACATACAGCTTTTTCTGCACTTATTCAGACTTACCCAGTCTGCTGCCTTAAACACAGCACTTGCTGGCTGCACTACCACAGTTTGCCTCAATTTTCTATTTATTTTATTTATCTGCGCTCCTCTGCTTCTGCACTTTCCACTCTCCCCCTTCCATGCACTTTTTCCCTTTTCCCTTTCCCATGCACTTGTGTGTTCTCAATGTCACTGGGCCTAGTAAGATCGTTTTTATGTTGTGCTGTGTTCTCCCTTGTTCCCCTCCCTTGCCTAGTCGCGCTCCGAAACACTTGTGTACGAGCGCGATACAAATAAAATATCATATCATATCGCATCAATTTGCTAGGTAGAGGGGATTCATGGGGGGGCCCCACTACTGGTGGTTCACATAGGCATTGCAGGGTCTAAATCTAAAGGTCACCTGGTCAGGTCACCTGGTTCCCCTAAGAATGGGATGATCTCTCTTCTTCTCTCCTTGCCTCGACCTCTCAACTTCTCTTTGGAGACCTCAACATCCAACTGGATGCATCTAATCCCTCCTCTGGGTACTGCCACAACCTATGCAACTCTCACTCCCTTTCATTCTACCCTCTGATCCAACACACTCTGCCAGATACACCTTGCATGTTCTCATATCCTCAGACATCCTCCTCTCTAACCCTCTCACTACTCCTCTCTCCTGGTCTGGCCACGGTCTGCTGTCCTCTCGCCTGAAACTTTGTGCCGCTCAGCAAAGCCTACCCCAGCACTGCCACCTTTCTTCTCAGTCATTCATCCCTTGAAGCGAGTGTCAGTGGACGCATTTGCCTCTACATTCTCTGCTCCTCCTACTCCTGCAGATTTCTCACACCGTGACACAGCCCTCTCTAACCTGCATCTTTCTATCTCCAACACTCTGGTCATCCTTGCCCCTGTCATGAGAATCCATCTGAAGCCTATCTCCAAATCCAACTCCTGGTATGACCTTGCCGCCCTGCATCGCAAGTGCAGAGTGGCTGAGAGGAAGTGGAGGGCTTTGTGTGCATCCATTGACAAACTGGCCTGCCTCCTGCTCCAAAGGCATTACAGACTGTCTGTCCTCTATAAGAAGGGGGTCCATATACAAGCCTGCATCTCTGCGGCCTCTAACAACACATCCAAACACTTTAAAATCTGAAAGATGCTGGCCAATCCTATTGCAGTCTCCACCTCTCCTGTTCCCTCCTAGTACCTCTGAACAGCTCTGGCCTCTCATTTCACCACTAAATCACAGGATATCTTGTCCCTGCTTTCCTCTTCCTCTCCCCCTACCTCTCTCAGGCCCCCTTTGGCTGCCTCTCCTGCTCCTCTTCCATTTTCCTCGTTCACTCTGATAACACATGATGATGTCTCCAGACAAGTCAGATCTATGAAACTGTCATCCAAACAGGTGCTCCCCTGCTCCTCCAGATCCATCAATGACCACATTGCCACCCTTGCTTCAGCCTTGGCCAGGTTCTGCAATCACTGGATCTTTCCCTTCTCTCCTAAAGCAGTCCCTTGTGCACCTCCTCCTAAAAATGCCTTCCGTCTATCTTACATGTCCGGCAAACTATCGCCCAATATTTATCACTCCTTTCCTTGGAAAACTCCTGGAAAAGCTGTTCATTTCCCAGCTTACCCTCCGAACCGAATATGTTTGCTGCCTCCATGACCATCAGTCTGGCTTCAGAGCAGCCAGAGACATGGAAACTGCTCTTCTGAACACCCATGAAGATCTGGTCTCTAACCTAGACTCCAGATCTCCCTTTGTCCACATCCTCCTTGACCTTTCCTCTGCTTTCGACATGGTCAATCACGCCACCCGGATCAACCAAATCTGTGTGAAACTAGCCATCATTGATCAGGCCCTGGCGTGGCAGACCTCCTTCCTCCTGGACCGTCCCTCCCAGGTCCAACTTGGGTCCTCTCTCTCTGCCACCTCTCTCTCCACATGTGGTGTTCCCCAGGGCTCTATCCTCTCACCCTGGCTCTTCAATGTCTATCTGTTCCCGTTGGCCAACCTGAACTCCACCTTCTCTTCTAACTTTCAGTGTTATGCAGATGACACTCAGCTCTCCTTTAGACCTCCCTCAGGCTCCTCTCCTCCCTCGCTCATTCTTGACTGTCTATCCACAATTCAGGAATGATGCACCTCCAACGATCTTTGCCTTAATGTCAGTAAGACGGAGATCCTTCTCATTGTGATCCCTGCTCCTGCTTTCGCTCTCTCACTCTGGCCACCCTCCTTGGACCCTCTACCCTCTCCTTCTTGTGAGGCAAAAAACCTTGGTGTTTTCTTCGTCTCCACTCTTACCTTCTCTCCTCACATCACAGACCTTGCCAAAAAGGCCCACTTCCAGCTGCACTTCCTCAGAGTCATTCTCACTTTTCCCCAATAGCTTCCTTTCTCCAAAGCCCTGGTTCTCTCCAGGCTGGACTACTGCAACAGCCTCTTTCTCAATCTGCCTACCTCCACCCTTCACACCTGCAACTAATGCAGAACAGGACTGCAAGACTTATCCTTGGCCTCAAGCCCAGGAACCGCATCTCTCTAGCCCTGTAATCTCTCCACTGGCAGCAATTATCAAGCTCACGATCCTCTGCATCGTCCACAAGGCTTTATCGGGCTGGGGTCCGCACTACATCCAACTCTCTCTTCCGAAATACCTTCCTTCCAGAGCCCTTTGCTCAGCTACCTCCAAATCTCTGAGGGTCAGACGCCTCTCCAGGCAGAGAGTGGAGGGTAGATCTTTTTCCTCTGCAGGTGTCTCTCTTTGGAACAGCCTCCATGCCTCTCTCAAACTTGAGCCGGAACTTCTGAGGTTCTGCTACATGCTCAAGACCCTCCTTTTGTACTCTGCTTTCTCTCTCGCTCTCGCTCCCCTGCTAACTTACCTATCTGCTGCATCAACGGGTTGCTTGGTTCCCTCAGATTCTCACTGGTTTCCAGGCTTCTTCATGACCAGTCTTCCTTTGCACTGCCTCCTGGCCTACCTCACTCTTAGGGGCTGTAACTGTAACCCCTAGAGCCCCCCATGCCTCCTTGCACTAACCCAGAGCCACGTTACCCTGGCTGCACTCACTCAGAGCCATGCTGCCCTGATCAAACTTCCCCATTCCTCTCCCTTGCAGTTCCCCCTCTCCTTTCCCTTGCACTTCTCATTGTCACACTTGCATGATCCGAATGACACAAGGCCTAGTATGATCGCTTGTCTTGTCCTTCCTATGTCTTCCCTCCTTTGTCGTGTAGTGCCTTGAAACACCTATGTAAAGGCACGTTATAAATGCCGATATAATATCATTACTTACCCCACTTGAACAGTGGTCAAATGGAGCGCAGAGCTCCCTACAATGATTTAAAACAATCCAGTGCTGTGATTCTGCTCTGTTCACATGTGCCCCTCCTGTAGGCCAATCACAAGGAAGCCGGGATAAAGGGAACCAGGCCGAGATTTTAAACCCCAATACAGCAAATTCAAGAAACCACACTATTATGTACTTTCCTCTGCTTTCACACGTGCAGGAACGAGCAACCTGGGCATTACTTAAACCACTTCAACAGCAGGCAAGGCAAGCAATTCTACAAGGCGATTGCAACATTGTAAAACGGTTGAAAATGCAGTTGATTCGTGGAAATGTAAGTTTGCAGGTTTTCTCAAAATGACAAAATGCTTTTCCTCTATATCAATCAATCAATAGGAAGTTAGTTCCATAATCGGGCATCCAGAACTGCAAAACAAAGTCAGTCTCCTCTATCAACAAAATTGGAGGCAGATACAGTTAGGATATGTTGGTCAGATGATCCTAATGACTGTGCTGCAGAGTAAGGAAAACGTTTTGGTGCATAGCAAATAGGGGCGAGTCCATTTAGACACTTAGAGCCCGATACATGGAAAAGTGCACATTTAGTCTGCAAAGGTTGCGCACTGAGAACGACACTGCGTGAGCCTGTGCGCATAATGAAAAATGCACTTTCTGTGTATTCATGGAATTGTCTGTGCAAAGTAACTGTAGACGCAAGTCATGCCGGAACGCCCCAGACACACCGCCTCGCAAAGCAAAAACACTGCTACCATTGCGTGCTCCACCGGGCGCAAATAGACACACCCTTCAAACAGTGGTGGGGTCTCCTGCACGCAGGCCTGCATCTTAGGGACCCTGTGCAGCATCCCCCGTAACGGGTACTGGCACCCTGACAACATGCATACGATTTATCATAACTCGGGTAAAATTCAGAAAATCTGCATGCAAACACCTGTAAACCATTCCTGCATCCAGCTACACAGCATACATGCACCCCTAAGTCAGATCTGAACCACGGCTGCATACACGCGCCCCTGAATCCGACACCCGATCAGTGAATTCTATGCGCAAGTGTCTGCACGCCTGCATTCGGGTGGCAGATAGTATGAGGGCATTTCGTGCCTATTTCCCCGCCGAGAGGTTATGCGCTCGGATCCATGAATACATATCATTCCACGCAATAGTGGATGTGCGATGGACTCCCTGCAGGCCGTCCCTTGTAATGCCCACATTTTCCCTTGTTCTTTCTCATTTTCCATGCTCTGAAGCCTACCCTACTCTCTGTGCAAGCCACGTCCACGCTATGCATAGAGTCTCGCGCAAGGCACTCGGCCTCTCGCAGTGACTTGCCGAACCTGCGCAAAGTCCACGCAAAGCAGGAAAAAAAGCTGAGCCGACGATTCCATGAATCGACAAGCGGGATGTAGCACAGAGTTTGGCACGTAAAGTCCTAATTTTTCGTGCAGATAATTACATGAATCGAGCCCTTAAAAACAAGATAGAGGATTTCAAAAGCATTTCTCTTTTATACCGGCAACCAATAAAGAGCCCTCCGATAATGCAAGATGAGGCAAATTTTGGGGCGTGGAAAAGAAGTCTCAATGCTGCATTGTGTGCCTTTTGTAGTTGTGCAACCCGTTTTGCTGAAATCCCTGTTAGAATAGCATTGCCATAATCCAATTTGGAATTTAGCAGAAAGCCAACCACAATTGGTCGGTCTGCCTCCAGAATGAGGGAAAGGATTGGTTTTAGCAGTCGAAGGCTAAAGTAGATAGATTTATTATTTCCTCTACGTGATAATCACAATTGAAGTTGGATTGCCAGATGCAACCCAGATTTTTTAACCAGTCTGTAAAGGATGCAGAGCGGTCAAACAATATAGGGCGAGAAGGTAGCTTTGAAGAGTTACTAATTTACTATTTTAGAAAGGTTGAGTTGTAGCTTTCTGGATGTATTCCAACTTCTGACTTCCGATGCACAATCCACAATGTGCTGCATAGAGTCGAAAGAGATGTTCACACATATGTAGATCTCTGTATCATCGGCATATGAATGCTAGTGTACATTAAACTTTGAGAATATACGCATTTATGGGAACAAACCTGATGTCAGCTCGACAGCAGAAAGGCGGAGGGAGTTTCTTGCTCTAATGCCCGCTGAGAAAAAATGAAATGTAATCTATGACCTGTAGCTTTTCTATAAAGTCAAGATCCCGATCAGCAATAAGACCACATCCTATGAGGATGCTGAAGCTCTACAGCAAGTGAAATGTGGCACTCACCCCAGCAGCGAGGGCTGTGGGCCATTACTGGCCATGTCAGCCCCCCCGCAAAAGTGGTGAAATCCATTCTCACCCCGGGATTTCACTGGGACGCACATGTTTTTCTTTTTCTTTTCTCTGTCAGGAGATGAGTTCAGCACGGAGTATGCACGGAGGTAAAAAAGAAGGAAACAAATGGCCACCGCCAGTCAAATGGAAAAGAGACTTCGCCCCTTTTCAGTTGATGATAGCCATAAAAAAACATCTTAAACAATGGCTGCTGTCGTAGTCCCTTTTCTATCTCATGCCTTGGGTGCTGGTGGTGATTATAGAATTGCACCGGGAATGACTGATTGCGATTGGTCAATCTGTCTTTACTGGGTGTGACTGACTGAGTCAGTTGTGTCTGTTATGTTTTCGCTCTAAATGCTATGTCTTCCCTCTGTATTCTTGACTGGTATGCATACTGGCTGTACATTGCACTGCATGAACATATTTTACAGTTCTGTTTCCTTTCTTCGCTAGCATGTTTTCTTGTGGTAACCATGGCCGCAAGTTGAAGGTACGCCATTTGTCATATTTCTGTGGGATGCTCGGTTGAGTGGTGCTCTTTTCAGATTCTTGTGCCAAATCACTCACACTAATGATTGATAGGAGTGTGTTTGGTTTTTAGCAGCATACAAACTACTCCTGGAATTTCGTACTCATCCGTGCATCTTGTTTCGTATCTTCTGTTTCCTTCTCTGGATGTGTATGTTCTTATTTAGGTTGACTGTCTTCTTTGAAGTGCTTAATAGTAAGTGTTGTATATTGCATGTGCATGCTGCTACACATGGTGTTGGACATTACTTCCTAGAATTAAACGGGTGCTTATCATCCAAGCCACTATTAACTCACCTCCCAAGGTTTAGGGATTCTGTCGCTCTGCTACAAGAGACACACTTACATGAGACTGAGTCTATGAAGCTAAGACACTTGTTCTATACGGGTTCTTTGGCCTCTCTGGAATCTACGACAAAAGGAAGAATGTTAATTTACAAAAACTTAAAAGTCTAAACGACCTAATGAAAAAAAGGATGCTGGTAGATATTGGGTGCACGTTGATTTGGTAGCTGGTGGTATGCCTATCTGAATTCTCGACATGAAGGTATTACATGTTAGCAAGATATTTCGTGTCTTCCTCTTTTTCGTCCTTTAAATGTTGGTGTTGACTGTAACAAGATCCTAGGTGTGATGTATGAAAGGCCGCCCCTGGAGTGGGCCGCGGTAGCAGCGTGATCGCGGCCTCCGACGAAGGAAACCCTGCTCGCGGAGCATTCAAGCGCCGCGCAATAAAGCACACGCGACTCGTTGGCTGGCTGCATAAACCTGGACTGGCGCGAAACCGCCAGTTCCGGTGATTCCTTTATTTCTCCTCCCACTCCTTGTGTCACGTGACCCTTCTCTCCGGGCACGTGACACCACACTAGGTATTCCAGTGTTAATGGCCTTCAAGATGAAACACATGAATCGTTCTTATACTGTTTAGATAAGGTGAGACTTTGGCATTCCAGGAGGCTGTCCCATTCCACAGACAGGTAATATAACGTTTGTCCTTGTGGTCAGGGATCTCAAACTAAGATTGACAATATTGTTTAAATACAACTTTAGTGCCTCTCCTTTTCAATTGCCAGATGCCTCTATTCACGTTTGTGGCTATACTTGGCTAGTAAAGATCCACCAGCCCTAGTCTAAGGCAGGTCCGAGCAAAGCGGCAGAACCAGCGAGGGCTCAGAGCTGTAACTGACCCTTATCGCTATTCCCACCCTGGGGGGTTGCCTCCACGGTGTGAATCATTATAAAGTATTATTTGTTTTATTACAGATTGGCTCTGCGTGTACATAATGAACAAAGCAAAATGGCAGCTACAATACAAAATTGAACATGATGGAAGTCCATTTTCTATTTCTGTTGCAGCGGTGATGCACTTCAGCACAGGTGCATTAACGGAAGAGTGCCCTATGCTGATATAGTAAGTCGGGTGAGGGGTAGAGATTGGGTGGCAGGATGGAAGTGAGGTTTTGGTTTGGAGGCAGGGCTCGGGAAGGAGGAGGAGACACATAAAATGATAGCACCCAGGGAAGCCCTTGGGTGCCTGGGACAACTTGGCCGGACACTGTTAGATTCCACCCATGAACTCTGGCCGCCTGGTTGGCTGAGTGTCATTCCCGGGTGTGAATCATGATTACGTGGCCACTCTCCTGTGGTTGTCTCATCGGACTTGTTTCATCGTTTAAGTCCAGTAAGTGAAGTTTCAACAATGAGTTACTAAGCAAAACAGATTTAAAAACCTGTCGCTATCACACCATAATCAAAAGTGACATGAATGAAATTGCATTAGCAACTACCCTTCCTGGTGGTAATGTGATTAAACGTAAAGTCAAATTGGAAACAAGGCGGGCAAGCTCCTCGCAAATTATCCGAATGTCAAGAAAAAAATAATATAAGATCAAAACCTTAATCGGTGTCTGAAGTACCACTGTCACCTCAACCAAGACAAAATCATAGTATTTGTGTAATAAATTAAGACTTTTTACACACCTGAAATTATTCTTTCCCTAGATTTTATTTACCGGAAATCAAACAATGTATTGCAGCAATATTGATGTTTCAGATGTTTCAGATGTAGTTTTATCAATTGCTATCCATAAATGAAGACACAACTACAATTAGGAAATTGAGCGAAGGCAAACCTGGAGCCTTCCATGGATTTGTTTTGAGTTTTGAACGAAATCCTATTACCAATCAAGGTAAGAGCGCATTTCCTCCTGAGAGCACTCCACATGTGATAGAATACACATGGAATGCCGAGAGCTCGGACTGAAGTGGCGGAGGAATACCACCCAGCTCTCTCCCAAGCTGTAAAGACAACACAGGGCGTGATTCATGGAACAGTGCACAGAGATCCCGCAAAGACCTTGCACCGAGCACGACACTGTGCAAGCCTGCATGCAGACTGTTTTCCGCATGCTCTGCGTATTCATGGAAATGTTTGTGCAAAGTAACCGTAAATGCAAGTAAGCGGCCCGGATGCCCCTGGCAAACCCGGCCCCATGCAAAGCAAAAACAGCAAGAAACATGCTCCACTGGCGCAAATACATGCATGCTTAAAACAGTGTGTGGGGTCTCCCCCAAGCAGCCCTACATCTCAAGGGCCCTACGCAGGGTACCCCGTAACTATTACTGGCACCCCGACAACATACATACTATTTATCGTAACTCAGGTAAAATTCAGAATATCTGTATATGAACCCCGTAAACCGTTCCTGCACCCGCTACAATGTGTACGTGCACTCCTAAATTAGATCGGAATCCCCGGCTACTTGTACGCACCTCTAAATCCGATACCCGATCTTACCTCTGCACAGTGAATCCTATGCGCAAATGTCTGTATGCCTGCATTTCAGTGGTGGATTGTATGAGGGCTTTGCATGGCCATTTCTCTGCTGAGAGGGTGCACGCTCGGATCCATGAATACGTATCATTCCACACAATAGTGTGTTTACGATGGACTGCTTGCGGACGTCCCTCCCTTGTAAAGCCCACATTTTCCCTTGTTCTTCCTCATTTTCCGTGTTCCGCCACCTAACCTGCCCTCTGCGCAAACCAGGCCCATTCTCTGTGTGGTATCTTGCTCAAATCACTCGGCCTCTCGCAGTGATGTGCAGAGCCTGCGCAAAGTTCACGCAAAGAACGGAAAAGTGCTGCGCATTCATTTCCATGAATCGACAAACAGGACTTTGCATGCAGTTTGACACCCAGAGTCTTGACTTTCAGATAATTCCATGAATGAGGTCCACAGTGGATACTTAGCAAACTTGATAATGATTTGCTAACAATAATCCTTTTAGCTCTTACCCAGTCATCTACCTTAGATGGGGTTGGACATCACTTTGAACTTAAAGGTAATAACTCTCTTTTGTTGTTGTTGAGCTAGTCCATAGACCAGAGGTGCCTGCCCGACGACAGTGTCAGTCGAACGCTAGTGCAGAATCAGTCCTTAAGGGAGAACACCTAGACTGCTAGGGAATGCAATCTAAGCACCAGTATGTAAATGAACGTTCCTGAAGTCCATAGACCAGAGGAAAGCCTGATGGTTCATTGCCACAACAGTCGATATTGAAAAACAGTCTTCAGTGACCCTTCCAGGCAGTATAAGGGCACAACTAGAAGTAGACAAGGTGATGAGGGTCTCTGAGGTGTTTCTGTGAACAGATTCTACAAGTAATAAGGTAGACTACAACAGTTATCTTGAGAAAGAGTAGGACGAAAGGGAACCCCAAAGCTCTCCGAAAGTCTCAGTCGCAGTACACTCTCACACAATCAAAAGCACTTGATGGGCAATATCAAGCACAATATTGGCAGCAGCGAAGCAATGACCAACAGAACGTACCACATATAATCCCAGCTCAATCCAAGAGTATGACAGAGGTCAAACAACCAGGAAAACAATCAAGGAAACTAATGTGTTAAGCACAGAGACAAGGTCAAAACCCAAAGGAATTTAGAAGCAGTGCTTTATAGCGACTGTCGCAGGCTTTTGGTCACTCAGCTCCTGATTGGCTGGTGTCCACCTTATGTTGTACATGATGACTCATGGAGTTTCTTGGGAACTGCAGTGCAGAAGCGATGGTACCAGCCCAGGAGCAACGGCAACCACCACTCCTCACAATGCGGCGCCCTGCAACCCCTATAAGCACGGATCCTGAAATCTATATTCATAAATGTCCTTACATAATTCTTTTTTGGAGATGAACACTTCTGATGTCACATCTCTGAAGGCAGTGATTTCAGTCATCTCCAAACTGGACATGTATCTACCATTTGCCAAAATGTATAGGCTCATTAGCCCTATTAATAGTAAGCCTACGTGTTTGGTGTCAAATACTCCTGAAATTGGAGACATTTTATCAGACTGGCTTGTGAAATGGAAATGTCCCTGGTGACAACAATGTTTCCCTGTACAGCAATCATGATAGCTAAGAATACAGGTCGAACCGTCCATAGTGGTGGCAGTTCTTAAAAATGCCTCATACCAAATAGAGGGACATTATCCAAACAGGACTTTGAAATGGAATGGTCTGGGAAAATTGTTCTGGAACAGCCCTCTTATCCAGCCTTCAAAAGGATTCCAAAAACCTGGCTGTTCGACAAATACGATTAACACCCACTTGACCTTGCACATACTGATTAATTTGTGATTGTCTTACCACCTTTTACTATCTGTTATGTTACTGCCACTCATTCTATTGTACACACGCGGTGGTACCCGTGGGTTTGGGCGTTGCAAAAATGTAATAAAAAAAATGTAACGTTATGTTAGGATGATTTATAACACAGACGGCGGCCGTTGCTTGGTCTCCAGGTGCTTAGGTGGCTCAGTATGGAAAGTGGGTAGTTTTGGTTAGTGAGTGTATAGGGAAATTATAAAGGTTGTGCTCTTCTTTTAATACTTGCAGAACCAGGAGAAACTAGCTTCTGTGCATGTGAGCTTCATGTGTGTGCTTTCTTTTGTGTACTGGTCTTGTTGGGTTGGCAGTGGGGTGGGTCGGGTTGCATCCAGTGTCTGGGTTTTTTGTTGTTTTCATGTATTCGGTTTTTTTTTGTCATGGTTGGCAGTGGGTGAGTTTTTTGGTAGTTTAGCTGGCACCATTTCGGCATGTCTAATCCGTGAGAGGTATGCAGGTGTGGAAAAGAGGAGGGGGCGGTTAGCTGGTTTCTGTTTGGCTCTGGTTTGGCTCTGGTTGCATGGTAGTTTTATTTTTGGTGGCTTAATCTGTATTGTCCCATGTTTGCTTTGGTCCTAGAGTATGGTTTGTGGGTGGTGCATTTTTATGGTTGTCTCAGTGAGTTGATTGAATGAGTCGGTCTATTTGTATTGCACTCAAACCCCAATGTATTGCTTTTTGCCTCCACTAAGCAGGACTACAAGACATGGTTGTTCCATTTCCCTCTTTCTGGTCGAGCTATCACTAGACATTTTGGGGGCATATTAAGATGTGAAAGAATATTAATGAACTCAAGGTGAGTAGAATGGACATCAAAGTTTCTGCTTAGGCTTATGATATATTGGCATATTTCACAGATGCAGAACAGCAGGAAGCACACTTTATGGATATTATTATCAAATGTTTGAGGGTTCAGACATAATATATGAAATAGTGCATGATCTGACTAAAACTTGTGTAATTTGGAAATCACATAAGATATATTGTTTAAAGGTTTTCCTCCAATCAGAGACTTTCGAGTTAAATACTCATACTCTTATGGGAAAGGTTAAATTATTGTTGAATGATTGAATTATTGCCATCTATAATCTTTGTCATGTTTGTGTCGGATTGTTGACATGAAAATTACAATATCTCTGATAATTCTCTACCATCTCAGCATGCTACTAAATCAATCAACCTAATTTTTCAATAAGACGGACAGTATTTTAGGGAATTTGGGCCTAGGCATGCAATGCTACCTTTACCTTTCTCACTGCGCAAGCCTTCGCCTCTACCTAGGAATATTAATATCTATGCAAAATCACGATGCCACCTGTGCCTTGGGCCGCACATATGTATATGCTCTAATTGATGGTGTGAGCCTGGGGTCCTACCAGATAGGAAAGGGACCCTTTGACTAATCCTCCCCCCAGGTTCATTACAGTACCTCAAATTCATCTTGCCTTACTTTAAAGTGCCTAGAGGGGTGGGGCTGTCCCCTTCCCAACATTCTCCCCTTTCGTTACTTCTACACTAACAAATTATGTAATTGTTCTGCGCTCCCACGCTCCAGTTTCGACATACACATATAGCGTACTCCTTTTTACTGGCACCAACACCCTACACACTGATTGCAAATTCTCCCCCATACGCACATACTCTTCCGTTGAACAAGTCATGTAAATACACCCCTCTACCCCCACCAGGCCTACCCAAACCTCTTTGTAGTTTTCTGGATCAGGGGTTTGGGAAATGACAGTGTGGTATAAAGGGTCAACTTACTTCTCCATACAGGATGAGACACATTTCATATTTCGGGCCACCCTGAGGAACATCAGTTTGTACTTTAATGCTTTTTGTTAATGAGGTGCTTTTGAACCCTTAATTGATAGCATCATTTTTGCGCTATCGGGTGTCACAGTGATACAGCATTGATGATCCAGCTGACAAGTGCAGAATATGACCAGGAGGAACACAATGATGGGCATCAACATCTTCACGGTTGCTCCTAGCCATGATGGGCCCACTTGAAAGTCATGCTTAGCAAATCATTGTCCTGAATTCCTCCTTCCTTCTTCATGCGAACACAAGGCCATGGACAGCTGCAATGATAGTGATGCATTCTCTGCATCTTCTGGAGGTATGAACGTGCAACAGGAATCGCCACATTTTTTGCAAACCCAGCCTCCATTGCTATCAACATATCGAGCACATATCTATTTTTGCATTGTCATAAGTCTCAGTGCTCGTAACTCAACCCTGATCAGGTTGAACCCATCCGCTTTCTCTTATGCAAGCTGGACCAGTTCCCACAACACAATCTGTTGCCATTTGGGATTGGCTACCACCTGTACCCCTGGCAAAAGTAGGGAAGTTAAGAAGGATTCTGCTGAGCTAAACAGCTGGTATTCTTCTGGTATTTAAGCAAGCAAAGTGGAAGAGTCTTTAGAAATATAATTCAATCTTTTCATCATCTGCAGTTGTTGGAACTGTCCTTTTCCTAGCTCCATATTGGGCTCTTCAGTTTGCGTTGTGAGGGAACTCGTTGACTCCCCTGCAGGTAGTACTCCCCTCTTCAGGTGTTCTTCATAGCACTGAATGCAAAGTGGCGAGCGAACAACAGTCCCTCCATGATAGTGGGAGGTTCAAGTAAGCTTGACGACCACAGATCCAGTAGTGTTTCTTCAATGCCACAATTCCTTTCTTCATGTCTGCAATCAAGCGAGTCTTATTACAATGTTCATTTGTGCCAACAGAGACTGTACCCTTGCTGTAGAAACAGAGTTTGTATTTGTCTGCCTTGTGCTCTTACTCCAGATTTTCCATCATTGCAATCCATGTTAGCCTTGTAACATGCTCTGTCCAGATTTGTGCACATAAATTGACCACTCGTGGTATTTTGTCCTTGCTGTATGATACCAGTCCTTCTGCCAAGCAAGTTAATGTTCTGTCTTGCCAGTTATTATTTACACATGTCTGCCCCTTTACCATCAGATAAGGTTACTCGACACACTTGATATTTCTTTGGTCGTCGGAACACTTCACAAAATCTGGGCCCACCATTTGCAATTCCACACTCTGTGCGTGGAATGTTCCTTTTATTCTGCATAGCGCAAGATGAACCAGGCACTGTGCCTTTACAATTGGGACTGCTTGTTTTACTAACACCTTTGGAGTCCCTGACGCATGCGGAATGAGTGAACACACAACATAGCAGCTCCCATTTATAGCATTTCTCCCCACACCACTCATATCAGGGTACCAGGAATTAGAGAATTTGGGGTGATGAATATCCTCATTGACATCAAACCCCAACCCTTGATATGTGTCATACTTTTGTCATCCTTCTGTTTTCATTCTTCTATACACATTCTCTAAGATAGTTGCTTTAGTAATACTATCAGAAATACCATTGTAACCTCCCATAGTAGTAGACAATCCCCTGTTTATTGTAACCAATGTGTTCTCTACTTCCTTCTCAGACGGAACTTGCATATTGAAGTCATTGACCCTATTACCAATATGTTACTTCACTTGCGTAAATGACACTGATATGCATTGTGCCATTAGCATAATATACAATCCTGTTTCCCCCACTGCCCCCCTTTATAGGAACTCCCCCTATAATACCCTCCCCCATATACTCCAAATAGTATTAGCAATATCACACACGTTCCTTCACCAAGTGCTAACCAACAGTGATAGATATATTTCCATAATCTTTCATTTGCATCTCTACGCCTCGGGTCCCTACTTAGCAACCTATGTACATGGGTGGCGTCCATCTTCTTTTCACCTGTAATAGAAGCACGGACGCACAAGACAGCAAATGGGAGGGACGTGTGAGATGTGCACTGTACAAGACAAAAAGGAAACAAGAGGAAACATGGGGGAGAGAGAAGGCGAGAGAGAGAGAGAGAAAGAGAGAGAGAATAAGAAAGAGTGAGAGAGAGCTCCTAAAGAAAGAAAAGTGTGGAGCTAGCAGCTGTACTTTGGCCTGCCACTTGAACATGCCACCAAACCTGTGTCTCCTTTGGGCAGGCCAGTAAGGTGCTCGGGGTACAAGTACTGTCACCCCTGTTGTTACTACAACTGATGCACTACTGTGCTTTCTGAATGTGCCCTACGAACATCCGAGAGATGGACCCAGTAGCGCAGCTCTTTGACTTACACTGCAAGTGGA